>NW_025421322.1:13170000-13770000 GCF_011764305.1 Mustela putorius furo | reverse complement strand
TGCTATGAAAAGAGCATGCTAATTTCTAGTCCCAGAATGTATGACTTGTTATCCAATGCCTGAAATAAAGTTTCCACCCAACCAGCCTCTATGTAAGAAAGAAAATACATGTTTTTTAGCCCCTGAGATATGAGTTAAACTATGCCTCAGAAATATGACTAATATTGTGAATATGTCTTCCAGGCTGTTTTTGGATGAGACTAACATTAACATTTGAATCAGCAGACTGAGTAAAGAAGATTGCCCTCCTTCATGTGAATGGCCCTGATCTAAACAGTTGAAGTGCTGAATAGACAAAAAGGCTAAGGGTCCTGAGAATACTAGGAAACTCTTCTTCCTGACTGCTTTGAGCTTGGACATTGATTCTATTTGGCTTTTGAATCAGAACTGAAAGAAACATCAGCTCTTCTTGGGTCATGAGCCTGCTTACTTTTGCACTGTGAGTTATGCCATCAACTCTTTTGGTTCTCAGGCCTTTGGACTTGGACTGGAACTATACACATTGATTCTTCAGGGTCTCTAGCTGGCCAGTTGAAGATTTCCGGATTTCTCAACCTTCATAATAATGTGAACCAAATTCTTATAATAAAGCTCTTTCTATATGTAATTCTGTTTTAGTAAGGTCTAGAGAAACAGAACCAATATTATATATATCATATGTGATATATATGTTATAGGAATTGGCTTATGCACTTATTGAGACTGAGAAGTCCCATGATTTGCCATCTGCAAGCTGCAGAAACACGAAAACTGGTGGTGTAAATTCAGTTTGAGTTAAGAGCAAAGGGTGTAGTCCCTTTTGAGTCCAAAGGTCTGAAAGTGGGCTGAGGGGCCAATAATGCCCAAGAATCAGGAGTGTTAATGTTCAAGGACCTTGGATGACCTGCATTGGAGAGGGTGTTCTTTACTCAGGCTAATGATTCAAATACTTACCTTTTCCAGAAACACTCTCACAGACACAACTAAAAAAAAATGCTTTACCAGCTATTTGACCACCCCTTAACACATTAGGTTATCATACAGAATTATCTATCTATCATCTATCTATTTACCTATATATTTATGTCCTGTTGTTTCTATTTCTCTAGATAAACCCAACTAATATGGAGACTTTACTAACTTACAAGCTGTAGAAAAGAGTTTGTCTGGATGGTTAGGAACTTGGAAGGAATATAATTGGAAAATCGGTGAAGAGATATGTGGATAGACATCTCTGAATGGGCAAAAATGCAAAAATATTTGTGTTGTATAAATGTTCACCCAGGGTGATCTCAGAAAAGGAATATTTTAGTAGTCAAGTTGACAGGATGACACATTCCTTGAATATCCATGGTGTCTTTCCCAAGCCTCTCCTATCATTGCTCAATGAGTTCATGAATAAAGTAGCAATGATGACAAGGATCGGAGTTTTACAGAGTTCAGTTGCTATAGTGTTCAGCAATACAAATTTCCACTCATCAGGGCTGACCTGGCTAGAGCCATGGCTGAGTGCCCAATCTGCCAACAGTGAAAACCAACAACGATTTCCCTATATGGCACCATACTCGAGGGGAATAAACCAGCTATCTGGTAGTAGGTTGAGTATATTGGACTGGCTCCACCACTATTTCTTACTGAAATAGTCTAGGTACAGATTTACTTTTTCTTCATGAAATCCTTTACCAAAACTGCCAGCTGTGGACTTACAGAACATCATATTCATGGTTGTGGTATTCCACACATTAGTTTTGATCAAGTAACTCACTTCACAACAAATGAAGTATGGTAGGGGGCCCATGTTAATGGAATTCATTGATCTCACCATATTCCCCATCTTCCTGGGAGCAGCTGGCTTGATAGAACAGTGTTTTGAAGACTTAGTTATAGTACTACCTAGGTCAGATAGCAGTATCTTACAAGACAATGTCCTCCAGGAGGCTGTATATAAGTCAGCATCCAACCCATGGTGCTATTTCTTACATAGCCAGGATTTGTGATTTTCAGAATCAAGGAGTAGAAATTAGTGTGGCACCACCTACTATTACACAAATTTTTGCTTCACATATTTGTGACTTTATTATGTTCTACTTGTCTAGAGGACAAATCTATCAGACGTTCTACTTGTTCACTTGTCTAGAAGAATCTATGTATTCCTTCCAAAGGAATAAATGCTTCTATAAGGATACATAATAATGATTCCATCATACTGGAAGTTAAACCACCCAGCTGTGTTGGGTTCTTCATGCATTTGACTTCAGTAGGCAAAAAATAGAGATGTGAGACTGATCCACACACACAGTGAGGGTCATTTCAAAAGAAGCAAATGTTGCAGTTATGTTACCACAAGTCAAGGAATATCTGCAGCAACCAGAAGCCACACAAGATCAGGAACAGACTTCTCAATAAAACATTGGTTTTTAAGCCACCTTGTTTGTGGTAAATACTATAGAAGCTATAGGAAACTGATGTATTTATTAAAGATATTTGATTGGTTTAGCTCTTTGGTAAGTTGTTATACCAGAGGTTTAAAATATATAAAATGGTACTCAAGTATGTACATCTAAAATACCATAAATTTAAGGAATGCTATTAACTATGTTATGAAAGCATCCTTAATAGTGGTTATTATAGATAACTGAATTTTAAGATGTCTGAATCTTGAAATCAAAAGAGTTGTCTTTATTAAATCACTGATTAATTGAATACCCATTTTTTTAAAAGATTTTATTTATTTGACAGACATAGATCACAAGTAAGCAGAGAGGCAGGCAGAGAGAGTGGGAAGCAGGCTCCCTGCTGAGCAGAGAGCCCGATGTGGGGCTCTATCCCAGGACTCTGGGATCATGACCTGAGCCAAAGGCTGAGCCAGAGGCTGAGCCACCTAGGCGCCCCTGAATACCCATTTTTAAAGTAACATCAAGTTATCCTCTTTGTGGCCCTCTTAACATCCTCAAGTAACCCCCCCGCCAAAAAAAATCTAACATTCACATAAAACAGTCTACTGTTTTCTTTGCTGCAGTGGAAAGAACATGTTGCAAGATAAGACAATTGCAGAGCTATCCCTCTAGATACAGTAATGTTATAAACACTTAGGGATTTGACACAAATCAAATTAAGCCAGATAAATCAGTCTTCTACTGAATTTTCCAAATTAGAAAGAGGCACACACTCTTCTCCTTTGAATTCAGAGTTATGAGGATGAGTCATAATGAATGAATACTGTTAAGTACAAGTCATATAAAAACTAGGGGTAGTTAGTCAACTCACAAACAGAAAAGAGAAATAGTGCAAGCAAATCCAGATTCTGTTTGAATCACTCAATTCGGGCAATCCTAGACCCTGTACTAAATCTTTATTTTTTTAAATTATTAAATCCTTTTTATTAGTTAAATTTATTTGATTTGTTTGTATTTCTTGTAACCAAATTTCTTCACTAAACATCTAGGATGCGCATTGGATTCATGGTTAGCAGGAATTCTATGACATTTTTCCCCAATGGCCATGTTGTTTTCCAGACTGCAAAACAGACTCTATAAGTCCTACTTGCTCTGCCAAAAAAAAAAAAAAAAAAAAAAAAGCTGAAAGTTATTTCTTGAAGTCACAAGAAAAAGATATTCCAATAAGAACAAATCTAGACACATACATTAAATGTGTTTCTTCACCAATTCCACGAGTTCTAACAGGCTGAAACCATAATCTGTATAAAATGAGGAGTATAAATCCTTTGTATGGTAAAAAGGGAAATTACCAGTAAAATTCTATGCTTATTTTACTCTATAATTATACAATAACTTAACAGTTTTAAGAAAAACCCTTATGTTTACATGATTTCATATAACTGAAGCCTTCCCTCTAAATCACTGATAATATACTAAACATGTCCATTTTACAAATCTAATTTTATCTTTGCTTTTGTACTGCAATTTACACATTTTATATTCCATGAATACATTTGTTAATGTTTTCTTAAAAAGTAACATTAAGGGTTGCCTTTAGGAACCACAGATACAAGTTTAACAAAAATCATTGACTTCAATTTTTTTTCTGTCTAGATGCAAAAATCAATTATTACTGTGGGCCTTAAAATGCTGCCATTATCTAAAATATTTTTGAGAAAAATGTTAGTTTTGGGATAATATATTTTGAAACTGTTTGTGCTAATTAGCCACAGTATATAGAAGCAATTAGTCACATTTTAATTTTTCATCATCTTAATTGTGGAAATCTCTGGTTGGTTTGTATGCTGAACTTACAAATGAGATGCTATTCCATTTGGCTGTTCTTGAAAATTTTGGATTAAGCTATTAAATTACATAGAATGGCTTAATTTCCTAGTATATAATTAGATCACTTTAGCAAACCTCCTCTTTGAAAAAATATTTAATGCAATACTTTTAAATATAATTGATCAGATATAATAGCATATTCTGAAATCTTTTCTACTCCATTAAGATAATCAGACAGAAATGTTAAGACCCCAAAGTTGGAATGATCTGTGTGGCCATTAAATAATGAAATCAGCCATTAACGCTATTTTTGACTAATTAGTATTTGTAAAGTTCTATAGAAATGAAAAAAAAAGTTTGTTGTTGTTGTTGTTGCTGTTTTAAACAGCTTCCTAGCTTCCTTCCTTGTGGAATCAAAGTTATATTAGGAAAAGCACATTTTTTAAGACTGAGGTCCGAAATGTTGGTGCCTTCGTAGGAAGTTTTCAAGGATTATGTAGGTCAGGGATTTTCAACTTACTTGGAACCAATTTGATCCTATTTGGTATTGCTATTAAGATTAGTTAGGCTGGATCAGAGGAACTTTTACTTTTAGGGTGATCATTACTTACTACCACAATCTTTCTGAAAACTGTACTCAGTGCCCCTTGCATTATGAGATTTTTTTAGTCTGGTTGGTGAGAATAGGCACTTATAGTCTTATATGAGTGTCAGGCACTATTCCTTCTATTCCCTTGAAAAGATTTTGTCTTCAGTCTTGGGTAAATTGAGGACACATGCCACAATTAGTACTTTGCCAAATAACTGAAGAGGACCTCTGCATATTTCTAGAGTTCTTCTCTGTAGAGCTCTCTCCTCTAATGTAGTAGTACCTGTAGTACCTGTAAATACTAGTCACATCGATCTTGCCAGCTGTCAGCTCCATCTCCTTATCTGCCAAGCTTCACGTAGGTTTCTTCTCCTGCACGATGGTCAGAACTCTATAAAGACAAATAATGGACTGAATGTTTGTGTCTCTCCAAAATTTGTATGTTGAGGCCCTAATCCCCAGTGATGTGTTTGGAGATACGGCCTATCAGAAGATGATAAAGGGAAAATGAGGTCAAAAGAAGGGCACCCTAATCTGATAGAGCTGGCCTTCTTATGAGAAGAGGAACTCCAGAGCGCTCTCTCCACCATGTGAAAACACAGTGAGAAGGTGGCTGGCTCTAGGCCAGGGAAAGCCTTCACCAAAAATCAAATTGGTCAGCCTCTTGATCTTGGACTTCCCAGCCTCGAGAACTGTGAAAAATAAATTTGATTGTTTAAATCACCCGGTCTATGGTATTTTGTTACAGTAGCCAGAGAAGAGTAGGACAAGACACTAATCTAGGATAATCATAGGGCTCAATTTATTTGTTACCTCATGTCTGGGAATACTATCCTTTATTGACTGATATCCTGTGTCTTGAAGACTATTGTTTCATATTTTTTTCTTTAATTTTTTTAAAATAAGATTACATTTGCTTACTGCTCAACTTAATCTTGGCTAGAAGCCTTAGTTTTTCTTCCAGCATTTATTTGATTTGTGTTTTGTGGTATACCTTTTCTCAACCTCTACTTTTTGTCTTCATATCCTTAAGTAGATAAAAAACTACTTAAGGATATGAAGCATATAGTTAGGTCACAGCCCACAGTTACATATAATATGGTTATTAATATAATTCAATGTACTCCTATCATTTAATATCTAATTTTGGCTTAGCCTTCTATTTTTTCACTATTTCTATGTTTCTTTTTTGTATCATTTGTACATATTTAATATCTCCTTTTTATTTCACTATAGTTTTCATTTCATGGCTACATCTTTTTTACATTATCTTCTTAGTGTTGCTCCAGGGAGATTATTCATCTCCAAAATTTGAGTGTCTACCAGTGTAGACACTTTATGGTATGTGTAGAAGTGCTACAATAATTAAGTCCTTTTTCCCAATTCCCCATTCACCCACCGAGTGATATGATTACCAAGTGTATTACACCTACCAATTTTGAAAACCCGTCAGATATGCTCTAAGTTTTATTTTCATCACTTTACTTAAAATTAATTACTTTCCACTTCAACCGAAACATATAGGTCCTTTTTTAATTCCCACCCTTTCATTCCCACCTTGCATGTTGACATGTATATTATATCTACAGACACTAAAAATCACCAGACAATGTTACATTTTTGCTTTCAAAAGTCATAGATTATTTTTTAAATTTATAAGGAGAAAGATACTCTTTTGTAGTCACTCAGAGTTTTACGTTACTCTTGCTCTTCCTTCCTAACTTCGAACATTGTGTGTGGTAACATTTCCTTTCATATTGAAGATACATCTTTTAGAGTAGGTCTGGTGGTGACACAGTCTTTTAATTTTTCTTCATCTGATAATGTGCTTACTTTTCTAGATATAGAATTCTGGATTGGCTAAGCTTGTTTATTTGTTTTTCTTTCAATACTTTTAAAGATGCTTTTGCCTTCTCTTCTGGTCCATGATTTCTGATGAAAAGTCCACAGTATTCAAGTGATTATTCCTCATGTGTAATATGTAATTTGTCTCTAGCTACTTTCTAGATTTTAATTATCTTTGTTTTCAGTAGTTTGATTGTTATTTGATTTTCTTTAAATGTAGTCTGTAGCTGCCTAGGTGGCTCAGTGGGTTAAGCTTCTGCCTTCAGCTCAGGCCAAGATCTCAGGTCCTGGGATCAAGGCCCACATCAGGCTCTCTGCTGAGCAGAGAGCCTGCTTTCCTCTCTTTCTGTGCCTGCCTCTCTGCCTACTTGAGATCTCTGTCAAATAAATCAATAAAATCTTTAAAAACAAATGTAGTCTGTTTTAGAATAACTGAATAACTGTACTTAAATTTCTAAATCTACATATTTACCAAATTTGAGGGCTATTAAGCCATTATTTTTTTTCTTTTATTTCTTTTTCTGCACATTTTTCCATGTACTTTTATTATCCTTCTCCTTTTCTTCTGGAACTTTAGTAGCATGAATGGTAGATCTTTTTTTTTTTTTTTAATTGTATCTCAATTTTTTTAATTGTATCTCTGAGAGTCTTGAGTCTTTTTTACTTCTTTAGTCTTTTCTTCTCTTTGCTCTTTTTATTTCATAGTTGATAATTTCAAATAGTCTAGTCTCAAGTTCAGTTTTCCTCCATTATTGCTATTTTGCTCTTGAGCCTGTGCTGCGAATTTTTATTTCAGACCTTTTCATTTCTGAAATTTCCATGTGATTACTTTTTTTTTTAGTTTAATTTGTCTGCTGGAAACTTTTATTTTTCATTCGTTTCAAATATAGTTGCCTATATATCATTGAGCATAGTTATAATAGCAACTTTAATGACTTCTTTTGGTAAATCTAGTATCTGGGTCATTTTAGACTGGCATCTGTTGATTGTCTTCTTCCTTGAGAATTAGTGTTATTTCTCTGGGTGTTGGTATATTGAGTCATTCTGGCTCTTACACTGAAGATAAACTCGTGATCCCATTAAAATACTCTATTAGAGAGGTAAACAAACTTCAAACGTAAAGGACTAGAAAGTAAATATTTTAAACTTTGCAAACAATATGATATCTATTGTGACAAATCAATCCTGCCATTGTACTTCAAAAATAGCCACAGATGATATATTAATGAAAAGTGTGGCTGTGGTCCAATAAAACTATTTACTAGAGTAGTCAGGAGCTGACTTGGCCTGTGGGCTTTAGTTTGTCAACAATTTGCTTTTGATAATGTTAATGTATTTGTTCCAGCAGACATTCAATCCCAGTTAAGTTCAGACCACAAATTCTGTCTTGCCTTCTGTGGTTGGTAGTCTTAATATCAGTTTAGCTGTCAAAAACCCCATTCTGTTGTTTGGGTCTTTCCCTCATATATTAACACTTAGGAGTTAGTCTGAATTTGGAGAGGTTGCCTAAATTTTAGTCCATTTCTCAAAGACTTTGCTGTACTTTGTGTCTTCCCAGTGCATGTACAAAAGTTCGACAGTTTGGTGCAAATGTAAACAGGTTCAGTTCTCTCAGACTTTGATGCTTTGGGTCTATCCTTTTCACATACAGCACAGAGGTAACCCTGAGACTTGTGCAGGTGTATATACTCATTTACAGAAATAGGAATTTTATTTATTTATTTGAGAGAGATTGAGAGTGAGCACAAGCAGGGGGAACAGCAGAGAGAAAGGGAAAGGCAGGCTCCTTGATCAACCGATTGAGCCACCCAGGCATCCAGTATCCTCCAGCTCTTATCTCTCTGGGGTTTCCATAATTTCTGGCTAAAGAATTTTTTCCTAGACATTTGGCCCTAAAACATTTTGTTTTTAAACTTTAGCTGCCTGTGCCATGACCACCATGGCAAAACTTTTTAATTATGGCCCTTCTAAACTTCAGACAAATCTTCAAGAGAAAAGAGGGGAAAAGTAGGAAACTCATCCCTCTTACATGTTACATATCCAGGTTTAACTCGCCTCTACAACACATCTCTTCTGTTTACCTTTTCTGTTACCTTACATAGTTGCTTTCTATGTTTTGTAGGGAGTTTTTAGATGTAATAAGCAGGAAAGTTAGATTGTAGTATGCTTACTATATCTTTGATTATGCAAGCAAACAAATCGAATTTTAAAAACTTAAGCCTAGACTCCTAATTAGCACTTTCACTGCTGGTAACAAAATGTATTAACCCAAAACTTTCAGACTCATATTTTCTGTTATGTGTCAAGGCCTCCTTATTTCCAATCGTGAAGAATTTGATTAAACCAAGGAGATAGCCTGAACACTGCCACAATGGCAGGAATCAATTAGTAGAACTATCATTTTAGGGAAGATATAGAATAATACAGGGAACTCTAGGTGCACCAAAATAATTCACAGAATGAAAACAACCCTAAAAAAGAACCATCTGACTTTGGAAGTTATGTAGGCACTGTTACTTTTTAGTTGTGTAATTATAGATGTCACACAAGCACACAGACCAGTATGCGGTTGATTAATAAAAGCTAGTGTTAAAAACAAACGATTGGGGGGCACCTGGGTGGCTTAGTCAGTGAAGCATCCAATTCCCTTTTTTTTTTTTTTTCTTTTTGGTGTTCCAGAATTCATTGTTTATGCACCACACTCAGTGCTCCATGCAATGTGTGCCCTCCATAATAGCCACCTCCAGGCTCACCCACCCCCCACCCTCCTCCCCTCCAAACCCTTCGTTTGTTTCTCAGAGTCCATAGTCTCCCATAGTTCATCTCCCTCTCCAATTTCCCCAACTCATGTCTCCTCTCCATCTGCCCATGTCCTTCATGTTATTCTTTATAAGCATCCAAATCCTGATTTAGACTCAGATCATGATCTCAGGGTTGTGGGATTGAGCCCCAGAGTAGGCTCCATGCTGAGCGTGGACCCTGCTGAGGATTCTTTCTTTCTATCCTTCTGCTCCTCTTTCCTCTCTCCTCTCCTCTGCCCACTGGCCCACACATGCTCTCTTCCTTAACACACACACACACACACACACACACCAAAAAACTGGTGACTGGATTAAAGTGGAGGGACTATTTAATCCTAAAAGATGACAGGAAAAAAATTCTCTCACTAAAATATGAAACCTCTAGGAAAGGGAACAGATGAAACATACAAATTTTTTCCTTAATCAATCCGGTTATTCATAATTAAGAGGTTCTTTTCAGTAGGTATCATGTGCCTTCATATATTGAAGTCCAAGTGAGAGCTGTGCATAGTTTGTCTTATTACTGTATTACCTGGTATCATGTTATAGCAATAAAACTTCCTTACTTCCTTAAAAAGAAAAAAAATTGTCTTTCTTAGAAGAGCATATCATAATCTAGGGAGAAGATAATAAAGACTCTACTTAAAACAGTAAGTATTAATGTGTAAAGATAGCAAGTTTGGGAAATAAAAATCAATATAAAATTAATTTTATTTCTTATATCACCAACAAACATGAGATTTTGAAATTATAAAACAATTTAATTTATAAGGCATCCAAAATAAAACCATACATACACAAAATACTTAAGAAAAAAATGAACAAAATGTGTGTCAGACCTGTACACTGAAAGTTTCTAAACATTTTAGAGTAAGATTAAATAAGCAGAAAGATTTATGATGTTCATTGACCAAAAGACTCAATATTATTAATATGTAATTTTCTCTACATTGGTGTGTAGAGATTTAATCCAATCAAAGTCAAAATCTCTGGAGGGTTTTCTTTTTTCCCTCTGGAAATTTAGAAGCGTGATCTAAAATGTGTATGTAAATGCATAGAAGAAACTAGATTCTCCAAAACCATTTAAAGAAAGAACAAAATGAGACTTAGACTGTGTGATTTCCAGAGAATTGTCATCTGCAATAATGGATATACGGTTCTGTTGGTATAAAGATAAACATAGAGATGAATGGAATGTGAGGTACATACTATATATGTTTTCATTAGACACCTCAAATATTTTCTTGAAGCATGGTTGTGTGTGTGTGTGTGTGTGTGTGTGTGTCTTGAGAATTCAAGTATGGTACAACATCAAAGAAAACAACTGATATAATTTGCCACATTTGTAAATTATAGAAAAATTGGTTTTATCTTTGCATGTACATAAAAAATATTTAAGATAGTTCAAAACCCAAATGAAATATAAAAACACTTTTAAAAATCTAAAAATAGATGGAGAGTTCCTCAGTTATGTAAATGCTATCCATCAAAAAGTACATAAAATATATTTGATGAACAAATGTTTCACCTAAAATCAGAAAAATGACATGGATACCTGCTTAAAGTTATAATATAATGGCAATAAGGACCAAAACACCAAGGCATATGTCACACTTCAGTTTCAGTCTTAATATTTGGCCCAAATTTTCTGTTAACTTTCAGCCCTAGTATGGAAAAAGTCCAACTAGCCAAATGCACATTTCAACATCATTTACGATCTCCTTAAAGTGTTTCAAAAATTTACCTCTCATTCAATCATAGTGATGATTCTGAAATTAGTATCATGTCTTGAAACTTGAGGTATAGATTGAAATTCAGAAGGAAATTTGTTATTCAGAGTCTCCCAACAATCCCACTTCCTGGTACTCACTGTAAAATCCTCTCCCTTTGTATGTGGGTTAAAACCAGTTAATTGCTTCCTCTAAGTAGAATATGGCAAAACTGATGGATACTGGCCCCCAGAATTAGTTTGCAAAGACAGTGACTTCCATCTTGCTTATAATCTCTCCTGCCCTCTCACTTGAACAAGCTGCCAACTCATGAACTTCTCCATGGAGGAGCATGCGTGGCAGAAATCTGAGGGTTATCTTCAGCTAGCAGTTAGCAAGGAATTGGAACTCTGTTAGACTGCCAGGAAGGAACACGATCCAGCCAACTACAATGAGTGTGGAACGGGGAGTATGGGAGTGATTCCTCCCCGGTGTGCCCTCCAGGTGACTGACTGCAGCATGGTGGCCACCTTGATTGCCTTCCCTGAGAAATGCCGAAACAGAGGCTCCAGATAAGCCAGGCTGGACAGGTTCCTGAGCTGTACAACTGGGATATAATACCTGTCATTCCAAGCTGGTAATATATACTCAGCATACAATATATATCCTCAGCATGTTATACTCATGCACATATACTCCACATACTATACTCATGAATACTATACTCAGCATACTATAATGGAAGAAACTATCCCTGTGTCCTGATCACAGTTTTGGTATGTGAATTGGCATTATTCCCTTCATAATTTTGTGGGGAAAAGTTCTGCTTTAGGCAGAGGCATGTCTTGTGTTTATTTATTTATTTTTCTTTCTTTCATTTTTGTATGGTTTTAATTAATTAATTAATTTGAGGGGGTTGCAGAGGGAGAGGAAGAGAGAGAGAGACTCCTGAAGCCAATTCTTCACTGAACATGGAGCCTGACAAGGGGCTCAATCCCAGGACCCTGATTTTGCCCCAAGCCAAAATCAAGAATCGGTTGCTTAACCAACTGAGCCACACAGCTGCCCCTGATATTTTCTCTTTATTTCAGTTAAAATACTAAGGCAATAACTCAACTATGAAAGGCAGCAATTATGGTGATTATGTAATATTGCTTTGGAAGTTTCCTTTTTTATTTTTTTTCTAGCAGATTATCAACATTTTCTGTCACTGGAAGCTGTATAGCAGTTTTCAGAACTTGCTCTGTGGATCTCTCATGTTCTGTATTGATGCTTCACATGTTTATAAAATGCTATATTCCTTTAAGATTTAGTACATTAGCATATTAAATATATATATATTTTTTACTTAATAACATGTGAGAGAGAACAGACTCGATATAAAAAGCTCATTGTTTTCTTGTCAGGAACACTGTTAACACATTTTTTTAGGTGACAACCTGCTATGCAAATAGAATCAGCAGCATTTTATATCTAATGCAGTCAATGATTTAACAAATGCTGAGAAGATGTGAAATGTTTTCAAGTAAACTAATGAAGTATGAATATTGTGAAGCTCTCCATTTTGCTTATTTGATGTAGCATTTTCGATAGGCAAATACAAGGAAGATTTATTACTTTGTAAAACTTTTGACAAAAGGAGTTTTCAAGTCTTTATGCTCATTTTTAACACACCATTAAATAAACTGGCAAAAAGATATAGTGACATCTGTACTCATAGTACAAAAACAAAAATAAGAGAAAGGATTAGTTCTAACTGTAGATCAGAAGTTATTGTACATTCCTTGGATAAGTGCTAGGTCATGAGAAGGTGCCCACATCTTTCTAAACAGTAGCTATTAGAGTTGCACTGATTCTCAATTTTGTGAAATTATGGTTTATGAATATAACTTTTTAATTTTTTCAATATATACTGTGATCTACAGAATTTGTCAAAATCCTTTGGCTCATGGTCCAGTGAAGCACATGTCAAGGACATAAAGAATTTCCTTCTTTCTTTTCTTTTTTAAATAATTAAGAAATTCCATTTCTCAAATATTTCTCATATATAACATGAGAGGACCATGTTTTTTACTTTAATGTCATTGATATAATTAAAAATAAAAAATTTGAGTTGGACATTTCAAAATAATGGATTTAGAATTTTTTAGGATTATATTTGATAGAAAATCAAGACATATTTTTAGATATCAGTGTTGTGGAGTTTTGTATGGTTTATGCAGTAACTTTTCCAATGATATCTAAATTATGTGTATAAAAATCCAGGAAGCATCCCATAAAAATACAGCTGTGTATTCTTACCAACTTATACTTTGAACTCCACCCAGAAGTAACACCCATTTTGAATTTAATGTTTATCCTTTCTTTTTTTTTTAAAGAAATGTCATATATGTATAAATTTATAAAAACATAACTTACTTTTGTTTGATTTTGAGCTTTCTAAAAATGATATTTTTCTCTTTCTTACATTATATTTCTAAGATTTATTTTCTTGATAAAGGTGCTTTGTCCCATCAGTATCTGTTATATTGTATTATATATGTACCATAATTTTCCATATTTCTATTAACCCATGCTTTGAATGTTTCCAATTTTTTTTTTAGATTTTATATATTTATTTGACAGACAGAGATCACAAGTAGGCAGAGAGGCAGGCAGAGAGAGAGGAGGAAGCAGGCTCCCCGCTGAGCAGAGAGCCCTATGTGGGGCTCAATCCCAGGACCCTGAGATCATGACCTGAGCCGAAGGCAGCGGCTTAACCCACTGAGCCACCCAGGCGCCCCAAATGTTTCCAATTTTTGTATTACAAGTAATAACACTACAGATAATGTTGCTATGAACAGCTTCTGTCTGTACTTGGCACATATAAAAATATTTCTCTACCTTATGTAGCTAAGATAGAAATTGCTGTGCCCTAGGTTATACATGTGTCTAATTTTATCAGACAAGTTCAGATTATTTCCCAAAATGGTTATGCCAATTACACTCTTACCATCCATGCTTGAGATTTCTGTTTTGCCACTTCTTTGCCTTCACTTTGGTTTTGGCCTGACTGATGGTTCTAAAATATCATCTTACTGTAGTTTACTTTCTATTTTGCTAATGACTAATGAAGCGTAGTATATTTTCATAGGTTTGTTTGACACTTTCATTTCTTCTATGAAATAGTTGTTTTTGTTTATTGCCATGCTGTGTATTATCTTTTATTTTATCTTGTATGGAATTAAAAACAATTATGAAATTAAATATTTTTTTCAAATAATAAGTATACACTCAGAAAATGATTTGGTGAGGCTTCAAAACTGAACATATTAAAGTTGAGAGTGCTATAACTTTGAAAAAGGGCTTTTCAAAATTATTTTTATGTTTATGTGAATAATGTAGTGATTTCTAGGAAGACTTAATAGATAGCATTCTTCACTTACATTTTTATAAAGGATGATATTTTAAGAATTGTGTAACCAAACAAAATATGTAGCATATGAAAATATTTTGAGAAGTTCATAGTAAAATGTAAGTCTTGTTATTCATTTGCTCTAAAATTTGAAAGCATGGGCTATTGTCAGTGGAAAACTATACCCTGAAAGCAGAATGCCAGACTGTTGCATTATCAGCTGAAAGCTCACAATTAGAGAAAATCTATAAGCTCCATTTCCAAGTTAGCTCTTTCAGTCCTAGCAGTCTATAATCCACAGTGATAGCAGTGTCTTGTCCTAGAGGCCACATTCCTTGGCTGTCTAGACGAGAATTATACCCTGGAGTCACCATCTGTTCCAGAGACTTGCTACAAAGGCTCAAGCTTAATCCTAGATAAGGTATGAAATCAAAGTAATTCTGAGACTCCTACGATGGAGAAACATTATCGTAACAAACACTAAACTAGTGTTTATAATCCTATCATGAAGTCTTGCAGCTAAGTGTCTGCAAGACAGTCCATATTAAAGCAAGGTTTGTGCAGGTGTTTGTCTCTTTAAGATGTGATTTACAGCCCCAAGTACCTTTTAAATTGTTAAGTTAGTTTCTAAAACAACCCTGGTAATTACGGAGTTAAGCCATGAGCAGGCTGTGTACAGAGTCACCCACACCTCCCATGTACTTTGTGTTGTGCAGAGCACTAATTATGGTGCCAGGAAGTCTGTCCTGCAAACACAGCTAGGCAATATCATTTGATTCAGATGACCCACCATTCCCCCAGGGTATCAGTCTATCAGGTATATTTTATTTATAAAATATATCAATTATTATTTATTTATAAAATATATCAATTCCCCTCTGGAAACTAACTCTTTCTGTATTTCCTCAGTAATAAATATGTGGTTAAGAAGCCACTTTCTTGGGACCCCTGGGTGGCTCAGTCAGTTAAGCATCTGCCTTCAGCTCAGGTCATGATCCCAGGGTCTGGTGTTGAACCCCACGTTGGACTCCTTGCTCATCGGAAGGCTTGCTTCTCCCTCTGCCTGCCCTAGTCCCAGCTGTGCTTTCAGTCTCTCTCTCTGTCAAATAAATAAAGTGTTAAAAAAAAAAAAGGGAGGGGAGGGGGAGAAGAAGCCACTTTCTAGGGGCACCTGGGTGGCTCAGTCAGTTAAGCATCTGCCTTCAGCTCAGGTCACGAACCCAGGGTCTGGAGCTGAGCCCTATGTTGGACTCCTTGCTCATCTGAAGGCTTGCTTCTCCCTCTGCCTGCCCCACCACCAACTTGTGCTCTCAGTCTCTCTCTTTCTCTGTCAAATAAATAAAGTGTTTAAAAAAGGGTAGAGGGGAGAAGAAGCCACTTTCTTTTGGGGAGGCATAGCTATTTAATGTGAACTTAGGAATTCTGCCCTGGACATGGCTTTATCATGGATATGATGACAGAGAAAAAAACTGACCTCTCGAGTGAGAAATACCTTACTTGGAAGACAGTCTCACAGCCATGGATCACAAGGAATGTTGCTCTGGAGGTGACTTTATGTCGTTGTAATAAAGAGATTTCAGACTTGGAGCTAGGTCACAGAATGATGTCATTTTTGCTTGGGAAGCAGGTCTTCCCCATTTTGGCCCCATTGACCTGAAAGACAACATAAACTTTCTTATTTTCTTTTTCTGTTATCAAATAATTTCAGTCCTCTTCCTGTGTTCTCATAAGAAGAAAAATTTATCAAGCATTTTACTAATTTTGCTAACAAATCACACCCAGGGGTAACTAACATTTATTGCAAGTGCTAGTTTTTTATTTTAACTAAATAAACTCATCTTTACAATTAAATATTTGTATTACCATGCCAGAGATCTTTGAGGTCATTTAAGAGAAGTTATTATATTCTCATGTCATTTTTAGTGTTATCAAAAGAATTAGATTACTTATAAACTATTTTACTTGTCGCTAAAAACTATTTAGCTGTACTGTGCTAGAGAATAGGGGATTAAATATGCTGCTAATTATTTGTATTACCTACAAATTGAGAAGATAAAATAAGAATGTCACAGAGAAAAACTGATTATGTGTGCTTGGAGTTAACTATAAATTGAGAATTTCTAAGGTAGAAAGAAATGACTCTGGTGAGGGACTATTAATGGATATAGAGTTTTTGAGGAGATGATGTTGAAAATGTTCAAAAATTGATTATAGGTTGCACACTCTATTCATGAAAAATCATTGAATTTTATACTTTAAAAGAGCTAATTACATTGTGTATAAATTATATCTCAATTTTATGCAAACACATTCTGTTCTATTTTAATACTCTTACTACTGGGAAGTACAAAGTGGAAACTACAGTAAGACAACAATAATATAAACAACAAATAACACCTTCTCTTTGACATATTACTTACTTTCTTGGTGCTATACAATCTAAAGGAAAAGAAATACTACCAGAATGGTTAATAGTGCCTTGTCAAAAATACAGTTGTATTACAGGAATAGGGATTATTTGAAGATATTAGGGTATTTTTAAGGAAATGTGTTCCTCGTCTTCAAATGATACATAAAGCCCAGATCATAATGATCTGTAATGCTAAATAATCATTTTCTTATTAAAACAACATTAATTTTTTTATGACAAAAATATTCAAGTCTCAAGTGCTAAATAAATAAATAAATACATATAGCTTATATGTAGTAAAATGTAGAATAAATGGAAAATATATTATTTCTATGATTAATCTGTGACCATTAAAATGAAATTTTTTCTGGATAAAACAAGTAATATAGTGAAATACAGATTAAAATAGGATGGCATAAAAGTGATCACATAAACCCTCCTCATACTGCAGAAATAAAAGGAGACTTCAAATGTGCAATTTCCCATTGTACCTATGGGGATATTTTCACAGGTTTTTGTTTTGTTTTGTTTTGTTTTTCCAAATTAATTATCTTGCATTTAGAATTGTACATTCTATTACTAAGGGCCTGTTTATAACATTATATATGTTTTATATACAATATTAAAATAATACTTATTTTATATATTTTCTCCCAAATCATAAAATATATATCCAATGTTTTAACTGAACAATCTTCACTATAATATATAGTTATAAAAGGAATTATGATTAGAGATCATGTGCATTCTAATTCTGCATGAAAAAAATGTGTGTGGGATCGAGAAAAGTTGAATCTGGTTGAGTCTTTTATCTATTTAATTACTCTATTTCTGATGGGCCCACTCATTCTTAAATAATCAACTGTGCTCATACATGCCTTTGTACCTTGATCACACTATGCTTTCTGCAAGGAATGTTCTTCCACCCTCTATCCATCTGTCTGAATCAATATTCTTCAAAAAGTCAAGAACGCAGGGGTGGATATGTGCAACTAGTCAATGCTGACTAGTAACCTAGCAACTACTGCATGGTGGCATGGTGAATTCACAAAGTCACAGAAAACAGGGAGACCTAGAAAATGATTTCATGTCTCACTAAAGCCCAACTGCAGGATTGTGGCTTCATTAGTCAGTTGCATGCATGACTGAAGGTGCGAGACCAGGAACATTTATCAAAATAAGGAAGGAGGATGGTCTTTAATGTGAAAAAGTTCTGGACTAGGAGCCAAAATGTCTAAGACATCTTAAAATGGCATGTCCAAGTATAACAGACCATCTTCTTATGGGCCACAAATGCCATTTGAAATACTTATATTTCTTTCAAATAACTTGTCTACTACTGTCAATCCGTCTTCTGTTTTGTTCAATTTTCTCACATCCGTTTTTATATTTCCTGGGGAATCCAACTCTTCTAGTACCTCAGCTTAAGTCATTGATACATTATACCTTTTCTTTTTAGTTGACAATGTGTATGTTGCTCATTTCTTTAAGATTTACACTTTGCCTACTTCCAGGATGCATTATCGTAGCTTTAGTTCATTTGCTTCATTTTTTAGTTCGCTTTTAAGAAATACACCCCTGTGGTTCTAGGAAATAATCTATCATTCTCTGGAATGGGTTACCAAGTCATGAAAGATCATACACAATAAATGACCAATTTAGGTGATGATGATACAGCCTTGAAATTGCATAAATATAGGCATAATTTTAGAAAAGAATTCTTAGTTTTTACAAATCTTTACTGTTGCTCCTACAAATATTATCCTTTGGAAATTAATTATCCAGAAAGGAATGTGTCCAAATCAACCATAATTAAATACAACACAAATTCCTCATAAGATCTAAAGATACACTAAATAAATATTGATGTTTTTTGAAAAATATTAACTATTTTTAAATGATGAAGTTATTAATGACCAAAACAAAATTCCACTATTAGAATAATAATAATTAGAAAACCATAATTTTAAAATCTGCTTTCTTACCCAATATGTCAATTAAACAAAACTTATCAACCTTTAACTATGTGGGTGTTAAATAGAATTAGGGGAAAAGTTGATGTAGAAATTTAGAAAAGTCAGAAATGCAACTAAACATTTAGTCAGTTTTTAGAAGAAAAATTTACAACTAACTAATGAAAATATAGTCTTTTATCACTGTAAAACGTATTGTGAAATTGAAACATATTATGTTAGATTATTTTTCCTACACAAGCACCCATCCCGCTTTGTATATTAACCACTGAAGTTATAGCAATTTACATTTAGATTCAAATAGTAATGTAGAGATATATTTTATTTTTATTTTATTCTCTGATATCCTTAGCCTCTTCTGAAGAATTTGAGAATACATTTTTGTTTTTATTTTTTTATTTTTTATTTTAATTTTTTTAAAGATTTTATTTATTTAGTTGACATAGAGATCACAAGTAGGCAGAGAAGCAGGCAGAGTGAGAGGAGGAAGCAGGCTCCCTGCTGAGCAGAGAGCCTGAAGCAAGGCTCGATCCCAGGACCCTGAGATCATGACCTGAGCCAAAGGCAGAGGCTTAACCCACTGAGCCACCCAGGTGTCCCACATTTTTGTTTTTACACTCTTTCCACAAATTAATTTATTTTTTAAAAAGATTTTATTTACCTGAGAGACCGTGAGAGAGAGCATGAGAGGGGAGAAGGTTAGAGGGAGAAGCAGACTCCCCGTGGAGCTGGGAGCCCAATACAGGTCTCAATTCCAAGACTCTGGGATCATGACCTGAGCCGAAGGCAGTTGCTTAACCAACTGAGCCACACAGGTGCTCTCTTTTTCACAAATTTAAATTCACATACAGATATTGTGGATCATAAATATATATCAATCACAGACCTGTACCCCTGGGGATAAAAATATATGTTTATAAAAAATAAAAAATTAATAAATAAAAAAAAGAACTTGACTTTTAATTTTTGCCTTGAAAATAATTATTTTTAAAAAAATAGGAGCAATTGCAATTTTTAGGATCCTCAAGCACAAAAAAACCTAAGTGACTGAAAGACAGATTCCTCACTAAGTTGATGATTCATGTATCTCATCACAAAATAAAGCATTTCTTTCTAGATGCAGTGGATGTTTTCTCATGATTAAGGTTAATGACATATCTCATTGCTATTCAAAATCCCACTGAGAGACAATTTCAGAGCAAAGTACCAGTAGGAAACAGCTACCAATATTTAATAGCATA
The DNA here is from genome assembly GCF_011764305.1 of Mustela putorius furo. Classification (NCBI taxonomy): domain Eukaryota; kingdom Metazoa; phylum Chordata; class Mammalia; order Carnivora; family Mustelidae; genus Mustela; species Mustela putorius. The sequence continues at coordinate 13,749,833 of NW_025421322.1, read as the reverse complement.
CCACAATGGAAAATTGAAAACTGCAGTGTGCTGGTCTTACAGGAATCCTGGTTTGCATTAGCAGAGCCAAGGACTTCAGCCTTTTACCTCATGTAAACATACATGACCTCAGAGATAAGAAATCGGGGAGGAAGAGGGGAGGAATGGCTGAACAAATAAGGAGATACACAATGAAAAAAGCAGCTAGGTATTACTCTGTTTTCTATTCAAAATCTATTTGGTTCCCAGGAAAATGTCTTAGGAAATTATTTGTGATGATTTGTCTCTAATGGAAAAGAACCAGAGTGTAGCTATTGTTAAGAGCAACTGACATCCATTTTCAAGGCAAATTGAAAGACCTGGTGTTGTGTTGACAAAAAGGTATGGAACCTACAACTGCTACATGCTGGTATATAATAAAGGAGTTTTGACACCGAAATTTGCTTGGGCTTAAATTTTCTTACTCCAATCTACAGGAGGTTTAAAATAAAAATCAAATTATGATTAAGAAGTTAAATGTAGAGACACGCTAAATTACAATTTAATTAGTCCCCCAAAGATTGTTCTGAATCTAAAGAGTAGTAAAAGCCTACTTACTTTACTCTCAGAAAACTAAATGCTCTCCATTAAATTGTCTTTTCCACTTGTCCTATACAGGGTGACTGTCACTATGGCAAGGAGAGAGGGATGAGTTCTCACAGTGCTATAAAATCTAATGAGTTAAAATTTGTGGAGCCATTGAGACCCACATTACATGTAGACCTCAAAGTCAACCCTTTCCTCTATTTTTCCTTTGGGGAATCCAATCTGCCATTTTGTGAGGATAGTGAAGAACCTTATGGAGAGGCCCACAGGGGGAACAGCTAAGGCATTTTTCTAATAGTCATATGAATGACACAGCAAGGACATTGGTTCTCCAGTGCCAGTCAAGCTTTTGGGTGACTACAGCCCAAGCTGATATCTTGACTGCAAACTTTCAAAGAATGGAGCCAGAGTTGTCCAGCTAAGCCATTTCCAAGTTCCTGATCCATTCAAACTATGAAATATTAAATGCTTGTGTTTCTAAGCCCCTAAGTTTCAGACTATTCTTTGGCACAAATAGATAACTAATAAAACACAAATAACATTGACGATGTAATGATTTACTGTGAAAGGAAAAACAATAGAAGGATATCATTCAAAAAAGAAACATGAATTGTAGAGAGAAAAACAAAACAAAGATAATTTCCAAAGCTACAAAGTTAAAGGTTAATCTTAGCTCCTTAGTAATGAAAGCCAAAATTTTGTATCTTTTTAGAATTATCTATATATTAATATATGTATTAAATTATGCATGATCATTGTTCTGAATAGAGAGCCATGCCTTATTACAAACCTATTCTTTTTTTCATAATTTTTCAAGTTTGGTAAGTCCTGTACGTATTATTATATCTAGAAACCCAAAGTTATAAACTCCATTAAAATAAATATTCTGATATTCATATAAGTAAGCCCATTTAAGTAATATTCTTTACAGAATTGAGTACTGGATATTTTACTAGTCAAATAGCCTCACAAAGTTGAAAAAGTCAAAGCAGTGTATATATATTCAAATTAATTTTATTAGTAAATATTTCCTTTCCCTTTCTCTGTCTAAATAATATTTTAAGAAACTTATTTTTATGATTTTCTCTTTTTTATAAGAGAAATGTGAAACAAGGTTATGAATTTTTGCCACTGATTTCCCATTACTCTAAGCTAAAGGAAAAAAAGAAGTGTCTACTAGAGTTGTGTTTTGTTAGATTTTACATGCAACATGTGTGTGTGTCAGTGTGGGTGTGTCTTGTCTGAGGGTTTGTTCATGTCCTACTCAGGGACTGTTTTTTACACTCTACCTAATGCTACTAATTTTCTCAAAGAAATCTTATTTATTTGAAAAAAATTTTGAGCATCTATGATGTGCCAATTCTCAAGGATAAATGGTAAAATGAAAACTACAAAGTCAGTGGTCTTATAAAGCATACAGTCTACTGAAGAAGTCAGAGGGAAAAAAATACACAAAACCATAAATAAAGCAAGAAAATTCAGTAACTGCCATGAGCGGCGGGGGAAAAAAGAGTGCTTAATTGGACATACCTTCCTAGCATTCTCAAAAAAAGCATTCCCAAGCAGAGGAGACTTGAGCTGAGATCTGGAGGGTAGAATGAGTGGGCACGGAGAATAGTAAGAGTGGAGCTAAGACAAGTCGGTCTATGAAAACTGCTTATAGAAAAGATAGTGTAGGAGAGGAATGGGGCGGCCAGGATGGCTTGATCGTACTTACCAGGGAGCATGTTGACTAGAAATGAGGTCGGCAAGGGTGACATGGGTGAGATGGTGAGTAGTAAAGATCTCATTTCATGTATAATGGGAATTATTGAAGCATTTAGTATAGTTGTGATGTAAATTACGTAATGCAGGTCTTATGTGTACAAAGTTAACTGATTAAAACAGAGATAGAGAATGCAAATAGGAAAGGATAGAGAATTAGATGTATCTGATGGAGAGACAATGGTTGTTTGGGGAATGATAGTTTACAGTGGTGATGGATAGAAGAGACATTTTTAAATAATTTAAGAGATTTAAGAGACATTCTTAAATATATTGGAAAGTATCAGTGATTTTATTAATTAAAGGAGAGAAAGAAGGCTGACTCTCTTAGGTTTCTGAATACAGTTTCTGAGTGTGTAGTTGTCAATCTTCAATTAAACTAGGAAAATATGAGGATTATTGCTTAGTAAATACATGGGCATTGGTAGAAAAACAATGAAATCCTTGAAATTTAAAATATTGTCACTCCTACTCTAAAGTTTTGCATACAACTATGTTCTCTGTATCATATTCATGTTAAAACACTTTCCTGTTGTTTTTATTTATATCTGTCTTTTTATTTTTGGCCAATTTCTCTAAATTAGTCAAATAACCTGGAATCTACATATTCTGTAGTACTTGGAGAACCTTGAAAAAGTTCTCTCTCACTCATTGCAGTATCAATATAAGTTCAGTACAATTGTTACAAAACTCTCTGGCTGCTTGTAACCCAAAGTCAAAATTACATATAGGACTGGAATACATTAACATCCCAGATTTTGAAAGGTTGAAGAAAAAGAAAAGAAGGAGAGAGAAAGGTAAAATCAGAGTTTATGTTGTTTTTTTTTTTGTTGTGCTCATAAATAAAATGTCCCATTCATAGTCCAGTTTAATCTGGACTCACATTTACAATGTGAGATTACTGTTCTAGAACCTCCACCTGGTAAGATGGCCATCACTTGACAGCTGGAGCATTTTATAATAGTTTATGTGAAATAAGGTGATAAGAAGCCATTCAATTTCTTAGTAGTCATTCTTATTCCAGTCTATTTTCCTGCTTACTATGCTCTCTTGGCACCCAGGGATCCCAGGTGTTGCTAATGAATTTGTGTGAAATGCTCACCTTTCTGCACACCTGACTATGACCACGAATGTAGTACAAGTCATCAGTTACCCAATATGTTCAGTGAGATGCTAAATATGTAGCAAAACAGTTGGCAATATGTATTGTGTTCCTAATAAATTTGCCTAACCCCTGTTAGCCATATGTACTCCATTTTAATTGTCTACTTTTGCAAATATTCTGGCTCACTATAGTCTCTGTTAGAAATTGTTTATATTGGGGGCACCTGGGTGGCTCCCTGGGTTAAGCCTCTGCCTTCGGCACAGGTCATGATCTCCGGATCCTGGGATCGAACCCCGAATCGGGATCTCCACTCAGGGTGGAGCCTGCTTCTCCACCTCTCTCCCTGCCTGCCTCTCTGCCTACTTGTGATCTCTGTCTATCAAATAAATAAATAAAATCTTAAAAAAAAAAGAAAGAAATTGTTTATATTGGTTATATGGTCCACTTGCAGTATTAGTTACAAAGGTAATTAGTGAATTGAATGGTAGGATATACATTTTAGAATAAAGTTGCTAATAATCTTTATTATCAAAATATTAGTTATATAATTATAGTGAAAAATAGTAAAAATATAATTTGTTGTTAAATTAGCTTTAGCAACTGGTAATGTCTACCTGTTTCATGAGCCAACCACATCTTGGTTTCTTGGGGGTTTTTTGTTTTATTTTTTTCACTACATTTTTTTGGATCTAGGTTATTTACTACTAGCATGTAATGTCATGTTTTGAACCTGATGTTCTGTAATCTTCTCTGGTTTCCAGCTGCCTTGAACTGGCTGTTGTTCTTCTTCCCAATGTCTTTTTTACTGGAAGAGTCTTTCCAGGGATCCCTCTTTAGCTAATTAAATTATGCTACTTTTTTTTTTTTTTTTTTAAGATTTTATTTATCTGACAGGGAATGGGAGGGTAGGGAGAGCAAGCATAAGCAAGGGGTGTGGCGGGCAAGGAGAAACAGGCTCCCTGCTGAGCTGCTGAGCAAGGAATCCAATGTGGGGCTCAATCCCAGGTCCCAGGGATCATAACCACAGCCAAAAGCAGTCACTTAACGGACTGAGTCACCCAGGTGACCCAAATTATGCTTTTCCTTAAGACCACAACTCAGTTATTATTTTCTCAGGCAAATCTTTCTTGACAAATCCTTAAATTACAGTATGAAGATATGTCCTGACTAGTACCTAACATAATCGAAAGTTTGTATTTCTTTATGTAATGCCTTAATCTTTGATTAAGGCCTCTTTTTTTTCACTAAACTGTAAGTCTTCTGAGGATAGAATCGGTATTTTTATTGCCTGATATATATGAAACTAAATCATCGAAATACTTTATGAAAGAAGGTAACAAAGAAAGAAGAATTCCATTCAAGTGGTTTTAGCTGGGCACTGTGCATTTATTATTTCAATAAGACATACTAATTTCTTGGGGTGCCTGAGTGGTTCAGTTGGTTAAGCATCAGATTCTTGATTTTGGCTCAGGTGGTGATTTTGTGGGTCACGATCTCATAGGTCTTGAGATTGAGTCCTGCCTTGGGATCCCCACTCAGAGGGGAGTCTACTTGAAGATTTTCTCCCTCTGCCCGTCCCTCCACCCCCACAAGCACACACACATGCTCTCTCTTTTCTCCCTAAAATAAATTAATCTTTAAAAAAAAAAAAAGACATCCCAGTCTCTTTATATGAGAGCTATCATTATTTCTATTTTCAGAGTAGATTAGAAAATTAATTTTTATAGATAGTTGAAACAGAATACTGAGCTAGAACAATTTAATCCATTTGCCCAGGCCTTTGGTCACAATTCTATCTAACTAAACTCATAAAAAATAAAGAAAACCTATAAGAGCTCTCATTTTAATCACCTCATTTCATTCTCATAAATACTCCAAACAAAATCACTTATCTTTTTTATTAGATGGAGACTATATATTTACAACTAACCATTTCACTGTGTGGTTTCAAAAAGGTGTTTATTGACCAAAAAACATTGTAAATTCAGTGTATTAGGATAGATATATAGTACTAGGGGTAGAACCAGAGATGGGTTTGGGCTTCAGTTCCATTACTTACTAGTTACATAAGCAATTACAACTTTGAATATTAGTTCCCTATACAAAATGAGGATTATAATAATTCAAATAAAAATACATAAATTTTTTTAGCTCTATTATGAGCCAAGCACTGTGCTACCAGAGTTGTGAAATATGCGATAATGTCAGCAAATGTACTTTAACTCTAAAGTACTATATGTATTTTCTGTATTACCTAAAAACATCTTTTTTTTTTCTTTTTGATGTGTACTACTTACCAAATTTATTCAGATGAGTATGCAGAATTCTATTAAGTTCTCTACTTAAGTCTGAAGAGTTTCAGGTTTGTAAGTAACATTTATCCTCCATACCATGGGGAGATATAACTAGGAATGTAAGATTCAAGGCTACTCTACGCTCCATCACTTACCACTCCCTTACTAACTCACTTACTTCCTCAGGGGAGGAAGAGTGAGTTAGCTGGTGAATAGGTTTAAGAGAGGAAGCAGCCTATTTTTTCCCCCCCATTCTTCTTACCTGCTGCCTATTCTGAGATTATATTCAGGACTACCCTCTTTGCTTCAATAATATAAAGGATAGGCCATTCCCATTGGAGAGACCTATATAGTCTTATTCTGTGCCAGCGAGTGGGTAAACAAAGGTGTTTCATTGAAGAGTAAAGATGAATAAACCATAGCCTAAGAAATGTCTCAAGGTCAACTTCATTACTAACAAAGGAGATAGTTAAATCTCCATCTGTCTGAGACTTGAATCTATCTTTTTTTTTTTTTCTTGGTCAGAGAGAGAGCACACATAAGCAGGCAGAGTGGTAGGCAGAGGCAGAGAGAGAAGCAGGCTCCGACAGGACAAGGAGCCCGACATGGGACTCAATCCCAGGAGCCTGGGATCATAGCCTGAGACAAAGGCAGAGGCTTAACCAATAGAGCCACCCAGGTGTCCCAACTTGAATCTATCTTTTAATTGGTTTTGAATTCAGGTAGCAAAGAAAGTTGGTATTTATTTATTTATATTTTAAATATTTTATTTATTTGACAGAGACAGAGATCACAAGCAGGCAGAGAGGCAGGCAGAGAGAGAGGAGGAAGCAGGTTCCCTGCCGCCTGCCGAGCAGAAAGCCCGTTGCGGGGCTCGATCCCAGAGCCCCAAGATCATGACCGGAGCTGAAGGCAGAGGCTTTAACCCACTGAGCCACCCTGGCGCCCCAGAAGTTGGTATTTATTAGCCCCACAAATACCCCAATAACATTGTTTTTATATTTAACTTTTTAGCATTTGACATTTAAAAGATTGAGTGTAACTATCAAAATAAAAATAATTAATATTCTAATATTCTAAAAGTATTCATTTTAAGCTTACTGTATATTGATTATCTAAATATAGATATACTTGTTTTTTTTAAAAAATCAACTTTCCCCTTGATTATCAGATTAACCAATATAAAAGTACTTTGTAAACAATTAAATGCTATAATTGGTAAGCTGCTATTAATATTTTTACCAATTTTATTTATTAATATAAAAATATAGGAAAGATATAATCTTTCTGCTTAGGGTGTTGGCCCTGTCAGAAATTGAGTAACTTATGGACAAGGAACACTGTGCTTTCCCAAAGATATCCTAAGATAAATATCTCATTGTTTTTAGAATTGCCTGAAATGACTGGCTGTAAATAGCTTTAAAATAATAGATGTCTCCAGTGTTTAACATGGGTTCTTGCTACTCAAAGTACTGTTACTGGGAGTTTCTTATAAATGTAGATACTTAAAGCCTTACTCAAAACCTCCGGAATCAGAGCATGCATTTTTTTTTTTCAAAATTCCATGTGATTATAGTTTTAGGAGTATTTGAGAAGTCTTGATAAAGGTCATACACAGTGAAATAAAATCATAGAAGTAAAGCAACACTACCTCTGTGCCATAAAAAGTCAAGATTTTTTTTTTGCTAAAATATTTATGCATCCCAAATAATTCCTTATTAATCTTCCAACAATGAATACATTTAAAATGTGCTCAGTTTCTCTTATTCTATTCCTTTTGTGATAATGAAAAGCATCAATGTCATGAGGCTGTCTTTCAGAGTTTCCAGAAAACACTAAATCAAGATAGATTTTTTTTTCATTCTATTCTTTGCCTCCATGATTGTGTTTAAACATTATCAGCCTCCGACATTAAAGAGAGCCTATTGCTCTTTATCAGGGCATGTGTCAAGGCAAGTAATATTCCACTGAATATATATTTCAGCCTGGAAACACCATAAATAATGCAGACAATATATGTTGGTTTGCTGAGTATAGTCCTCAATTATTCCTTTCATTTTTGCATAATTAGTAATGGTTTCCCATTTCCATTTAAAGTTATTTGGTTTGAATGACAGATTCTATGGTCACTCTGTCTATAAACAGACCAAACAAGAATACCTGAATGACTGCCTAAGGATTGTGAATCTGTGCGAGAGAAACAGAAAGTTACAGAACGAACAGTATCTTTGTGGTCGCTGATCAACAGTAATAAGGACAAGTACAAAAATCCTTTCTATACTAAAGAGATCAATCGAGTTTTATATCCAGTTGCCAGTATGCGCCACTTGGAGCTTTGGGTGAATTATTTTTTGGGGCGCCTGGGTGGCTCAGTGGGTTGAGCCGCTGCCTTCGGCTCAGGTCATGATCTGAGTCCTGGGATCGAGTCCCGGATCGGGCTCTCTGCTGAGCAGAGAGCCTGCTTCCCTCTCTCTCTCTCTCTGCCTGCCTCTCTGCCTACTTGTGATTTCTCTCTGTCTTAGGCTTACTATTCTTAGGCTTACTTTTACAATACAAATAGAATTTTAGGGCAATTTCTACTCCCAGTATGTTTGAAATAGAGTCTTTTCGAGGAAACTTCATGTTGTTTCTAACGTGGCTGTACATTTTGTATTTTTTACATTCTGCTAACAGGGTACAAGCATACAAATCTCTCCACATCCTCACTAACAATTGCCTTTTCGGGGTGGGGCGGGGGGATGGAGTCGATAATAGCCATTTTAAGGAGTAAAGTCACAGCTCTTTTTGTATTTGCATGTTGCTCAAGTTGAGTGCCTTTACTTAAACCTGTTTGCCATTTGTATGTCTTCTTTGAAGAAATGTCTATTCAAATCCTTTTTTCATTGATTGATTTTTATGTTGTTAAGTTTTAGGAGTTCTTTATATATTTTAGAAATTAACCCTTTATGAGAAACATGGTTGGCAGATATTTTCTACCATTTTGTGTGTTGACTTTTCACTCTGTTGATTGTTTCTTTTGCTCTGCAGAAGCTTTATAGACTCTCACTTGCTTATCTTGCTTTCACTGCCTGTGCTTTTAGTGTTAGACCCATGAGATCATTGCCAAGACCAATGTCACAAAGCTTTTTCCCTAGGAGTTTTACAGTTTCCAGTCTTAAATTTGTCTTTAATCCATTTAGAGTTGATTTTTGTGTATAGTGTAAGATAGGAGTCCAATTTCACCTTTTAGCATATTGCAGCTTTTTTCTTTTGGCAAATGAATTATGTCTCAAAAATCTGGAAAAAAAAAAAGAAAAGAAATCTCTAAAATAGAGATTTGAGACTAAAATTCTTCTGAATGGTTTCTTTCTCTCTTCTATGTCCCTCATTTCAAATACCACTATAAATAATCTAATTTTATTTATTGAACTGATATAATGTAGATGTTGTGATTACTTCATGATGAAAGGTTTTATATTTGGCATACTAGAAATCTGTTAAAGCACTGCATGTGAAAGATATTGTGCTATATCTTCTTTAGGACATGGAATTCTACACTTAATCTTTCTCTATGTTCTCCAGGATAGCTAGACTAGAATATGAGCCTCCAAGCCCATGGTTATTTTCACTGTTCTTCACTGTAGATTTCTGGATTTTTAATTTTTTTTATACTACCTCCAGTATTTCCTGAAATTAAGGGAAAAGCTTTGTGACATTGGTTTTTCAGATAGAGAACAAAACCAAAAGACATAAGCCTAATGATTCCTTTAGAAACCTGTTTTCTTATAGAAAGCTGTTGCACGTTCCTAGAAACACACTCTGAGATGGAGAATAGAAACCTGGAAGCTTGTTAGGTGTGACCTTCAGATCATTACCTGTGTGCAGGAAAGGAAACAGGATTGGGAGGGGCAGAGAACTGGAACAAAAAGCGGCTCAGAAGACCTCACAGGGAACTCTGTAGTCAGGAAGACCCATCAGAACTATCTCAGATTTATGCAAGGTTGCTAGGCCCATGCATACTCCTCATCAACCAGCTAAACTCTCTGAACCTACGGTTTCTGATTCAAATTGTTGAGAGAGAGAAAAGAAGGCAGGCAGGCCAAACAGGATGAAAGACTCTCTTCATGTCCCCTTCCAATAAGGCTTTTGTGTGGACTGAGATAAGACTGGATAGGAATGGTTTTACACAGCTCAATATGTATTACTATTTCTAAATAAGAAGGAGGTCATGCATATAATGAAGTATGCCTACAAGCACTTTGGAAATTAATGTTCATAATGGAGTGTTCTATTTGAAAGAGGCCCCGACATCAGTCAGTTATGCCGCTATAAACGACACTCTTCTCAAATGGTTTGTAGGGATAAAAAAAATGTTAAAATTGGGCAATGACCCCCAGATTATGCCTGACTTGCTAAAAATATTGATTCTTTTAAATAGCTTAGATACTAAACTCTCCAATTTTCATATTTTAATTCTACACCAAATCATAATATTGAGAGAAATATCGCAACTTGAGTAAATTGCAAAGGTAGAACAGCAATATGATTTATTTCAACTCAAGTAAAGAAAAATGATGTACCTCCAAGCTGACAGTCTAACTGGAAGATGCATGTTGGGAGAGAGCTAATATAATAAATCAGTTGCATGAAGAATTGTCTCTTTTGGTAAATAAATTGGTAAATGCTTTAGATTTGCAACACATGCGGGACTTAGACTGCTATAGGCAGAGATTTAGGGCTGGCTAGTTTTGTACTTTATGGCAGGTGCCAGTGTTGGCAGGAAAAATCTGGAGAATTGAAAGGATATAGAGAATTACTTGGCCACGCTGTTGTTTAGCAGAGAAGTGATGTGCTGTCCGGCACTGGTGCCATGGAGAAGCAACTGCCAAAAACTCAGTTCTCTTACCGATGTTACAACTACATTTTCTGTAGATGATAAGGAAACCTAAGTAAATCTAAGACTGAAAATATTGGTTTTGTTTTCTTCTGTCATTATCTGCCATCACTACCTTTTTCCAGGAGTCTAACGTCCAGGGCATATGTAATTATATACACTTACCGAGTTTAGAGGCCTCCTTTACCCAGTGCCAACACCACTGGCAGGAGAATTTATTTTCAAAAGCTATTAAGATTTGATGAGTGTTCCATTAAATTTATGGAGGAGTTTGGGAAAAATTGACATCCTACCATTATATTTTCTAAACCATGTACATGCTGTATCTCTTGAATTATTTAGTTTTATTTGATGTTCCTCAGCAATGTTTTCATGTTTTCAATGTACATATCTTGCATATATCCCCATAAATGCATCCCTAGTTCTTTTATAATAGGATTTGTGTATCAAGACTCATTTTACTAATAATACAGAGAAATATGATTGAGCTTTTTATATCGACAATGTATCCTGACACCTTGCTAATTTTACTTCTCCTTTCTGTCTTGCTTTGGAGATACATTCTGAAGTTGTTACACAATTAATAATTTTTAAAGACTTCAATGTATGGGCAATTTATTTGTTCAATAGCATTGAATATTTGAAGGAGCACATCACTTAGAATCAGAAATTTGGTTTCAACGGCCATTTACTAGCTACACCTTAAAATTATCATTAATCGCGCACCTATATTTCCATCTTCAAAGTGGGAAGATATGTTTCTCAAAATTCACACCAGGAATAAAGGGATAAAAGAAAAATAGGCAGCAATACAGATCTCCCAGCTTCCGTCTTTGTAATTTTTCAGGTCATTTATAATCATTCCCTTCAGATGGATAGCTTGTAAGGTGGAAAAATTAGTTGATTTTAAACAGATAAAACAAGTCCTAAAATGAAGTGACATGACTCAAAATATTCCTTGAGTTTTGGCCTTAACTTCTGTGTGAAATGATGAATTTAATGGCAATTAGACAGAAACAAAGAAACGCATTTCAGGCACAATTATCAAGCTGCTAATATCCTCAGTGAAGCACAGCATGATTTGTTTCTGTTGCCTTGTTCCAGTCCATTTGGCTAGAATCCCAGTTTATCCAGGCGTTCATGTATGGTTGAAATTAGTGAAAGTCTCATGCTTCCAAATTTTTTTCAGTTCTTTGTCTAATACAACAACTGCTTTCTTAGTGCTTTTCCTTTCAGATATCCAAAGCCTGAGAGCAAAGTATACACTCTTCTCTATTTTGATCCTTGAAGATCATTTTCTGTCCTATTTTTCTCTGCTTTCAAATTTGTTCACTATTAAATTTCCCTCTACATATTCCTTGTGCTTTCTTTGTTTTGCTTTGTTTCGCAATGCTATGGGTACTTAAAAGTTAGAGAAAGAAATTGCCTTGGTTCTAACCATACTTATTTGAATTAGTATTTCCTATCTTAGAAATAACTGAATAGAATTATTATCTAAAAATATCTGTACTGCTATAATTATAGCTACTGACAGAAGACAAACACAGATTGGTGTATGTTCCACTTCTCTGCTTCTCTATATTCATTTTCTTCTCTCTACTGTCATTCTACAAGGAGGAGACTTTTGCAAACCCAATAGTTTAATAATTAGAATTCACTGCTTATCAATTAAGCAGGGGGGAAAGGCCAATTGAGGAGATATAATCAAATTTTGGTTAAAATTATTATTTTCAAATATTTCTGAGGATTAAAAAAATCTTGTTTAATTTTTTGGTTCTTGTAGCCAATATAAACAAATATAAGCATTAAATATGTTCATGTTCTAATACTAGTTTCAGAAATATTGAGATTAAGTAAACATATAAATTAAACATATATAAAGCCTTCATAAACAATAAGGGAAAAAGAAAATGAAGAAAAAGTGACACGCTAAATGTTTAAATTTATGTTATAAATTTATCAATCCATACAGACGCACACACACACATCCATAAAATCTCCACATTAATGTGGCGGTACAGAAAGTGAAATACAGAAAATTAGTTTCAGATCTTGCCCCAGAGTCACATAATTCAGATTTGTCGGACACACAGAATGCAGAATACAGGTGAGCAGAAAAATCCATGTTCATGCTCTCCCTGTGTTTCTGTTGGCAGAGCTTCCCGAGCTGAGGGAGCAGACGTTCAAATGCCCATATAAAATGTAAAAGAGACACAAAAAGAAATTTAAATGTGACTTGATACAACATTAAGGTCTCCACATAATCTCAGCATTTTAACCACCATTAATATCAGTCATTCAAACAAGAGTCATGCCAAACTCAAGCCAAAGCTCCTTTAAGAAAAGAAAATTTTTAGCTAGAAAATATTCTTTCATGGACTTGCAAGAGGGACAAAATCAATGGAAATGGATAGAAGCAGAAGGTGTTCCATCAGCATGAAATGCAAAGAAGAGAAGAAGAACACTTAAAAATAATCACCTCCAAGCATAGTATTTGTTAGGTTCTTAAAATGCAGAAGACACATGGCAGTATTTTGTTTTAAGCTCAGCAAACTTAACAGGCTAATTTGTGACACCTGTCCCTACTGCTATTTAACATACAACACATATCAAGTATATGAGCAGAAACCTGAAAAGCTTAAGTATATTTAGTATAACAAACATTTTGTGAGATTCTAGGTGCAGGTGCTATGGTTTAAAAAAAAAAAAAAAAAAACCCTTATAAATGTACCTACAAAATCCTGGCGGATGAGTAAGTAGAAACTGCAATGATCTTAAGCTGTTGGAGAATAGGAGAACACTGCTAATTAATTGTAACACCTAATTGCAATACCTACCAATTTCTCTTAAGCTACAGATCTCCTTTGACAAAAATACGAAGTTAGCTTTGTAAATGGTAGGCACATAGAACCATTGTTTCTCAATGCCAGGCGGTAGTCACTACTGTTAGTAGTGACTAACTACTACTTATAAGCATCATCATAATAAACATTTTGATACTAAGCTTTCCCTGTATTATCCTTCACAGAAAACAGAGTGGTGACAATACTATACGTACCTGTTTTATTGACATTGCTCTCATTTCCAGACATGCATTCTAGTTAAATCATCCAACCACCATAAAATCTCTGTGTTTAACCAAAGACTAGGGTGGAAGAGCAAACACCTGGATTCTAGTATGCGTTCTTCTATTGTTTATTGTAAATTGCCCCCAACATTTTTTTGCTCTGTGTTATTTCCAAATAGCTAAGTCACTTGTTATATGACCTCTTAATCAATGACAGGATACCTTTGTCACTGAAGCATTTTCCTCACCACATATTTTTGCATTGTCTTAGATTCCAAGGCTTGCTGCTATTTACAGAACTTTCACATATCTGTCACCTGATTTCTTAAACACATACAAGGACCCCTGGGTGCTCAGTGCTCAGTCGGTTAAGCATCTGACTCTCGATATCAGCTTAGGTCATATCTCATGGTGGGGAAATTGGGCTCCTCACTGAGCATGGAGCCTGCTTGGGATTCTCTCTCCCTCCCTCTCTTTCTACCCCTCCCCTGATCATGCTCTCTCTCTCCCTAAAACAAAACAAAAACCACACATTTGAAAATATGCAAGAAAAAATTACAAATAAAAGACTTTTTATTATCAGCTTTACACCACACACACCACACACACACACACACACACACACACACACCCCTATAAATGATTTAGCTACTTGTCATAACTCAACTGAGAGGTCTAGGTATTTTTAGGGTTAATTTGCTTAGTAGACCTGAAGAAAGAGATAGATGTATTTATATCTTTTCTAAGTGGTTCTTTATAACTATTAAGATTTCTTTAAAATAGAAACTGTAGGAGTTGGCATTTTAGAATTCATTCTGCCTTTCAGGTGATTTTTCTTTCACACAGTCTTTGGAACAACATATTTCCCTCAAAGGAATTTAAGGAAGTTGATGGCAGCTGTTAAAATAATGGAATCCTATGTCAATCAGAGGTTAGCAATACAATTAAATTCCATTCAAAAAGTATTTACAGTGAGCCTAACTAGAGTAAAATACTAAAATAAATTGGTATAATTTGCAAAACTTCATCCAATGGTAATATAGATATATATTCCCCTATGCACAAACGTATGCATCTACAATAGAAATACCTATCTCTGTGCTCACTACTAAGAGGAAAAAGTATAGAGAAAACCATGTTACTTTAACTACAAATGTTAAGATTCATCTTGGAAAAAATTCAACTAATAGGGAATTTTAAAAAATCGTATCAGAATTAAATAATCCATTAGTTAAGCCATCTTATTAGATATAATTCAGCAATTAAGTAAGACCTATAAGGACTTAATTAAGTATCTAAGCCAAACATGGTGTGAACCAAAAGCTCAACTTTTAACCAATCATTTGGTTTTTTGGTCAAACAAATGATTTCATTGTGGTTTTCTAAAGCCTCTTTTTACATGTTATAACAGACATTAATTATGCTTTAATTTTTTCTTGCTGTTGCATACTAAGACTTCTATCACAAGATCTATCCCACTTTCTTTGGTTTATTACTAAAAATTAATCATCTTCATTAGCCTGATACTGCAAGGATTAAATCAATGGTCAAAAATTGTAAGCAGGACTATGAACCTCTAGCAATAGTTATCAATATAGCTCTATAAAGTTTTCTAGATTATCTATCAAACAAACTTAATTGATTTTCTATTGCTGTATAAAACTGTCCCAAATTCAGCAGTCTGAAACACTGAACATCTATTAGCTCACACAGAGATCAGGATTCCGACAGTGGTTTAATAGCTGATTCTGATTCAGGAGGCTATATTATAAGATTTCTGTCAAGCTGTCAGCCGGGGCTGGAGTCATATGAAAGTCTGACAGAGACTAGAGCCTCTGCTTTCATAATAGCTCACTCATATGGTCAGTGGTCGAAGGACTCAGTTGTTTATCACCCGCGTTCCAGCACTGACATATGCTACATGGCAACTGGCTTCTCCCTAAGTCAGTGATGCAAAAGGGACAGACCAAGATGGAAACGACAATACCTTTCATAAACTAACTTCAAAAGCAACATACCATCAGTCTATCATATTCTACTGGTTACACAAATCAACCCTAGGACCAGCTAGGAGGGGAACACACAATGGTATGAATACAGGGAGGTGCGGGGTCACTGGAGGTCATCTCAGAGGTCGGCAACTACACAGATGATCAGGATAAGCACTTATTACTTGGTATTTGAAAACTAAAACAAATTCCCTAAAAGTAGTCTCCAATTAGACCACCAGAGCTATAGTCTAATACACTATCTTAAAGGCTATTTTTTTAAACCAAGTATAGCATGCATGCATTCTATTATTCTTCCTATGATCACTTACTATCGCCAGAGTCTCTGCTGTCTGTTGTCCAAAGCAACAGGGGGACTACATAATGCTATTCAATCTGAGTCACTCTAGATATTTAGTATCTCTCCCTTTCCCAACCAAGAGAAAATTTCTAAGTAAAATACAAATGTTTTATTTCAAATATCTCATTTCACTATAGCTAGGGCCCACACCCCAGATTTCAACCTCTCCAAACAGGTGTTCCGACTCCAGTTTTTGAGTACTGAAATTTACATTTGCTTGTTTTGCCCATCATCATTCATCCAGCACCACTAATTATATGCATATGCATGTATTAGGCCTTCTTTAAGTTCTCTAAGATAAGTACCTGACCAAATAATTACCCATATAGCAAAAAAAAAAAACATCAACCGGTGTCCATGACATTCAGTACTCTCATATATCTTAAAGGTGAATAACTTTATAAACACATATGGATTTTGAAGATTCAGTATGGAGTCACACGTGAGATAGAACCTTACAAAGTTATGATGCTGTCCAATAGGCTGTAAAATGTATTTTAAGTTAACAATCAAAATATGGGAAATTTTCAACCAAATAGCCAAAAAATAGTCAAAGCAATCTTGAGACAAAGGAAAGCTGGAGGTATCACATTCCTGAATTTCAAACTATGCTGCAGGATTTGGTAATCAAAACAGTATGGTACTGGCACAAAAACAGACACATAGATTAATGGAACAGAATAGAGAACCCAAAAATAAACCCATATTTATGTGGCCAACAAATCTATAACAAAAGAGCAAGAATGTACAATGACAAAAAGTCTCTTCAATAAAGGATATTGGAAAAACTTGACTGATATATACAGAAGAATGAAACTGGCCTACTTCCTTATACTATCTACAGAAATAAAGCCAAGATGGATTAAAGACTTGAATGTAATACCTGAAACCATAAAACTCCTAGAGGCAAACTAGGCAGTAAGCTCTTTGACATAGGCCTAAGCAATATTTTTTGAATTTGTCTCCACAACAAAAGCAGAAGTGAACAGATGGGACTACTTCTAACTAAAAAACGTTTTCACAGCAAGGAAACCATCACAAAATGAAAAAGCAATCTACTGAATTGAAGAAGACATTCACAAATGATATATCTGATAAGGAGTTAACATCTAAAATACATAAAAAACTCAGAATTCAGTATCAAATAACCAAGAAATGTAATTAAAAAATGGGCAGACGACCTTAACAGACATTTTCCCAAAGAAAGTATACAGATGTCCAACAGACACAAAAAAATGATGCTCAATTTAATTAACCATCAGGGAAATATAAATCAAAACCAAAATGATGCCACCACATGCCTAATAGGATCAAAAAGATTGGAAATACCAAGTGTTTGAAAGGATGAGGAAAATAGGGAACTCTCAGGCACTGTTGGTGGGAATATAAATTGTTACAGCTACCATGGAAAACAGCATGGAGGTTTGTAAGAAAAAAATTAAGAAGTAGAAATGCTATACCTTCCAGCATTTCCATTTATATGTATTTATCTGAAAAAAATGAAAATGCTATTGTAAAAAGACATACGTACTCCTATGTTCGTTGCAACATTGTTTACAAGCACTGGGATACAGAAGCAATCTACATAAATGTTTATTTAAAGATGAATAGATAAAGAAAATGTGTATATATACACATATATATACACACAGATGGCTATATGTATACACACACACACACACACACACACACAATGTGATATTACTCAGCCACAAAAATGATGAAATCTTGCTATTTGGGACTACATGGATGGACCTAGAGGGCATTATGCTAGATGAAACATATCTGACAAAGACAAATACCATATGTTTTTACATATATGTGAAATATACAAAATTAAAGAAATGAACAAACAAAACAGAAACAGATTCACAGATACAGAGAACAAACTGATGGTTCCTGGGGATAGAGGTAGATGAAACAAGAGAATGAAATTCAGAGGTACAATCTTTCAGTTATAAAATAAATAACACACTGGGATATAATGTACAGCATAAGGAATATAATCAATAATATTGTATGTGACAGATGGTAACTAGACTTACTGTGGTAACTATTTCATAACTTATATAAATATCAAGTCACTATGTTGTATGCCTGAAAATAATACAATATTGTATGTCAATTCTTCATTTTAAAAGAAGGGAAAAAACACTGTATTACTATTATATATTCCTGCTCATCTAGAAAAACCTTTTAATTAAAAAATATTTTAAAATTTGCTCCCATAAATAGAATACAATAGGAAACAAAGAGTAGAAGTTGAATTATGCATAAATATATACTTACAGAAAAAATGTGTACTTACTCCCATGATTCTGGGTTCGACTGATTTAAAAGTTTGCATTCCAAAGACTGCTTCAAAAATACACATTGAATTGCATTGATTGTTACTGCATTGGTTTAGAAGCTAAGATTGCCTCATAACCAGTGCAGCTTCTCATACAATAAGGTAAGAAGACAAATGGAGTATTTATGTTGACTGGCGACTGGTATGATTAATGTTCATTATCAGAGGAATAAGTATTACATAATGGAATAAGGAATATGAATAAAACTCAGATAATCCTCTAAAGTACTCACTAGTACAACTACATAGAATACCAAATGTTACTGTAATTTGTAGAGGCAGGAAAATCAAAATCACAGATGCTCCTTAATAAAAGTATAGACCATACCAGTGGGTACTAAACGTGACAAAGTTGAGGTGCTGCCTCAATGCCAGAAGAATCTGAAATGGGTGATTGAGGAGGCAACTTGTAAATATGTACTGTAGTCTCATGTTTTGTTTTAAACACCACGGACTATAATCTTTATTCATTTTTAGTTCCTTGTTAGTTTTTGTATTTATTTCTATATTGTAGCAAACTTCCTTCCATAGCAGAACAAGGATTTCCTAAAGAGTCTGTACGTAGAACTGGATGCAAAACTTAATCAAATTTTAGGTCATCTTCCTTTGGAAGTAGAATTTGCTTCAGTGGTGTAAGAAACGTATTATGTCACATGGAATCAGTTGTTTTATAAGTATAAATAGAGGAATATATGCAGATGGTGAGGGAAAAAAGTTCATCATAGTAGATAACTGCCACTTGTTGATTAGCTATAATTTAAACACCTCTTAAATTTAGAAGTAATCCCTAGTTTCATGGTGTATCTGGCGGGAGGCAAGGCTCCATTCTATGCCCACACTCTATTAAGTCCTAGATATAGGAGCTTGGGTTGTTGAATCAGATCTTCCTTATTTAGGCATTGACTATTGAGACTCACAAATTTAAAGAGAAGTTAGAGCTTATTCTAGTTGACAAAGTCAAGGTTTCAATGGTGGCATTTGTGAGAGATGGCAAAATTGAGTGTCCAGTGCGAAATGCCCAGAGTGGCATCCCATCAGTTTATTCCAGTAGCCTGTTGTCTGCTGGCCAGTTACCTTGTTATTGTTCATTTTTTCAGTCTGGTTATCCAAATTCATTCTAGGTCAATTTTATATCATCCCAAATGACGTCCATTCACATGTTATATTTCTGTTTTTGCAACAAACTGTAAGGAATTTGAGAGATGCCCTCTAAATTTAGATAACCAGTATACATTTGCCCTAGATGAAGCTTCCAAATATAAACATGAAAAAGTCAACAATAAAGTGAAGAAAAGAAAAAGTTGAGTGCTTAGTTTCATTGCACCATTTATGAAGTAAATATGGGTTTGGAAATTCTCTGTCAAATTTATTTAAAAAATAATATAGGAAGATATTATGACTGTGTATTTTTTTAGTCTAAACTGTCAATACTTTATGGAATAGTTGGTAGAAGTTGAAGCAGCATATAAAACATTGAAATAGTGCAGGTAGGTAAATACTATGGCTGTAAAAATTTGAAAAGACTTACTATGGTTCTTTTTGGATCAAGAGCCAACTTTTCAGACTCACAGTGGCTCAGAAACTTTCATTTATCTTACTAATGTGAGAGGAATTGGAAAACAGCAATGCCAAAAGATCAGACCCCCCAAAACTGTTTTTCTATTTTGTTCAAGGAAATAATAATAAAAAAAATTCATTTCAGTTGCTTTTCCTGAGGCCTCTTATATTTCCCATCTATTCTTGATCTATGAATATTATTGTGTTCCTAGCTTACCTATGGGCCCATTTTTTATTTATACTTTGTTCCTATATGATTTCATATAGTTTCATGGTTTCAAATAACATCAATATGCCAATTCTTCCCAAACTTCTCTCTAAATTTGAGCTTTTCCTTGAGCTCCAGACTCATATATACAAGTATGTACTATTAGGTGGTAGAACCACATGAAATTGATGACATTAGGTAGTTTTTAGCTTACAAAAAAATAAAAAGAGAGAGAGAGAGAGAGAATTTTATATGGTTTAAACTAATCAATATCTTCACTTGGATGGTATACAGTAATCTTGTATTTAACATTTCCAAACATAACTCATGACTTCCCATGTCTTTAACTCCTTGTCAAAATTATATCTAACCCAGGTTTTTCATCACAGAAAGTGGCCAAACATTTCACACAGTTGCTCGGGATCAAAACCAAGGAGAGATTCTTGATTTGTTTTCCACTCATATACCTCTAAATTCAATATGTATAACACACCCTATTTTTTTGTTCTACTTCCAATATATCCTGCAGCCACTTTTTTCCTTCTCAAAGAATAAAATCCTTTTAAAAGTATCATTATGTCTTATCTTAGCTACTATGATGTCCTCCTGACTAGTCTCTACATTCCATCATTTTTGGAGGCCCGTTCCAGTCACAGAAGAGAGAGTTTCTAAAATGTGAACTACATTATGCATATCTCACACTTAAAACAATTAACATATCAAATTTATGTAATAAATGTTGATTGTGTATCTTACTTAATATAGTCCTACATATTCTGGGTCCAGCTTATTTTTCTCACCCCATCCATCCAGCATCAGTCTCCCCTTTTCCTCATTATGCTCCATTCATGTAGAAATATTTTATGACTATTTTTCAGAATTTCATACTATTTCATAGTTTTATCGTATTTTTATGAGCATGAGTTACTCTTTAAGTTATTGTGGATGCACTTAAAATGTACAAATCTAGATGAGCTATTGCTTAACTGCCTTAAGAAGGATTTTGGTGTCAAGAATTGAAAAGACATGGTGCTTGCCCACAAATATCAGAGAAGTGGCAGAAGAATCCTGTCCTGAAAGATTATCTGGCCTGGGAATATTCTGGTATCAACATTGGTTGTAACACAGCAGATAAATACTGTGCAGAGAAGAGTTAATGTAGTCAACCTGAGACGGCTATTCTTAGAAAAAGCCTGCTTAGAAGGTTGGTCCTGGGCTGGCATCTGTTAACCGGGTTTTTGGAGTATTTCTAGGCAACGATTAATTGATTAGGGTGGCTCTTAGTGCCTAGACCATTTGCACAAGCAATGTGCCTTAATCATAAATACCTGCTTTCCTTCGGGGAGTCTGGAATTTTGGTATGTGGCACAAAGAGAGTGCTTATGTGGTTTGTCCCCAATAAAAGTCTTGGGCCCTGAGTCTCTAATGGGTGTTTATAGTAGACAACATTTCATATGTTGTTACTGTTCTGCTGATGGGAGAAGAGTGCATTCTGTGTGACCCCTCATAGACAGAAAAGAGAATAAGAAAGCCCACACAGAGATTCATCCAGATTCCACGTGTGTTTCTCCTTTATGGTCTAGCTGTGCATCCTGACTGCATCACTATACTGAATCCTAACCACAAATAAAAATAAATAAATAAATAAACAAACAGATAAAAGATGTGATGCTTGTTTCGTCTTGCTTTCTAGTGTTAGTAGTCTGGGGTAGCTTGTAAAGATGAGTTGCTGCATCTGGCTCCTCCAACAAATAAGAGAGAACCATGACATTTATTGAGAGTTTTGGATTTAATAGGCAACAGATCAATCATTTGGACATACTCATCCAGCTCTTTTACCAAGGTTGGAAATGAGAGTCAGTCCTATTTTCCCATGTGAGACACTAGTGAAATTTTTACTTTCTGTCCTTGAGTGTATGGAACTTTGGGTTCTACAATGCAGTTATTAGTTCCCATGGGAGAATGCTTTCACCACAGGACTCAACAAGGGTTCTAATACATTGCAATTTGAATTCTCCACCTGGCTATTTTAGGTTCCTAATGACAGTGAATCAAAAATTAAAGAATTTTACTCTACCAAGTGAGCTTTTTAGGTTAAGGGTTACTGGACTCTTAGGAAATTAGGTTGCTACTTTACAGTGGTATAAGGAGAATATTGTTTGGAATGCAGGTGATAACCGGGAGTGCCTTTTGGTACTCCTGTACATCCTGTACTTAAAATTAATTTGGAACTAAAACAACCCAAAGTCAGTAGGACCGCTAATGCCCTATAACCTTCAGGAATGAAGGTTTGATCAGACAGGAAGACACAACCAGCTAACATGGTAACTTAGAGAAGAGTCATGAATGAACAGGAAAAGAAGATAGTTATAAGTACTGGCTATGGCCACATGAATAGTTGCAGAAACAAGGACTACAATAGTTATTTGTATTTCTTCTTTATATTAGTGTTAGGATATTTGGTTATGTATAAAATATTTACTTCTTTCCCTCTCTCACCTCCCTCCTATTAAACACAAGAAGTGTTAATGGAAGCTGACCTCAAATCTCAAAATTTGAGTTATAAGAAATTGAGGAAAATGTGATTCAGCAAGGAGAGGAATATATTTTACACCAAAATAGTTAAAATGATTTGTATCCTCTTTGGGAAAAGATTAGCATGTTTTTTATTGTTATGAGGGATAATTGCATCATTAAAGATGAAGCATCACTTTTCCATTACCTTTATTTGGAAGTTTTGTGCAGTTTAAAATAGTGTATATATTGGTCAAGATGACAAGGAATTGATTATGGAAGCTTTAAATTATGTTGATTCAGCTTAGTTAGAACTGTCTCCCTTCCAGATTTCTGTCTCTCCTTAATTCTGGGCTAACATTGGCCTAACCTAGAGAAATTTGCAGAAGATTCAGAAGGCGGAGTGAAACAGCAGCCTGTTAATGCGTAACAAGTAAGGTTAGGTGCTCTTGTGACATACAAGTTATGTCAACATTGTGTTGACATGCCTTGTGGACCTGGGGTAGAAGCTAAGCTGCAGATGCCTTACTGCCTGCCAGGTCTTCTTGCAGCTTCTCCAAATCCTGGGAGTGGTTTTTTAAAGTTTCATGGTCAAGTGCATCAGCATTTTTTGCTGGTTGTCTAAATCATCAACATTGGGAGTTTTACCTCAAGGTTCCAACTCACTTTTGCATATTCCAGTTCGCCATTACTCTTTCCTCACTTCATGTCATGCCCATTTTCTTTCCAAACTGTGCACACTGTGGGGCTTCAGAGACAGCAGCAGATGCGTGGGATACAGACTTACATAGACTTCATTGGTACCCATAAACCCATAAGGATCTTTACAGGCTTGGAATCTCTGATTAAAACAGCCTGACACAGGCTGACTGGGTATACCCGAGTGGTGTCATAGTAGCCCACTCTTCTGACCCATTCAAGCAGCAGAATAAAACTCATAAATCCAGGCAGCACTGGAATCTGGGATCTGTGCAGCAGGATGGCAAAGGCTATCTAGTGCTGAAAATCCTAAGCAAGAAGGTGAGAAAAGAGCTCAGCAGAGTAAACCAGAGGCACCATGCCAGCAAACTCTGAAACCAGAAGAAGAGGTGGTTCTGGCAGAGAAGAGACGGCTGGGCAGCAAGGATGGCCCTCCTTATTGGGTACTGGTGCTATGCCTACACAATAGGATTTCCCTGTTAGAGGACCTTTGCTGTTTCAGGCTAAGGACACTGGAACAGTACACGTGAATGAATAGGGAAGCTCTACTAGCTTTATGTTGTTAGGCACTCCCCACACATACTCAAAACATCCGTGGTTATTCACCACTTCAAGGCCCTGGGATCTGCACCATGTTAGACATGGTGAAAGTGGCAGATACCATCCTTTTTTCCCTTGATCCTCTAGAAGGCTGGGGATCACTGCCTCTCCTGCTTGTTTGCTCAGGGCCTTCCCACCTATACACTAGTTGTCTAAGTAGTTTCTGGCCTCCCACTGAAGGGGTTTCTGGCCTCCCACTGAAGAAACAGAGATGCCAGAAAGAAGCTAAGTAAAGCAGTAGAAAAGTGCTTTCCTGATGACAAACTTCTCCTGTAGACACTCAACCTGAGAGAAAGATGCTAGTCCGGCAGCTGGCTAACCAAAAGCAATGACATCTTGCCTTTCCAGTTTGACAGGCCTACCTGACTGCCCATGTTGCTGACTTTGTGCCTAGTGAGGAGAACTTGGTGGACACCTTGAAAATCTGAGGCTCTGTTCGTAAGCCAGTTCTGAATGTGAATAGCTTGCTGTATATCACTGGACAAGGTGATTTCCAGATGAAACAGATAAATGCTCTGAAGGACCCTTTCCTTTTAAATCCTAGAGTGGTCAAATCCCAAAAGGACCATCTTGACAATCGATATTTGTGCAGTGGATGCTGTAGCTGGTATGGAGGAAGACATTAAGGTCCTAGCAAAGGCAGACCCTGATAGACAAGCAAGCATCTTTGTAAATAAAAGTTATCCCAGATCTGAAGGAAGAAGACCAAACCTGGCCCACTAAAGAGGAGCTGAACAAGGTAAAATCACTTCTTGAAGGCAAGTTCCAAGGTGGTAAAGAAGGTTCCCAGAAGTGTAGCAAATTACCAAATTGAATTGATTTGGGATGAGAATGGTGCAAGTGGTGGGGAAGGTGAATATGATGGTATGAAACATGAGGATTCTATTGATGAGGAATCTTGGGATGAGGGTTAGTAAAGAGGAAGGGGGGAGGAATGTGAAACTGACTACAGCAGAGTCCACATGTGATGATCTGTATAATGAGAAAATGGATGAAAAGGCTGAGGAAAACAATGTTGGAGAAATACAAATAAGAAAGACTGGAAGAGCTATTTCCAGATGAAGTAGAGACACCACCCCCCCCCCGGCCCCGTGACATGGCTGCGAAAATTCAATTTCAAAAGTACAGAGACCTCCAGAGCTTCTGCATGTCTTCATGGGACCCTAAGAAAAATCGTACTCAGGATTATGCTCTGATCATTCAGTTTCAGAACTTTGCTAACACTTGAAGGAACTGAGGCTGGCTGATAATGTCATGCTTCATATCCGAAGTCCCCATCTCAGGGTTTGAGTGCTTCAAGCAAAGAGCACACCACTGATTGCATTTTCATTACTCCCTGATCTTAAGGTGTCAGTACTGAATATGGTGGGACGCTGGCAACACAGAGCAGATGAAAGCTAGAGGGGCTGATCTTCCAGTGTGGGTTTGGGTGATTCCAACCCTCACCTTTGCTCTCTCAGCACACTTTGGTGGATAAACATAAATTTCAGAGATTTATGACTACTGACATAGCCTTGGTTGTGATGAATATATGGCCCAATCATTTTTCCTCCTGAATCTTTGTTGCTTTCCAGATAGAATAGCAACGGAAATGCACAGCCTCATTGCTATAGGCCATCAACTCTCAGTGGATCTGGACAAAATAGTCATCCAGAGAGTTGCTTTGAGTGATTACACCTGTGGCATGGACTACCCTGGTGAAGATGATCCAGAGAAGAGGCCGGTGAAGGACCTGGGACTGAGATTATGTGCTTTTTGGTGGGTGATTGTGGGATTCCAGGAGTCTACAGTATGATCTAAAATGGATATGTGTGTTGGCACATTCTCTGCTGCAGCAGATTGCCATTTAGGGAGAACAGTGCAACCAGAGGAAGATCAGACTAGAAACATTTAAAGTATTAATCTCAGGGCAGGAAATTTTTTTTTGTGTGTGGGTCTTAGAGCAGTAATAGTTTGACAACTAGTCAAAAAGCCATAATGTCTTCAGTAGAATAGGTAAGAAAGAATGTGGTACGTAAAGTCAGAAAAAAGGAGGAACTAGATCACAATTGTCAGTAGTTCTTAACCTAGATGTCCATTAAGATCACTGGGGGACTTTTAAGAAATAACCTTGCCTGTCACCAACTTTAGAAATTCTGATTTAGTTGATCTGGGCTAAGGTCCAGTGAAAGACAATTTAAAAAGTAACCTAGATGACTCCAGTGTACTCAGCTTTGGAAACCACATACATAAGCATCTGACTTTCTCTGTGATATTGGAAGCTAGTGGAGAATTTGGGGCAGAGGGCTGCCATAATATGATTTGCATTTCAAAAAAAATGAATATAGCAGAAGATGGAGAATAGTCTCTGGGGAACATTGAAGAGCTATAAGATCACTTAGGAAGTTATTGATATAATACAGGCTAGAAATTATGGTGCTGTGGACCAAAGTGGTATCACTAGTAGACAATTAGATAATGATACTGATACAGAAGTCTGTATGTCAAGAGAGCTCAATACATACACATTTTGTAAAATAATTTTGACACGTATAAGATTAATCTATAAATAGGTTTATACAATATCAGCTTTTCAACAGTAAAATCTGTACAAGCATAACAAACAAAAGACCAATTGTCTTCTCACTTGTTTATAAATGTTGATAATTGACAAAATAACACTTGAAATATTATAGAGAAATAACTCATTTATGGATGCTACTATTTATAACATGTCTAGATGCCTTATAACACAGTAAGTACTATTTAAGTTACTGGCTAAAGAAAAATACATAAAACAGAGCCTCAAATGGTTTGGTCATAAACTGTCTGGTCAAACTTTCCAGTTTACAACTCAAATGACAGAGTAAAACAAGACTGTTTTCCAGATGGGAAATGATTTTCATTCTTTCCAAGACTATGGTTGTTAGTAAAGGCCTAATTTTTAGATGCTTAAGCCTGTTTTCAGCATATATTTAGAATACCATGACTTTAATTTAATTTGTTATTTTTATTTCTTTTTATTTTTTATTTAACATTTATGTATTATTTATTTTTTATTTAACATTTAAATTTTTTTTTATTTTAAGAGATTTTATTTATTATTTGAAAGATAGAGATCACAGTAGGCAGACAGGCAGGCAGAGAGAGAGGAGGAAGCAGGCTCCCCGCTGAGCAGAGAGCCCGATGCGGGGCTCGATCCCAGAACCCTGAGATCATGACCCGAGCTGAAGGCAAAGGCTTAACCCACTGAGCCACCCAGGCGCTCCTAACATTTTTAAAATTTTTTATTTATTTTTTTTTTTTGACAGAAGAGAGAGAAAGCACAAGCAGGCAGAGAGGCAAGCAGAGGGAGATGGAGAAGCAGACTTCACATTGAGAAGGAAGCCCAATACAGAGCTTAATCCCAGGACACTGGGATCATGATCTGAGCCCTGGGCAGACACTTAACTCACTAAAACACCCAGGTGCCCGCTTTCTTTCTTTTTTTTTTTCTAATTTAAATTCAATTATTCAACAAATAATATATCATTAGTTCTTAAAGCTTTATCATAGGAAGAAGTACACACTCATTACTGTGAGAAGAGAACTAGGGCAGATGGTATAATTTAAGGGGGAAGTGTGGTAAGAAGCAATATTGAGATATTACATTTTTTTTAAAAGGCAGTAACTGATACTATAAATCTATAAATGTATTTCTCTGTGTTACTTGATTCATGTGTTATTCTTGTTTATGTCTGCTTGTATTTAACTCACTGTCAGGGAAAAATCTGCAAAATACCTAAATATATAACATGTGACATTTAACTTCATACTTTTATAAACCTATATATGATATGTTATATTTTAATCTCCTCATATTCACTCCACTGCTAAGGGATGGATTCCTGCCATAGGGTTATAGAGATGACCAAATACATGACACTCAAACCTGGACAGATGAAACTGATGGCAGTTTATTAGTCACATATATTCAGTCTGGTGGAAGAAAGTACTTTATGCCGTATTAGGACCACATGGTGGTTACACAAGGGAATGGAGTGAACAGCCAGGGCTGTGGGAAGTAGGCTTTGTAGTATCAAGAGAGATAAGTGCGTCCTGGGTCCTTGAGAGAATGTGACTGGCTTATTTGTATAATTGGGTGAACTGGTAGGGAATGGATCGATACCTGCTACAAAGGGATGGGCAGATGCTTAGCTGGTCTCTGAGTAAAGGAAGTTTGTTTGGCTAAGTGACCTTATCTGTGGTTGCAGATGGAGTGGGAAACACGGTTTTGACATTTGAGGCTCTCCCCATATCAGCAGATGTCGAGGCAGCATGTGATTTTAATTTTAGGCCTCATACTAAGCTAAAGGGAAAAACCAGTGTACATTATCTTTGGGACTTCGTCTTAGGCTCTCTAAAAGAACATGTTGCTGGTAGCCACACATGGAGCAGACATGTGGTAGAACTGCCCAGACAGAGAGACCCATGAACAAGACATAAACACTTAATATATATCTCTGACTTTGTGTGTGTGTATGTGTGTGTGTGTGTGTGTGTGTGTGTAATCATTCATTACTCGACAGAAACTAATACACAATTCAACACAAAGTTTTTGACATGAATAAATACATGATTGTGAAAAATAATAAGAATAGTCCATAGGCACACATATGGATTTTTGATCGTGTGGATTTAATTTTTCTTAGAAGTGAATATTTCTAAGTCTTATTCACTCTAAGATGAGTAAGCCCCACACTGTTACACTCTCCTTATTAGACCTTATCTTTTTATGGTATGGATATAGTTTAAGTCATTAAATTTCAATGATTTGTATATTGCTTTGTAAGTTAAATAAAACCCAAATCTGTATATCTAAATAAACATTTCTAAAAGACTCGTGCTGGTTCTTTAGGGTGGTCCTCATATTTATATGTCGAGATTCTCCAGAGAAAACGAAGTTTCACATGATTATGGAGGTAGGCATGTCCCAAGATCAGGGCAGGGTGAGTCAGGAAGCTGGAGACAGAGGAATGCTGAGGATTTAGTTCTAATCTGAATGTTGTCAGGCTCCAGACCCAAGAAGGACTGGTGTTCCAATTTGAGTCCAAAAGCAGAGTAACGAAATGGGCAATGTTTCAGTTCAAAGACAGTCCAGCAAGAAGATTTATCTCTTATTCAAGGAAGGGTCAGACTTTTTGTACTATTCAAGCCTTGAACTGATTTGGTGAAGCCCGCCATTATAAAGGAGGGTGATATACTTTACTCATTCTACCAATCTAAATGTTAATCTCTTCTAAGAACACTCTCAGAGATGACACATTAAGAATAATCTTTGACCAAATATCTGGGCATCTCTTCAACTGGCACATAAAATTAACTATTATTAATTATGTTAGCAAAGACTTATTTGAAATAATTCTCAGTATCACATTGATATAGGAGTAATGTTCAAATAGTGTACAATCCAAGTGCATTTAGAAGACAGATAAAATAAAAATCACATACTCTTATAAGTTCCCAAATCATAAACTACAGTTAATATACAAGAAATTAGAACTAGAACTGAATAATCTAAATTTTGCTTTCCATTATGGCCATTGATTCATTTTTAGCAAACTGTATATTATCAAAAGTGATATAATGATTTCTTTTGATGTTACAAATAATTCATCTCCAAGAACTCTATTTTGCGTCTGTTAAGATCCATTGACCTTATATAAGATATCATAAGGAAAAATGTCCATAAATAATATGTCTTAAGAAAGAAAAAAATTGATATTGGATTTTAAACATGATAAATAAATACGGTAAATTAAAATACAGCTTTTAGAAGACATATGGATTACCAACAGATGCATGGAAAGATGCTCAGCCTCACTCTTCATCAGGGAAATGCAAAGCAAAACTACAATAAGAAATCACCTCACACAGTCAGAATGACTAACATCAAAAACACAAGAAGCAGCAAGTGTTGGTGAGGATGTGGAGAAAAAGGAGCCCTCATGTACTGTTGGAGTGCAAACTGGTGCAGCCACTGCAAAAAGTGATATGGAGATTCCTCAGAAAGTTAAAATAGAACTATCCTATGATCTAGTAATCACACTACTGAGTATTTACCCCCAAAATACAAAAACACTAATTCAGAGTAATACATGTACCCCTGTGTTTATTGTAGTATTATTTATAGGAACCAAATTATGGAAGCAACCAAGGCATCCATCAAGAGGTAAAAGGATGAGGAAGATGTGGAATATATACACAGTGGAATATTATTCAGCCATAAAAGGAATTAAATCTTGCCATTCGCAACGACATGGATGGAGCTATAATGCTAAGCGAAATAAGTCAGAGAAAAGCAAATACCATGTGATTTCACTCCTATGTGGAATTTAAGAAACAAAACAATGGAACAAAGGAAAAAAGAAGAGAGAGAGAGACAAACCAAGAAATAAACACTTAACTATAGAGAACAAACCAGTCATTATCAGAGTGGGAGTGGGAAGTGGGGGTCTGGGGTAAAATAGATGGTGAAGATTAAAGAGTGCACTTAAGATAAGCACTGAGTAATGTTTAAAATTGTTGAATCACTAGGTTTTACATCTGAAACAAATATAACACTGTATGTTAACTATACTGGAGTTAAAATAGAAATCCATAAATATTAAAATATATATATATATATATATATATATATATATATATAGCTTTTATTCACCTTAAAACTTACCCTTAAGAAACAAGACAAAGGGTCATAGGGGAAGAGAAGGAAAAAATGAAACAAGACAAAACCAGAGAGGGAGACAAATCATAAGAGACTCTTAATCATGGGAAACAGACTGAGGGTTGCTGGAGGGGAGGACGGTGGAGGGATGGGGTAACTGGGTAATGGACATTGGAGAGGGTATGTGTTGTAATGAGCACTGGGTATTATATAAGACTGATGAATCATAGACCTGTACCTCTGAAACAAATAATACATTATGTGTTAATTAATTGAATTTAAGTTTTTAAAAAAGCTTACCTTGATAATACTAAATTATGATAATAATAAAGTCATAATTTTCTGTGAGATTCAACATATTAATTAAATTAACTATTATAAATGAATGGATAAATTTTGAAATATCTGAAAATAGATATATGGTCAAAATGCTCACAGAGATATATTCACCATCTCAACATCTAAAATAATAAAACTTTAGAAATTTTTGAAGATTCATTTACCAGTGAAATATATTATAAATGCAGCATATTCATCATATCTGTTCCTAAGTAACATATAAGGGCTGTGCAATATTATAGCACACAGAATTGGAATCTATAAAATGGCATGTGAAAATATTTATTTTATAGTTCACTTTTTAATTTTTTTTAAAAGATTTTTTTTTTTTTTTTTTTTTTTTCCATTAGGCATAGCATAGAGAGAGAATATGCTATTTTCCCTGCTGAGCAGAGAAAACCCGATGTTTGATCCCAGGACGCTTTTTTTAGGCAGAGGCTTTAACCCACTGAGCCACCCGGGCATCCCAAATTCACTTGTAATTTTAAGTGTTAAAAGTGTCTTACATGTGCACTGTTGTGATTAAACCACAAAATAATAAAAGTTTTAAAAAGCTTTTTTAAAAATGTATTCAAATCGGCAAAGAAGAAGTCAAACTCTCTCTTTGCAGATGGCTGGCATGATACTTATATGGAAAACCCAAATACTCCACCCCCAAACTACTAGAACTTATACAGCAATTCAGTAATGTGGCAGGATACAAAATCAATGCACAGAGATCAGTTTCTTTCTTATATACTAACAATGAAAATACAGAAAGGGAAATTAGAGGATTGATTCCATTTACTATAGTACCAAGAACCATAAGATGCCTTGGAATAAACCTAACCAAGGAGGTAAAGGATCTGTACTCATGAGTATACAGAACACTCACAAAAGAAATTGAATAAGACACGAAAAGATGGAAGAGCATTTCATGCTAACAGGAAGAATAAACATTGTTAAAATGTCTATACTGCCCAGAGCAATCTATACTATAGATATATACTATATATATATATATATATATATATATATATATATATATACATACATACACACATACACTATACATATATATATACAAATACATATATATACTATATATAGATATATATATATACTATACTATGATGTCATCCCGATCAAAATTCCACTGGGATTTTTCAAGATGCTGGAATAAGCAATCCTAAAATTTATATGGAACCAGAAAAGACTCCAAATCGCTAAAGGAAATGTTTAAAAAGAAAAGCCAAGCTGGGAGCATCACATTACCTGATTTCAAGCTTTGCTACAAATCTGTGGTCACCAAGACAGCATGGTACTGGCACAAAAACAGACACATAGACGAGTGAAACAGAGTAGAGACCCCAGATATAGACCCTGAATTCTATGGTCAAGTAATCTTCAACCAAGCAGGAAAAAATATCCAGTGGAAAAAAGACATTCTTTTCAATAAATGGTGTTGGGAAAATTGGACAGCTATGTATTGAAGAATGAAACTTGACCATTCTCTTACACCATACACAAAGATAAACTTGAAATGATTAAAATACCTCAACATGAGGCAGGAATCTATCAAAATCCTAGAGGATAATATAAGCAGTAACCTCTTCAACATTGGCCACAGCAACTTCTTTTGAGATATGTCTCCAAAGGCAAAGGAAACAAAAGCGAAAATGAATTTTTGGAACTTCATCAAGATCAAAAGCTTTCGCACAGCAAAGGAAACAGTCAACAAAACAAAGAGGCAACCCATGGAATGGGAGAAGATATTCACAAACAACACTACACACAAAGGGCTGATCTCCAAGATCTATAAAGAACTCCCCAAACTTAACACTCAAAAAACAGATAATCATGTCAAAAAATGGGCAGAAGACATGAACAGACATTTCTCCAAAGAAGACGTATAAATGGCCAACAGACACTTGAAAAAATGTTCATCATCATTAGCCATCAGGGAAATTCAAGTCAAAACCACATTGAGATACCACCTCACACCAGTTAGAATAGCCAAAATTAACAGGACAGGAGAAAAGTGTTGGAGAGGATGTGAAGAAAGGGGAACCCTCTTACACTGTTGGTGAGAATGCAAGTTGGTGCAGCTGCTTTGGAAAACAGTGTGGAGGTTCCTCAAAAAATTAAAAATAGAGCTACCCTATGGCCCTGCAATTGCACTACTGGGTATTTACACCAAAGATACAGATGTAGTGAAAAGAAGGGCCATCTATGCCCCAATGTTCATAGCAGCAATAGCCACAATTGCCAAACTGTATAAAGAGCCAAGATGCCCTTTAACAGACATATGGATAAAGAAGATATGGTCCTTATATCAATGGAATATTATGCCTCCATTAGAAAGGATGAACACCCAACTTTTGTATCAACATGGACAGGACTGGAGGAGATTATGCTGAGTGAAATAAGCCAAGCAGAGAGAGTCAATTATCATATGGTTTCACTTACCTGTGGAGCATAAGGAATAGCATGGAGAACATTAGGATAAGGAAATTAAAAGTGAATTGGGGACATCTGAGGGGGAGATGAACCATGAGACACTGTGGACTCTGAAAAACAAGCTAAGGCTTTTGGAGGGTAGGGGAGTGGGGGATGGGTAAACCTGGTGGTGGGTATTAAGGAGGGCACTTATTGCATGGAGCACTGGGTATGGTGCATAAGCAATGAATCTTGGAACACTGAGAAAATAAAATTAAATTAAAAAAATAATAAAAATCTGGAAAATAACCAAACTAAATTTTAAGAGTAAGTATTTCCAGGGGCACCTGGCTGGTTCAGTCAGTACAGCATGCAAATCTGGATCTCAGGGTTGTGAGTTCAAGCCCCACACTGGGTGTAGGGATTAATAAGAAAAAAAAAAAAGAGTAATATTTCCAGATTATGGGCTCATGAGTTCATGAGGGTTCTTTTATCTTCTTTTGACATGTGCGTTTTCTAAGTGTTAAATTGATCTCAGTAATTATTAACATTAAAATGATTATTTTTATAACATATGCTATCAATCTGTTCATAAAGAAAAGTCAAGCTAATAAATTCACAATTAATTTTATACTGATATTAAGAGAAATAAAGAAATCCACATAAAAATTTAACAGTTATTTGTTTTGCTTGAATATTTTCTGCTAATACAAAGGAGAAAGCAGGATAAACTTCACTTGAAACGTCAGTAAATCTAATGTTCTCATTCCTAAGACAATTTTATTAAAATAACAATAGCTATTCATTCTATAATGAAAATAATGCCACTGTTTTTGGAAATGTAGCTGAATAAACATGTATAAATAATTTTAAGTGATAGAATTATATATATTTCATACTCCTAAGGGAATAAACACTCTCTTTCAAGAAATTTATGGGGCTTCTTTGCAAGAAACCTGAAGAAATTTTTAATTCAAGGAAGTAGTGTTGGAAACAGCATAATAAGATGCCTTTGAAATCATATAATAACCTGATGATCACAAATTAAACAAAAATAAGATCAATTCACTTTTCATTGGTGTTTGATTATATCTCTATATGACCAAGGTTTTTGACAATGTTTTAATATTTCACCAAACTTCCCATTGATTGCAATATCCACATGGACCATGTCCTACTGAAGCTTAAGGTTCAGGAGGGATGATGGCAGATGGCACTAATGGAAGATTGCATATATCTTTACCATGTGTGATAAGTGATTACTGAAGGCAGTTATGTCACGCCTGCTGGTGAATTAACACAAGGAGAGTGGGAGAAGATAATTTTGTAGTGTGTTTGAGCAGGGAGAGGAAGAGTGAGTAAAGCATGACCAATGTTCTAAACAGAGGGCAAATGCATTACAATAGTGAGGAACTTGGAAATTTGAAGGAACTGAAAGTGCTAACAGAACCCAGAAAGTAGGAAACCCAACCATGTAGGGTCATGGAAGCCAGCAGAGATATGAATCCTTATAGGCTAAGCATGTTGGAAATGGCATGATTAAACCTGCATTTTTTTTTTTTTTTAGATTTTATTTGTTTATTTGACAGACAGGGACCACAAGTAGACAGAGAGGCAGGCAGAGAGAGAGAGAGGGAAGCAGGCTCCCTGCTGAGCAGAGAGCCCGATGCGGGACTCGATCC
This sequence comes from Mustela putorius furo, assembly GCF_011764305.1. Taxonomy (NCBI): domain Eukaryota; kingdom Metazoa; phylum Chordata; class Mammalia; order Carnivora; family Mustelidae; genus Mustela; species Mustela putorius. The sequence continues at coordinate 13,714,765 of NW_025421322.1, read as the reverse complement.
CAGGACCCTGGGATCATGACCTGAGCCGAAGGCAGCGGCTTAACCCACTGAGCCACCCAGGTGCCCCAGGCAGCTTTCATCACACTGTAACAAACAGTTTGGGAAAAGGCAAGAACAGATAAAAAGTCAAGGGATTATGCAGACGGACGGAAACTTGGACTTAATTTAGACCTCAAGAAGATTGAATAGGTTCAAGGAATGTTCATGTGGTAAGATCAAATAAATTTGGATATAGATTTGCTTGAGAGCTGGGACTAAAGGGGATTATGGCATGAAATAGTGCTCCTGTTTAACAGATGGTGCTCCTATTTATCAGAAATTAAGTTTGGGACTGATAGATTGGAAGGGGCCAGATTGTGGATTTTGAGATTATGAAGTGAACTAACCTTTTCTTTTTAGTATAAGAAGTAAGCTAATAACAATGAATTAATGATGAATAAAAAATATACTAGAATAAATTTTATAGAATATTTAGAGGAATAATCCATAGAATATTTAGAAGAATAATCCATTTCCATTGGTGGAATAATAAAAAAATTATATATAAAATGATCCTACGTTAGTGTCATAATGTCCTAATGTAATAGGTATAGAATAAAACTATACTGCATCAATTAATTGTATAGTATATAGATATAACATGTTATAAGTATGTAGAATAAAATGTGCTTACTATTTTTACTAATCTATTTTCATGGGTTTATTCTCAAACATTGTAAGTGCCATTCATTATAAACTTACAGAAATAGGATACATTAAGAAAATTTATAGTCTCTAAATTACTAATATCTTTTGTTTTATAAAGGAAACAGCTGTGGTCACTAAGTATGGACTATGTTTTAGTTTTGGTACATACCCATTTTCTCCCACTCTAGCTGGAGAAAAATCACAGCCAATTAGCCTCATTTATTGTGTGTTATGAAAAGCAAGAAAATAATTGTTTTGATTAATAATTATCTTTTAAGTGTGTACAAGTGAGGTGCAAAACAGTAGGACAGAGAGGCACAGCATGTCTAATTGAGAAAACTGCGTGATCGAGACAGTATCGTGTTATACCAGGAGATAGACTAAAATCAATTTAGCTGAAAATTGGAGGACTGACTACTCAAAAGTAACGAAGCATAAGACTAACATCTTAGTCAATAATGTTTCTCAGAAGAGCAAAAACACAAAACAGCCATCTTTTCGCTTCTGAAAAGTTCAAAAGGTGATAAAAATTGGAGCAATAAAAATAAGTTGTACAATAAAACCTGGGAATTATATCCTTGCAACCCTTGGCAACCACCATTCTACTGTTTGCTTCTATGAGTTTGACTGTTTTAGATTCTATATATACATGAGATTTTGCAGTATTTGTCTTTCTTTCCCTGTTTAATTTCACCTAGCACAATGTCCTCTTGATTCATGCATGTTGTCAAAAATGGCAATATTTTCTTATTTCCTTATTTTTAAGTCTGAATAATAGTCTATTGTGTGTGTATATATATAATAGTCTATTGTGTGTGTGTACATAGGTAGATAGATAACATTTTCTTCATCTGTCAATGGACATTTAAGTTAATTCCATATCTTGGCTATTGTGAATAATGCTAAAATGAATATTGGAATACAGGTATCTTTCTGAGATCCTGATTTCTATTTCTTTCTAAATATACCAAGAAGAGGGCTTGCTGGATCCTATGATAGTTCCATTTTTCATTTCTTGAGGAATCTCCATAGTGTTTTTCATGATAGCTCTACAAATTTATATTTCATACAAACTTTTACAAGGATTCCCTTTTCTCTACATCCTCAACATTTGTTACCTTTTGTCATTTTGAAAATACTAACAGGCATGAAATAATATCATTTTGATTTTCATTTTTCAGATGATTATCAATGCGGAGCATCTATTCATATACCTGTTGGCCATATATCTGTTTCCTTTGGAGAAATACCTACTCGGGTCCTTTGCCCATTTTTAATTTTTTTTAAATTGGGTTGGTGGTGGCGGGGCAGCTACTGATCTGTATGAGTTTCTTATATATTTTAGATATTAATTTTTATAGAATTAATTAATTAATTAATTCCTTATTCCATATGGTTTGCAAATATTGTCTCCCATTACATACATGCCTTTTAACTTCTGTTGATTGTTTTCTGTGTTGAAGCTCTTTAGTTTGCTGTAGTCCCACTTATTTAAAATATTTTGTTTTTATTTCCTGTGCATTTGGTGTCAACAAAATTTGAGAAGACCGATGTCAAGAAGCCTTTTTCCCTATGTCTAATTGTTTTCTGTGTTTTCAGGTCTTACATGTAAGTCTTTAAGAATTTTATTTATGCTCTAAGATATGGGTCCAATTTCATTATTTTGCTGGGGATATACGGTTTTCCTAACATCATTAATTGAAAAGACTATTCTTTTCCCATTGGGTATGTTTGGCACTCTTGTTAAAGATCAGTTGGTTGTCAGTGAATATTTTTATTTCTGTACTCTCTGTTCTGTTCTATTTGTCTATATTTCTGTTTTAATTCCTATAGCTTTGTAGCATAATTTGAAATCAGGAAGTGTGAAGCTTTCAGCTTTGTTCTTTCTCAAGATTGGTTGGGCTCTTCAGGGTCTTTTGTGCTTTAATTCAAATTTTAGAATTTTTTTTCTATTTCTGTATAAATGCTTTTGGGGTTTTGACCCAGATCGCACTGAATCCGTAGATCACATTGTATTGGTAGAATGGGCATTTTAACAATATTAATTCTTCCATTCCATGAACTTGGGACTTTTTTCCATTGATCTGTTTTCCTCGGTTTCCTTCTTCAATGTTTTATAATTTTTAGTGTGCAAATCTATCACCTCTTTGTTTCAGGTTTTTCATAAGTATTCTGTTCTTTTTTTGTTGCTATTGTAAGTGGGATTTTCTTAATATCCTTTTCAAATAGTTCGATAGTGCATGGAAATGCCACTGATTTGGGCAGGCAAATCAATGTGATATACCATGTTAACAGAAATGAAAGATAAAAACTACATAATCAATTCAATAGAAGCAGAAAAAGCATTTGAAAAATTCAACATCCATTCATGATAAAAAGTCCCAACAAAGTATGTATAGAGAGAACTTAACTAAATGCAATAAAGTCCATATATGTAAAACCAATAGCTAATGATATAGTCAATGAGGAAAAATTGAAAACTTTTTCTCAAGTGTCCAGTTCAAGGCAAGGATTCCCATTCTTAGCATCTATATTATAAAGCAGAAAGTTTTAGCTAGAACAATCAGACAAGAAAGAGAAATCAAATGTATCCACACTGGTGAGAAAAAAGAAATTATCTATTTGCAGATGACAGGATCACATATGTAGAAAAACCTAAAGCCTCAACAACAACAACAAGAAATCTACTAGAACTAACAACTTCAGTCAAGTTGTGGGATAGAAAATCAATATAAAAAATTAGTGGCATTTCTTGGGACGCGTGAGTGGCTCAGTCTGTTAAGCATCTGCCTTTGTTTCAGGTCATGATCCCAGAGTCCTGGGATTGAATCCTGCATCAGGCTCCCTGCTCAGCAGGGAACCTACATCTCCCTCTGCCTGCTGCTTCCCCTGCTTATGTTCTCTCTCTCTAATAAATAAATAAAATCTTAAGAAAAAAATTAATGGCATTTCTTGCCTATACTTTTAAATGCTAAAATGATTCCGTCCTCAGAACTCTCTTTTCCTGTATGCACACTCACTGCCTAGGAGCTTTTGTTGATGCTTCAATTCAAACCTCATCTCCTATTAAACCTTAGAAATGAACATCACCGTTTCCTAGGCTGCATAATATCATGAAGTCTATCTTGACACTTTTTTCCTTCCAAACCCTATTTATTCAGCAAAACTAGGATTCTACCTTTGAAACATATCTTTCTTAATAGATTTCTTCATTTTACTTTTCTATTCTGTATTATTCCCTACATTCCTAATTACTTATTTCCAATCTTACAGCAAATTTTCATTCCTCTCCTGCCCTTCCATATTTAGTGCTTCCCAAAGTGTTACTCTAGGCACACCCCTTATTATTACTTTGTATAGTTGTCCCCGCTCTTTCATACTGTCAAATAACAACTGTGTTCTGATAGTCCCTGAATCTGTGTCTCCAAGGCAAAGACTGTCCACCTAAGATGTGTGTCCACTGTCCTCCTGAGACTGTCTTCTTGTGTATTTTATAGATAGCTAAAAATGATACAGTGTCTAAAGTTTGTTGAGTACTTATGCACCTGCACCTGGCACTAATCTAAATGCCTTACTCTATTATTTCCTGCAACATTCAGGTAACCCTGTGATTTGAACCTATCAATATCCTTCCTTTACAAACAAGACACAGACAGGCTAAGTAACACACCCAGAATCCACAGCTAGTAATTGACAGTCCTGGATAATAAACCCAGCAATTAGGCCCCAGGAAGAATTGCACACAATAGACCCTCTTAAAATATGAACAAAAACAATTCACTTCTCACCCCAGCCCAGTCCACTTTTCTCCAGAATTCATTATCAGTAGGAAAATCTCCATGGTTGTTTTAGCTAGGAAACCTGGGTTATATTGTCCCCAGGCTCTCCCTATAGTCTCTCAATCCATACAGTACCATGTTTTGTCCATTTTAATGCCTGTTTACTATTTAAATTTATTCATTTTCTTCCAAAGTCAGATAACTATCTTTTTTTTTTTAATTTTCACAGTCTTTTATTTAACCAATCTCCCTGACATCAGAGTAGACCACCTACTATCCCTTTTCTAAACTCAGTCAAAATAATTTTAATAGAATATTCCCATGTCTCAGCTTTTAACATTTTGATGGATGTGCTCCCTAATTAAAGTAAAAAAGTAACAAATGTAGCTTATTAGGTCTGCATGATCTGGTTCAATTTTAATTCACCAGCTTCTTACTATTGTCGCCTGTCCTTTAGAAAGAAGGGCATAGTTCTTTTTTTTTTTTTTTTTTCTACTTGTCAAGCTCTCTTTTACCTATGCCTTTGGCTTTATAATTTTTTCCCCTCTGCCTGACACACTTGATCCTTTTTGTCTAGTTGAAGTTTATTGTATTCAAATCTCAGTTTAGAAATCGCTTTCTTTAGGGAATGTCTCCCACTGCAATTGTATGTAGTAACCAGGCTCTGCTAACACCTCATCATCTCCTCTCTACTTGGCCATAATTGACTGTTTATTTTCTGTAACTCTCATTGGAATACAATCTCAATGAGAAAAGGGCAATGTCAGTTCTGTTCAAGTATACAAGTATTTTCATGCCCTGAGTGTTCTTTAAAGATTGAGTGGATGAATAAATAAATGATTAGACTATATTTACTTGTCTCTATGTCATTATCTTTAAAACTTCTTTGAGTGATTATACACACACACAAACACACACACACCCAACTTTCCTAACTAAATTTATGTTATCCTGACATCTTATGAATTCTAATTATTGTCCTCTCGAGATGCAACTTTTCACTCCTGATGTAATAGTTTAGGAATAGTGTCTCCTCCTCAGGACAAGTCTACCCTAAAAATATTCTGACGTGAGGTCACAGTTTAGGCATTTAAATGTTACATTATGAAGTACAAGGTAAATAATCATTTAATAAATCAACGTTGCTTCTCTTCTATCGTGTACCTCCTAGGTGAGCTGTTTATGACATCCAGCCAACTATGGGTCTACTGACTTATGTCACAACTTCTCACACAGCACTGTCAGTTCAATTTTTCATCTTTCTATTCGCATCTTCCTTCCTATCAGTGAAATTGCCATAGGCTACTGATCTTGAATCAAACTTATCTGAAATTCAGACTTAATGAAAATGGGAATTGATGAATGAAGGCCAGTCACAACCATCAATTTCATTCTTAGGCAAATAAATTCTTCAAGTTATGGAACATCAACACTTATGCCTTTAGTAAGGAAGCAATAAGGCAAATGAATATAGTAGTGAGTTTCAACTAATTAATATCCATATTGTAATGGTTAACTACTTTAACCATTTTAAAACATATTTATTATTTAAATATCCAGTGATTTCAGTTGTTTCTATTATTCAGTGTCCTATTTTATCTACTTAAGATCTTAAGTAAAGTTATTGACTCATTTTCAGTGTTTATTGTGAACCTGGAATTTGAAATTCATGTCATAAAATAGGAATTGATTTCTAGGTATCAAAATCAGGTTCACAGGGGCGCCTAGGTGGCTCAGTGGGTTAAAGCCTCTGCCTTCAGCTCAGGTCATGATCCCAGGGTCTTGGGACTTAGTTCCTGCTCCGCAGGGAGTCTGCTCCCCCCCACCCACCTGCCTCTCTGCCTACTTGTGATCTCTGTCTGTCAAATAAATTAATAAAATCTTAAAAAAAATTTTTTTTCAGAATATGTTAGATCACGGTGAAAGAGCTCTTTCAGCAGCTGCTTTCTTTTTTTAAAAAACATATTATCCCCTGCGTTACATTACTCTAGAACTAGGAAGCTATGGAAATGTACCAGTGGTTAACCATTATGTTAAATAATATTTTTGTTGTCTTAAGGAATGCACAGTTATCTATTGAAATTATTAAGAAAACTCTAGTCTTTTTATTTTCTGAAAATGACTTTTAAACAAACCTCAAATGTAAGAAATTAATATAAAGTAAAATTTAGTTCATTTGTGTTACAAAAATAAGTAAAACATTTTTATGTTTTAATGTGTGTCTTTCTATTGCTCATATTTATTCTTTGTCGCGTTTTATTTTCGCAAATGTATGTCAGTTAATAAGGTTTTCTCTTCCTGGTAGATGCTTACATTTTGATGACCTATCAGTTTTGCAGAACTATTTAAAATCTCAGCAAATTGCTATAGTGTTTTGAAAAGATGATAAGGTTAAGGTTATAAATATAAGCCAACCAATAAATTGTCAAATAAATTAATCAAGGGCAATTTATTTTGAAGTGGGCAAAATTGTAGCACATTTTTTATCTCTCTATTCAAAGTGACACTGCCATAAAGACAATTCAAGATACCCAGAAAATAAACATACTTGCTTATTTACTCTAATATTTAAAAGATGTAAGCATTTGTATTTTCTTAAAATAGCATTTCAAATTGATCTTTCTTACCAAGCTTTTTCTAATAATTTTGGCATCAGTTATTCTCCATTTCTATATAAAGTACCAACCAAAACATTACACAGATCTTTGAACCTTATCAGTATAATGTTGAGTCATTTAACATTTTAATTTGTGGTTTATTTGAAAACACGGAAAAGTGATAAAGTCAAATGATTTTCAGTTTTTAAAACAACTTTAAAATGCATGCATTGCATTTACTTTATGAATTGGTCATCTGGTAGGTATCAAATGGTTAAGACTATCTACGATGAGTCACAAACATGTCTTTAGGTTAAAATGCTCCTTATGTGAATATTATAACAACTGGTTTGTTGACCTGTATCCCAGCTCAGATAGATTAAACATAATCAACCAGTTCTCCCTTTTATGTAGATTCCAACAGCAAACAATATGTTTACTTTTATTGTGGACTCACCTGAACCAAAGAACTTATTCTCTTGGGCTCTTCATCTTCTTTGGCTTCAGGGAGAAGAGTCTGTTGCAGAAGGCAGAAAATAGTCTTATCACAAGCAACACTGACAACATTTGACTCCCTTCACTTCTCAGTTTTGCTTACAGACTTACAGAAGATTCACTGGAGCACTGGTAGATGGTGGTAGTAGTGCCAATTTAGTTAAACTTGGTAAACTATAAAGGAACTATTTAACTCCAATTGTTAGAGAGCTTCCTCCATATAGGGGTATTTATTGTCATCTCCAAAAGTTAGGTCATGGTGTTCAGTTCTGGAGCAACAGGAAAGTATAGTTTAACAGCCTGCTACTTTTGTTGTAATTTTTTTTATTGTTCTTTTTGTATTCTTATGATTCAATCTAAGTTGCTGCAACCACCCCTCTTCCAAAAAATTTCTTTCAAAAAGATGAAATTTTATTTCTCTGTCATTTCACAGTCTCTGCTACTTAGTCCTGGGCTGGCATGAAAACTCTGTTCCAGGAGGTGGGCCAAAGTCTAATTCTATCTCCTGATTATACAGTCTTGAAACACGTGGCTTCCATGTTGAATTCTAAGATGCTTGCTTCACCAGCCACTCCCATATCCACACCCTCATACTGCAGAAGGATAAAAGGGGCAAAAGTATAACATGTCCATTGCTTTTAAGACCATGTCCAGAAGTGACACTTCTTTTTTAAAATATGTTATTTATTTATTTGAGAGAGAGAGTGAGAGGGGAGAAGGTCAGAGGGAGAAGCAGAATCCCCCACAGAGCTAGGAGCCTGATGCGGGACTCCATCCCTGGACTCCAGAATCACGACCTGAGCCCCGAAGGCTGAGGCTTAAGCAACTGAGCCACCCAGGCACCCCTACTTTTTTTTTTTTTTTAATACCCTGACAACATTGTTTTGGCCAACACCTAGCCATGTGATTACATCTAATCTCAAGAATTTAGAGGCAGTATAGTTTTATGTGGGTAGTGATGTGTTCAGCTAATTTTAATGCATTGTAATGTTAAAGAAATAATGAAATAATGAATACTGTGGAACAGACAGTATTCCCACTTCTATTAGCTGAAAACATCTGAATAAGTGGTATACATCCAACTAAGAGCAAATTGTGATGACTGAGTATTTCAGACATTTTAATGTTGTTTTCCTTTATTTATTACACTAATAAATCCCAAATCTTGGAATGACAAATTATATTATCCTATTCTCTAATTATAAACCTGTGTTCTAGCTGAGAGAATAGTACTGCGTCCCCAGAACAAGCTTTCATTTTGTATGCCACATTATGATTGGATACTTTCTACCATTTTCTGAATTCAGAGTTTTCTCCGTCTCCTCCCAAATTTCTACTCAAAGTTTAAGATTCTGCTGAAAGCTAAACTACACTATGAAGCCTCCCTTCAGGACAGAGTTGTCCACTCACTACTGGGTTCCTGCAGAATCATATGCATACTTTCATTATAGCACTTGTGTATGATAATTATATGTGCATATGTTTATATGTGCATATGGAAAGAATTGATGCTCAGAGTTCAGGTTGACCTCATAAAGTCCAAGATTACTGAAGTCAAAGATTACTAACTCATTAAACAAAAAATAAACCTACATGTATCTGACTCCAAAGCTGAATTCTTTCCCCATTTATTACAACAAATATTTCCATTCCTATTGAAAACAGTAAAATTCACAATCTAAGAGATATAGTTCAGACACTGGAAAGCATTTCCTGTACTAAGCTTATGACATAGTGAATATACTATGGTATTAATTGGAAAAGTTGTCAATTCTGGAAAATTAGAACATAGTAGATAAGAATTTTGCAGTTTCAATGCCTGTAATTTCTTGTCCGCACAGATACTAAATATTTGCTTAACAATTAAGTGTATTTGTTGATTAATATTAGATTTAAATATTCAGTTTATCAAATATCCATTGTGTTATCCATTATCAAATATCTATTATGTATTGCTCTAGCCCTAAGGATTCAGTTGTGAAGGAGATGGCTCAAGTTATAGTTATTCTGGAGCTTATGTTCAGTGGAAGACTGATGGCAGGAGTATCAGAAAGAAGGAGACAGACATTATGAGAACAAATTAAAAAAACGAGCATCTTTAGATAGTGTTAAGTGCCATTAAAAATAGTAAAATGGTGAAATGATAGAAAGACTGAAGAAGATGTTCAGATTAGGTGGTCAGGAATTACCTCTCTAAAGAGATGGCTTTTCTATGAGAGTATGGAGCACAGGACAGAGACATAGACCAGAAATAAACACCATTTGTAAATACTCACAAGAGAAAATATGGACACTTAAGATTAAAGAACTAGAGATAAACCTTAGGACATTCCAATAATTATTAATCCAGCAGGGGAAAAAATTATTAAAAAAGCAGAAAACGAGTGGTCACTGAAAAGGAAAATGAAACTAGAATATGAGGACAAGGAAATTCCAAAAGGACTACTTTTTGAAGGGTGTAGACAACTGTATAAAATGCTGCTGAGCAAGAGAATGCAGCAAGGTTAGAGACTAAGCTTCTAGATTTGAACAGATGTGAGTTACTAGCACTACTGACCAAACTTACTAGAGTGATGAGTCGGGTCACTACTGGAGTAAGTTGAAAAACAAATGGGAGATGAAGACATAGACAGTTATTTCAGAATTGTGTTGTAAAGGGATAGAGGAAGAGATTTGACATAAAAAGGGGTACTTTGCTTTCCTGAAACTCTTCTCTCTCTCCCTCCTTCTTTCCTCCCCCCTCCTCCTGCCTCCTTTCCTTCTGCCCTCCCTTCCTTGGTTGAGTTTATAACTCTGTTAACACTTTTTTTCACTATATGTAGTAACATGAAGAAATACAGTCACTTGTTAAAACCAAGAGATAGTAAAACCTACTGCTTCTCATATCTTTCTGGAGATCCAATATACGATATAGTGCCTATAACTTAAAATACTATATTGTACACATAGAATTTGTTAAGAGGATAGATCTTATGTTAAGTGTTTTTACCATAAAATAATAATAATAATATCTGCATATGTTTTATAATAACTGCTAAAGAGGAAAGATGATCTCATCTACTTTGTACTACATTGAGCATAGAACTGTATATACAGATCATTTATAAATATCTTATGATGATGATGCCTTGGTAAATGGAAAACATTAAAATATCTTTTGCTCTCACATAATCATATATTTCCATCTTTGATTACAAGATAAGTGTGCATATGCTTAAAAACATCACTGCAAATCTTACAAACATTAAAAAGAAAAGTAAGGTTAATATCAAGATCTTTATGCTACCCTGATCCCCAAATCCTAAGGAAAAAACTATAAACTAGTATTTCTTCACATAAATACAATAATTCTTAAAATACATTAAATCAAATTGAACAGTGTATAAAAATAATACAGAATTACCAGGTAGAATTTATTCTAGAAAGAATATTGGTTTTATATCCATATCTCAATCTTGGAATTTGCCATTTTAATAGAAGCAAAGATCAAAAGCTACGTAAGAATTTAGATTATGCAAAAAAATTCCCACTTTTGGGAAAACAGGACTCATTAATGATAAAATTCCTCAGGAAACTAAAAGTAAATGAGATTTTTGCCACCTGATAAAGAGCTTCTATGAAAAAATACAGCCAATCTCATAATCAATGGACAAACACTGCTTTCTATTTAAAATGAGGATCAACATAGTTGACTAATCATTTCATGCAACACTGTACTGGATATGTCAGTGAATAATGCAAGAAAATTAATAAATGTTATACACCTTAGGAAGAGAAAATAGTAAACATTTCTTCATATGTAAATGACATGATCGTATATGTAAAAGTCACTAAGAAAACTATAAAATCACTGATAAATCTTAGAAGTCAAATTAGTAAGGTCTCAGGATACATTGTCAATATAAAAAGCTCAATCGTATTTTTCTGCATTGTTAATAAAATGAGCCTTGCACATAAATCCTATTTATATTATCAGCTTAAAAGAACTAGGGATGCATTTAGGGGAATATATGCAAAATAAATACATCAAAAACATCAAAACATAGCTGAGGAACATGAAATAAAATTAAATAATTCAAGAGATATAGCATATACATGGTTTAAAAAATATAATGGTAAGATGTCACTTTTCTCCAAATTCCTCCATAAATTTAATGGAATGCCCATCAAAATCTTAATAGCCTTTGAAAATAAATTGATCTGCTAACTCTAAAATTTATTTGATAAGGCAAAGGAATTGGAACAATCATAAAAAGAACCAAGTGGGAAACAGGCATTACATCGTTTTAACTTGTAAAACTTCAGTCATGAAGACAGTAATATAGAGGAATATAGAAATACAGGGGAGTGCAGCAAAACTAGCATCCAGCAATAGACCCACACACATACACAGTCATTCCATTTTCTCTAGAGAAAAGTCATGTGAAGACACAGTAAGAAGGCATCATCTGAAAGCCAAGGAGAGAGGCCTGATCAGAAACCAACCCCGTAGGGCCCCTGGGTGGCTCAGTGGGTTAATCCTCTGCCTTCGACTCAGGTCATGATCCCGGGGTTCTGGGATCAAGCCCCGCATCAGGCTCTCCGCTCGGCAGAGAGCCTGCTTCCTCCTCTCTCTCTGCCTGCCTCTCTGCTTACTTGTGACCTGTCTCTGCCAAAGAAATAAATAAAATCTTTAAAAAAAAAAAAAAAAGAAAGAAAAGAAAAGAAACCAACCCCGTGGGCACCTTGATCTTGGACTCTGAGCCTCCAAAACTGTGGGAAACAGGATTAGGATAGTTTTACTTTGTCCAAGATTCATAAAGCTGGCTGTAGCAACATGAAATCATGAGGTTTGGGATCAATTTGCTCTTTGAACTAAGTGACTAGTAAGTGACTGAGTGACTGGTGAAACACATATTTAACTGATTTGAACCTGTGAATCACTAAACTCAAAAGCTTGCACCAACCTTACTCTGCCTTTTTGATATGAGCCTTGACATTAAATCTCACCAGAACAAAAGCAACAACAACAAAAAAGACATTTACTCTTAAGAGCTTCCTCAAATATTATTATATAAATATATATGTTTATTATATAAATATAAAATATTATTATATATCAAAGCACAGGAGGGAGTAACAACACTTGGACAGTGTGAATGGAGAACACTGCACATAGGGAAATAAGTTAACTCCAGAGGTCCTTTGCCTCAGACCTCCTTCAGAGGCCTCAGTTTCTGAAGAAGTCATATGTTGGTATACCTATAACCTGTGACAGAAATTGGTTGGTTCTGCCTCTTTGGACTGGATTTACTTGTGAGTAGACCAAGTGATCCTAGATAAAATGTGGAGTGTTAGGTTAAGCTCACTTCATGGAAAAATAGAATTATATTTTATTTTACCTATGTGGATTTTTTAAGCTTTACCCATCCGAAATCTCAGCCCAGCCCTTGCCTACCATTAGCGATCTAGCCAATGCAATTGATCAAGATATGGATAAAATTCCCATTTGACTATTAGGCAGACAAAGGGCAAAGACTGCCTTTCTTTCCAAAGACCAAAGTGCCTTTATGTCTGTGCTATCAACTTTAACTTTTTACTGTGAGCTCACTTCTTTGATACTTCCACCTCAGTGTGATTATTTATTACAGTACATTTGAGAACAATTAAGATAAGAGTAAGAATCCAAAGAATAAGTACTCAAGGACATTGAAATAAAGTCAAAGTAATTTAGTGAGAAACAATGAAAACTGACAGGGGAACTACACTATCATTTTCCACTCTAGGCAGAGGAATTTTAGCTCAGTGAGAATTCTGGAATTAAAAATGTGTTTTGCTTTCTTTGTTGTACTGCATTTGCTCTCACTGGCCAGATCACAAGCTTATTAGAATAAATGCTAGTGGACAGTCATATAAACCTTAGTTCCTGTCTACTCAGCTCATTGCCCATTTTTCGCACCCAAATTTTCCATGTGAGAAAGTCAGTCAAGTATTTATAACTTGTGAGTTGAAAGCTTGATTACAAGTTACCAACTATACTATGGCTATCTAGCACAAAACCACCACAGGAGTAAGAAAAACAGGTATCTGTGGTAACATCACTTTCTATTGGCACAAATAACTAATTTTTCTTTGGGGGCTGGCATTTTCATAATAGCAGAATAATTGTGTCATCATGTGAGATTGACTCTGAGTTCTGAGTAGTAATTAAGTGCTAAAATGTATATTCTGTTAGCATTTTGGTAGATGACTTATTCATCTTTTATTCACTACATGTAGGTGATCCAAAGTGTGAATTATATGTATTTATATTTTTCATATTTTCATTATTAGTGAAAAATACAGATATTTTTCAATCACCCAGCACTCTTCTGAGTTGTCTTCCCCTACCTTTGATAATTATGCTTAGGGAATCAACCTACTTTGAATATTAGACTCAGCAAAACATAATTAAAAATGTAAATCTGAAGAAAAGCAAAAACTAATGGAATCCAAAATTGAATGTAGATGATGTTTGAATTATCTCATTACTCCTTCTTTTTATCACTTTAAGAACTAACTATATACTAAAAAGACTAAAGATTATATGTATGGATGTATCCTTTAGTGCATAAACATGAGTTATTATTGTAAAGTGGGATCTGACAAGCTGAGGACAGTGCAGAAAAAATATGTTTTACTTATTGTGAGTTCAATATACTCTAGGCAGAAGAAAGAACTGCTTACTTCTGTGGTTTAGTAAATTGGAACAAGTAAGTGTAAACTTCCCCTGAAGTCTTTAAAACTATAATGGGTCTGGGATCACCCACCTTATGATGCTTTGAAAAGCATCATAGTGAGTGAAAAGTCCTTCAATGACCCTATATAATTAAAAAAATTTTTTTCTTGAGTGTAGTTGAGACAAAAATGTTATATTAGTTTCAAGTGTGCAAATATAGTGATTCCACTTCTCTATCTATACATTATGCTATGCTTACCACAAGTGTACCTACCATCTGTCACCGTACAACGTTATACTGACATCATTAGTATATTCCCTATGCTGTGCCTTTTGTTCCCTTGACTTATTCATTCCATAAGTGGAAGCCTGTACCTCCCACTCCCTTTGTCCATTTTGCCCATCCCCCGACCCCTTCCCTCCGGCAACCATCCATTTGTTCTCTGTATTGATAAGTCTGATTTTGCTTTTTGTTCATTTTTCTTTTTTAGATTCTACATATGAGTAAAATCACATGACAAATTTTTTCTCAGTCTGACTTATTTCACCTAGTATAGTACTCTCGGGGCCCATCCACCTCTACATAATTTTTAAGTCAAGGGAGAAGGGAAAGAACTTTATTAGCTATTCACTGAGTACAACTAATTTTATACACTTAATATTTTATGTTTACCAATTTGGTGAATACATTTTTATTACCTCTTATAATGGATGTAAGAAATGAGGCTCAGAGAAATTAAATAGTTTGTCAAAGTTCATACAGCTGGTAATCGGAAAGCTTGGATTTTGATTCATTTTTTAAAAAATCCAAAGATCGTAATTTTTTATAATGTTATGGGGGAAATAATGAGACTTTTAGTTCTTAGTTTACTTACAATTTTATTTTTTTTAAGATTTTATTTATTTATTAGACAGAGGGAGGCACAGTGAAAGGGGAATACAAGCAGGGGAAGTGGGAGAGGGAGAAGCAGGCTGCCCACTGAGCAGGCAGCCAGAGAGGCAGGGCTGGATCCTAGGACCCTGGGATCATGACCTGAGCCAAAGGTAGATGCTTAACAACTGAGCCACCCAGGCACACCTTACTTACAATTTTAGTTCTAAGTTTCCTTTTCTATAACATATTTCAAATTACTTCAACATGCATTTCAAATTTTATTTCTAATACCATTTTATTAAATTTTCTCATTATTCCTGTGGAATAAGTAGAAACTGGTATTTTTTTTTTTCTATTATCCTTGAGAAAGAAGTGAAATCAGGGGGGAAAAAAAGTAACTTTTATTTGAAATCATCCATAGGGTGTAGCTGTGAATTTTACCAGTACCCTGGACTTGTAGTTTAGACCAATATAATGCCTTGACCTATAGAAAGTTGTATATAAGCATCTTTTCAATTTAATTATCTTCCTAGATCCATGGAACAAACTGTTTACTTTTCCATGTCTCTTTAAACAGCAAGAATATGCATAGGATTCATTCTGATGATTTGATCACGGTTTTTGGCCTTTGGAGAAAAGTAATCATTAGATTTTCAGTTTTAAGGAATATAGACTCTATGTGACCAACTCTTATTTTTCTAATAAAATTGTAAAAGTTTAGTAAATCAAACTTGTATCTGGGATTAAAATTTCACGACCTCAGATCATTGCTCTTCCTATGTCTCCTTGACTTCCATTTGCTCATGCAGTTTATTATTAGCTGGAAAACACTTTTGATGTTTAATAGTCTCTTTGAGAAACTCTTTCATTGTCAAAGAATAAGTTTACAAAGTTTTCAAAATGCCACCATACTGTGTATACTGCTGTAATAAAAAGACTAAGCAGAGGTTTATTGCCAATTTTAAGAATCAGCAGCACAACCAAAGGACACAAGCTCTAAAATCATGACATAGAATGTATGGACTATTGAAACGGTTCTCATTATTTCTCCTTGACAGCCTTTGAAGGAGAATTCTAATGTTTCATCTTGTCTGTATTTTATACTTGCAAAAGAACTTCATAGATGTTTTATAATTAATGTATATATGGAAGTTGGTCTAAATAATGGAGAAACTTATCAGAGAAATGCCAGTTTCAATAAAAATTTTACCTAATCTAGGGGCATAGATTCCTGTAAAAAGTTATCAAATTTTAAAAAGGAAATTGCAAAACGAATCAAAGTACATGTACAGTATGTACAATGTACTATGACAGAAAATACTTTGAGTTTTTTTTTTCTTTTGAAGATCTGAGGTACAGAATCTAAATAGTATAATTTGTGGTAAATGTCAAGGAACATTATTCTGATAAATGTCATTGTAATAATTAGATGGAAATTGTTCTGGGTATTAGACACTATATAATCAGTTTTGATAGAAGGATCAAAGGTATAAATTTATGACCATTCTGTGAAGGCATTTATCAGACGCTTTACCGGGGAGAGGAGAGAAAGACAAGGAGGGTAACGATTTATGGTAAAACAATTTATGGTAAATTTTACTCAGCTGTAATCTTACCTTGTAAGCTCTTTGAATATAGACTGTGCACTTTATCTTCTTTTTGAGAGTGCAATTATAATGATTTTAAACACAGGAAAGCCAAAAAGGAAGTTCATTAAAATTATATTTTCCAGCTAAATGATTAAACACACACAACAATACAATTCCCAAAGTTATAGTATAGGTACTGATTATGGGGAGCAATGAATTCTTACAACTTTCTCATCAAGCAGAACCAGTTAATAAAGGAGTCTTGCCCTTCTTTCTTTCTTTCTTCCTTCCTTCCTTCCTTCCTTCCTTCCTTCCTTCCTTTCACTTTTTACTATGGAACTGGCAGTGTATAGGTGGAAACCACAAAAATATGGAGATGCTCTTAAAAAGTACATTTTTGGAAGATGAAATTACTATATATGAAATAATTAAGATATATGCTACCTATTGGTCCATCATTTTTCTGAGTCAGAACTTTTCAAATTGGAGGAAATATTAACCTTTCAGCCTCAAGAAAGTCAGAGGCCTTCCGTTTATCCTCTTGTTCTACATGTATATTATGTGTTTTAGGATATTACAAATATTGAGAATTATTGGTCTGGAAAGAGATTTTTTGGAAAAAAAGGGAAACATCATTTCCGATTTCAGGGAAGAAGGAAGATGGAAGAGGTTGTTGGCAGGACACTTACAGGATTCAGGAGATATATCTGTCTTTCACATTTAGAACAGTTAGCTCACAAGAACCATGGCTGGCTGACAGCCTGTCTGGCTTCTCAAGGTATACTGTCTGCTGCCTGTGTATATTTGGGCATAAACAAGAGGGAAAGGAAGATAGTGTGGGAGGGAGCCAAGGTGATTTTGGAGCTCTGTAATTGATTCGTCATTTCAAGAGTCTTACAGAACTCAAGGTCAGTCTAAATCTGAGGCAGAAAACCCAGATCTATTTCACAGTGACTGAATACTTGCCACAGCTCAGGCTCATTCAAAACCCCATGGGAAGTCTGTTGAGCTCAGTGAGTTTAGTTTATGAACCAAAGGCAGCTTATAGCTGTCCTTTAATAATATTTCTGTATCCCCAAAAGTAAGAAAATGGGGTTTAATTGAAAGAATTAAAATGAAGGTACTCATTAATAACTGTTCAACAGTAGAAACAGACATGGGACCACTGAGTTTTTAATGCAAAGTTTTTTGCAATGTTATGTTTAATCTGCTACAGACATTCTAATTGCACTACATTTATACAAAATATAACCAACCAATGTATTTTTACAATGTCTTTTAAGAAATCTACGTTCTGTGGGTTTAGGTGATCTGACCACATTTATTATAACTCTGAGAAACTTATATAGGTAAAAGTTATACTTCTTTTTGTTGGCTGAAGCTCATAGTTATTTCCTCTTGTCATTATCTTTACAACATAATGAGTTCTTTCTTCCAAATCCATGTTGATCTATTTATTCAAGAGTAAATCAAATTTAAGGAATTATTCTCATATTAAAACAAAAATCTTCACTGTTTTTTATTTTAATAAAGTTTGTAAAGCAATGAAATGTTATTTGGAGTAAGCTTAAGAAATATGAAATTTATTGTCATGCCATCTGATGTGCAAAATAGTTGCCTATACACATTTAACAGGCTTCTTTTATATTTAAAACCCTTTTATTTCTCTGAGGCCACTATTCAAATGGCTGACAGGGGATAATTTGTTTTGTTCAGTGAATTCCTGATTGTTGTACAAGGAAAAGTTCTCTCACCTTTCATTCAACAATTCATCTTCCTATGGTGATTTATTTTACTATTTCCAGACATGCTTTATTAGCTACAGACTTGACAAGTACTTTTTTTCTTTCTTTCTGGGAATCGACTGAGCCCTAAATAGGTATGCACATTATAACAAGTTATAAACTCCTTAAATTGTACATTATAGACAATTCTATTGTCTTGTTCTGCACAATTCAATAAACATGCTTATATACTATTGTACAAAACTGAGAAGAACATTTAGATGGATCCATATATTAATAATTTAGGATTTTCTTTGATAAATAATATGGAAATATATTACATACTAGGTGACAAAATCAATGGTGAAATAATACTTGGGGGTGTCAAAAATGTTTGTTGCTATGTTGTAACTCTGTAATTTCATTCCGATTAGCAAGGAAAGACTCCAATATGGAAGTGACATTTATGAGAAAGAGAGAGGAGAGAAAAAGAGATCACATTAGATTCTTTTTATATATGCCAAGGATATTTTAATTCAGTTCAAATTATAAGTGAGCATATATATAAGATCCTAGAATTTGTGGGTTCAAAACAGCTGTATAGTTCCTTTTTGAGTCATACCTCATTGTCAAGAGACCCAACATGTATCAGCTGTCAGTGTATAGCAGATGATAAAGTATTACTTGCACCAATGTCCAATTTGAAGAAAAATCTTAAATAGAATAAATATTCATCCTGGCTTGTACAGTAAAAGATGGTATGTAAAACCAGAAGTGCAAAGTGTGTCGACTTTCATAATGTTTTCATTATTTTGATAACTATAGAAATTTCTGGAATCTCTTAACTGGATCAATATAGTTCCTTCACATAAGATAAAATTTGCTAATGGTATTTTTCAGAAATATGGTTCTCATAAGGTTGTATTTATCTTGGTCAACTAAAGGATAATTAAATGTTCTTCAATAATTAATTAGTAAGATTAGAAAGTAAACTGGCTGGCGATTCACAGACCTGTTCCCCTGGGGATAAAATATATGTTTATAAAAAATAAAAAATTTAAAAAAAAAAGTAAACTGGGATCCAGGGGATATAAACTCCAGTGGTCTTCAATGTGAATGTGGACTTGGCAAGGTCACATTCTTCAATTTTATACTCTGTGAAATATGACCCATTCTGGCTCAGTTGTTCTCGGATTTTCTGCTTCAAAGATTTGATTCTGGATTTCTGGATGTAACTCATAGCTCTCTTTTCACTTGACTCACACATAAACGCAACATAACTTAGTTTGTCAGACAAATGCTTGGATGTATAGTGTTACCTTTGTTTTATTTTTTTTTTATTTGACTACTGTTCATTTGAATTCTGTTCCATATATACACCTGCTTACAAGTCCATCTGTGGGGGGGAATAGGGTAACCTGTTGATGGGTATTGAGGAGGGCATGTGTTGTGATGAGCACTGGATGATATATGCAACTAATGAATCATTGAACACTACATCAAAAACTAATGATGTATTATATGTTGGCTATCTAATATACCTAATATATACCTAATATAATAATAAAATAAAATAAAAATAAATCAGGCTACGTTTGGAGAGGCAAAATGTAGATAATGAAGAATTACAGTAAAGAGCATTTAATTGTTGGGGCACCTGGGTGCCCAACTCTTGGTTTTAGCTCAGGTCATAATCTCGTGGTTGTGGGATTGAGCCCTGTGTCAGGCTCTGTGCCCAGCATGGAGTCTGTTTAAGATTCTCTCTCTCTCTTTCTCTCAAATAAATAAAGTCTTAAAAAAAAAAAAAAAAAGCACCCAATTGCTTTCACATACTGTTTGTCCCACTTTGTTTACCAGAAGCTCTTTAGTGAAGTTATCTTATAAAGCTCTCCTGTGCTTTTATAACATGATAGAAAGCTTGTAAAAAGCGTCATCAGAAAGGTTAATAAAAGTTTAAACATAGAAAAATTCCTGCTTCTTCCCCAAAATTAGTTTTGTGTAAAGAAAGAGATATATCAGTTCCCATCTGTTAGAAATGCCCTTGCTGAGGTATTCTCCCCTCCCCAATCTCCAATGTTCCCTTTTTAACAAATGAGTCACTTTTCCTTTCAACATATTTCTTAAGCAATTTATGCCAGTTTCCATACAAGGGTTTCAGATGGAGAGGTCAGATATGTTATTATTTCAAGCTCTGCCAAGGTAGAGGTAGAAATGCTGGTGTCATGACCATATAAATGGCTGCTGAGACAATGGAAGTGGGCAAAATCATCAAGGGAAGGAGAGAAACAGAGAGAGGGAGCACCAACCAAAAAAGAATGTTCTGATTGGCAAAAGAAAAAGAAGAGTATGCTGTCTTGGAAGATCAGTGAGGGGAAGTTTTGATCATGAAGAATTGGTCCACAGCCCCAAATACTGCAGATTTCAATTAGGATCAGGACAAGGTCATTCACACCCAGATTAGATGATATAAAGGATTGAGGGCCTTGATGACGGTGAATTGAGTAGACCTGGGAGAGAAGAAATGAAGAGTATTCTGAGTTGAAGAATGAACATGAGTATGGGAAAGTCAGTAAGTCTAAAATACTCTCAATAGATTAATTGTGTAAGAATGTGAAGCTAAATGGTGGTGACCAAAAGTTGGAGAATGAAAGATACTGTTTTGTTTTGCTTAGAAGGATGTACTAAGATGAAGCATTTATAGATAGATTTCATGATCAAAAGATAGTCAATAGGGAGGGAGAGGTTAAAAATACATAAAAAGCAGGGATGGTACATGGTCAGAAAATAGTACTTCAGGAGAAAGCAGAACTAATATGGAGCAAAACAAGGAAAATGGGCGCAGATATAGAAACATGAACATGGTTCGGTGGGAATAGGGAGTTGAGACATTTCACTCGTTATTCCCTTTGTATGGTGAAATAAGAGGCTTTCTCATGGTGTGAAATTTTTTTATACTTGGACTACGGATTTTAATATTAATATTCTAAGTTACAATTCAAATTTAACAAGTCATGTTTGTTTCTTCCTCTTCAATACCTACTGACACTGATAAATGTATATTTAGTAGTATGGGTTTATCTTATGGATACAAATGAAGAAGTTAGTCTCCATTATAGAGGTTTATGCCATGTAACTTTTAACTAGAGAAAGAAAGTGATAGATAAAACTAATAGACTGTTAATATTTTACTTTGCAAGTAATGTTATCCTATTCAGATTTATGTTATTAAAACCTCTTATAAAAAACTTTTAAAATTTCCTAATCCATATTACTCCTTACAGCTATGAGGTGAATAGTGTGTTTGGGGTTGCACAATGTCATGGTCTTTTCTATAACCCAAAAGTAACAAGGTCCTTCCCCTGTCCCACTGTGTCACAAAATTTCTCTCTTCAATGACCACAGGCAATTTCAGAAGTTAGATCCACGTATAAAGAAGAGCTCTCAGTTGGTATATTAAGGAAAAGGGAAGGGTGTTTCCCAGCGCCAGGCTAGTTAGTGTTTGTCTCATTTCCTACAAGCAAATCTTAAGGAAAAGATTAAGATTTTTCTAAAACTCAAGACACAGATTCTGTGCTTTTGTACTTTTATATAAATGAATGCATTAAAAACTGTTTTTTTTAAATTACAGAATTACATCATCTTCAAACTCATATATAGTTTGAGGGAAATTCCTGAAATACCATGTTTCTTCCTCAGATTTTAGCTAATAAATAACATTTGTGATTTTTCAGATGAAGATATAGTGCTTAAGCACACAAGTGAGAAGGAAAATAGAAATGCTCTGCAAGATAACTAGAGTTTAGGTTGGGTTTAGTCAAGGGAAAGGAAAGGATCTAGCAATCTGACAAGCAACCTGTGTCTGAAAAGAAAATAGGTAGTAAAAAAATCACCCTCCCTGGGAAATGCTGATTCATTTTTAGGAAGAGTGTTGTCTGCCATTGGATTTATAGTTATGTCCAGCACTATGTGGTAATTGCATTTTGCTGCTCCCTAACCTTTAGAAAGGTCTGCTATGAGAAACCACCTGCTGTTCGGGTAAAACTAGGGGAATTAAAGGACAGTGATGAAAGCTAGCAAAGGACAATACTGACATGAGCAGCTTAAGGCAGGAAAACAACCAACTGTATTGAGTGACTCAGCAATAAATATGAGAGAAACCACTTTTCCTATGTGTAAAGGAGGATGTGACTATTGGGGCAGAGGGCCGATACTGGGTGCTACATAAAATCTATGGAAAATACTAATGCTGCCTGATTTGCCTCCTTGCCATAGGAATCTGATATATGATTGAAACAGCAAAACAGAGACACATGGCTTCATTCTTTTATGTATTCCTAATGTCTTCTAAGTTTGAAAAGTACTGAAAATCTCATGCAAAATGTCTAAATTAATCACTCCTATGCAAATCACAATAAGAAATGAATATACTTACAAAGTACTAAAGGGGTAAAAAAATGGTGAGAAGATATAAGTGGTGACTGTAGGTGGGAATGCAAACTGGTGCAGCCTCTCTGGAAAACAGTATGGAGGTTCCTCAAAAAGTTAAAATAGAACTACCTTACCACCTAGCCATTAAACTAGGTATTTACTCAAAGGATACAAACATAGTAATTTGAAGGGACACTTGCACTCCAATATTTATAGCAACAATGTCCACAATAGCCAAAATATGGAAAGAGCCCAGATGTCCATCAACAGATAAATGGGTAGAGAAGATATGAGAGAATATTACTCAGCCATCAAAAAGAATGAAATATTGCCATTTGCAATGATGTGGATGGAACTAGAGGGTATTATGCTAAGTGAAATAAGTCAGAGAAAGATAAACACTGTATGATTTCACTCATATGTGGAATTTAAGAAACATAGGGGAAAGGAAGGGAAAATAAAATAAGCTAAACACAGAGAGGGAGGGAAATCATGAGATTCTTAAGTATAGGAAACAAACTGAGGGTTGTTGGAGAGGAGGTGGGTATGGAAATGAGATAACTGAGTGATGGATATTAAGGAAGGCACTTGATATAACACTGGGTGTTAATAGGCAATCACTAAATTAATAATATAGTATATGTTAATTACATTGAATTTAGATAGAATTTTTTTTTAAAGGAGAGAGAGAAAAGCTTTGGGAGGGTTTAAAGAAAATGATGGCTGAGAAGAATTTGCTTCCTGAGCAAGAATAATGTGTTCCAAGCCTGGAGAAGACATGGCAGAGAGTTAATTTGGGGATTTTTATGGCTTTTAATGGGCTTCTAAGAAAAATCCAGTATGTAACAATAAATGAAGGAAGAGAGAAACTCATTTTCTAGTATGAATATTTAAGGCATTTTAAGGCAGGAAAGACTTGGAGAGGCATCAGGACATTTCTTGAAAGTTTCAGTATTAAAACAGCTCCATCAAAATTCTATTCATTAATTCACCTAATGTTTACTTAATACATTCTATGTGCCAGATATTGGGCACATATGACAGATTTCATTCTTGCTGTTCTGGGGTTTATATTTTGAAGGAGAAGAAAAAACAGTGAGAATGCCTGGTGCTCTATGTTCTAGTTACTGTGACTGCATAGACAATTACCCCAAAACTGAGTGGCTTAAAACAATAATAAACTTTATTTTGTACACCAACCCAACATCTGCTCAGCACTGAGGTGGTACCAAGGTTAGAGCTGCAGTCATCTGAAGGCTGACATGTCTAATGTGTGAAACTGGTTGTCAACTGAAACTTCTTTGGAACCATTGGTTGGAAAAATTATTTGTGGCCTCTCAGTGTGTCTTATAATTCCTAAGATCATGGGGTATGGGTTCAGCCCAGGAGTGAGAGAGAGAAAAAAAATATCTAAATGGCCCATTTGGACTTAGTCTTGGAAGTCACACAGCATTATCCCTTTTAGCACATTCTATTCCATGGAACAGTAAAACCCCACCCATATTCAGGAAGAGGGGAAATAGACTCTCCCACTTGAGAGGTTACAAAGTTCTAAAAGAGAATTTGTGAACTGAAATACTGCTGTAGTCATTTTTGGAAAATACAATCTACTTCATCTTGTTATTTCAGTTCTTAGCCTAATAAACAAAAACTTCATCTGTTGATGGACATCTAGGTTCTTTCCATAGTTTGGCTATTGTGGACATTGCTGCTATAAACATTCGGGTGCACGTGCCCCTTTGGATCACTACGTTTGTATCTTTAGGGTAAATACCCAGTAGTGCAATTGCTGGGTCATAGGGCAGTTCTATTTTCAACATTTTGAGGAACCTCCATGCTGTTTTCCAGAGTGGCTGCACCAGCTTGCATTCCCACCAACAGTGTAGGAGGGTTCCCCTTTCTCCGCATCCTCGCCAGCATCTGTCATTTCCTGACTTGTTGATTTTAGCCATTCTGACTGGTGTGAGGTGATATCTCATTGTGGTTTTGATCTCCCTGATATGAGGAAGTGGTGATGCAACATGGGGGCTTAAGTGGGTAAGAGAAGAATCAATGAAACAAGATGGGATTGGGAGGGAGACAAACCATAAGTGACTCTTAATCCTACAAAACAAACTGAAATAATAGAACTAAATGAACACTTAATTCGAGAGAACACAGCCTGATTTACTGGATTAAGAATAGGTGACTGGGGTACTATGAATTATATATCACTTAACCATAATGCCAGGAGAAGGGGGGGTGGGGTTATGGACATTGGGGAGGGTATGTGCTTTGGTGAGTGCTGCGAAGTGTGTAAACCTGGCGATTCACAGACCTGTACCCCTGGGGATAAAAATACATGTTTATAAGAAAATTAAAAATTAAAAAAAAAAAACTTCAATCTGGTATTAGTGAAAAAATATTTACTCATTTAAAATCCTTCATTGAATTTGTGTTTCTTTGGACATATTACTAATATTACTATTATTGTTAATATTACCGGTTTGTGAACTTCCAAATCTTCCAAATCTCTTGACCTTTAACTTTTTAATAATTTGAGTGTAACATTCAAAAGCTGATGTTGTAAAAAATCTAGTGAAAGGAATTATATTTAACTTCTGGGTTTGGAATGTTTAATTTGCAATGCTCATTTGAAAGATAGAAAAACAGTATCAAGTGTCTTTAAAGATGAGGTTATAATTCACACTTGAATAGGAAAAAAAAAATCACAAATAGACTATCTCCACTATCCCAAGCTAATCCCTATGAAAATTATCACTTTACTTTAAAATCATTTAACCCAAACAAGTTGTTGACTTTGTGTATCATAAGTAAAGCCTTACCATACATAAATAATCATTCTATGCCACATAACATTGTTCAAAGATGTTAATGTGCTATGTTGTATGGTAGAAATTACTTCTCCTTTAAAAAATGTTAGAGACAGTGCCAGGTGAAGGACACAATGCAAAAAACAATTGTGAAGAAATTATGAAAAATTATATTCGAAAAATACAAAGTATATCCCACTTTGTCCAGATTAAAAGTAAGAGTACATTAAAGTGGAAAGGGTCACTGTTGAAATGATTACACTAGTCAAAATGACATCATCAAACCTCACTTCTTTCTTTTAAAGGTTAGTAGGCAAAGGACTATGTCTGCTCTTTGAAAATGTCAAATAAAATGCTACTTTTCCAAAGTGTGAAGTAATGTTAAGCTAAACATTACAAGCACAAATGATATTAAGGAAACAAATTTAATGCATACTATTAATCAGAAAGTATATACTCTTACAATGTTAGGATGAACTCAAAGAAAGTTTG
Organism: Mustela putorius furo; assembly: GCF_011764305.1. Lineage (NCBI taxonomy): Eukaryota > Metazoa > Chordata > Mammalia > Carnivora > Mustelidae > Mustela > Mustela putorius. The sequence continues at coordinate 13,688,590 of NW_025421322.1, read as the reverse complement.
AAGATGAAAAAGCCATATTTTTTATTCTTAGATACATTAACCATAATGTAAGGGCACTAAAGAGAAAGAATAATAAAAGGTTTAGAAATTCAGATAAGGAGAAAGGGAAATAGTCTTATTTAAACTGAAATAATAGAACTAAATGAACACTTAATTCAAGAGAACACAGCCTGATTTACTGGATTAAGAGTAGGTGACTGGGGTACTATGAATTATATATCACTTACCCTATTTTGCAGTACTTCAGTGTCTTTGTTGTAATCATGTCTGGCATGAACTGCTTGCCAAGGCTTCTCTGAATAAATACTACATTGTTTCTAATACTTTTACATTAATGTTGAGGCTCTTTCCAATCCTTGTAGATATCCTTATGCATAAATCTTTTACATATGTGCTAATGTATTAGTAGGATAAGTTCTTAGAGTGGAATTGCCACATCAGAGGCTGTGTCTATTATTAATTTTAAAAGATATTCAATGCATAGTTTATATTCTATGATATTGTCAGAAGGCTGTTCATGTTCTTCTAGTAAAACCAGTAAAGATAAATCCATATGTTTAATTTTTTATGTTGTAAACCAAAAAAAAAAAAAAGGTGGATTTTTAAAAATTATTCCTGAATTCCTGAAAACTAGAAGGGACCCAGCATGTGCACACTTCAGCTCACTAAGGGGATAGCACCAAGCAGAGGGGAATTAGGGACCCAAGAGATTAAAAGTGTTGATCAAAACTGTACACATTGAGTACATGTTCTTTTCACACGACATATAGTTCTTTAAAACTTGTAATGGCCTTTGAAAAAATTATGTATATAATTTATTATACAGTGTAGTTTAATATACAGTACTCATTAATTCTCATTTCTTATTCAGTTGAAGTAAATGCATAAACTACTGTCAAACAGAAATCCATAGTGGTTTTTAACATCAGAAACACATCATAGACTTCTGGTTTCCCGTCTGACGTGTAAAGAGTTTAAAAAATCATCACTCCCCTCCTCACAAGAAGAAAAATGCCGAACAAATTGAAAAACAATAATTCTTAGATCCATCAAAGAATTGTTTTCATGGGGAAAACTGCTGTCCTGAAAAAAAGAGATAGGCCAATACAGAAAGTTTATTTGCCAGAACTAAACATAGTTAGATTTTGCCAAACAAAATACTAGAACAAAGGAAGAAATATATCATTGAGTAAATTGTTCTTTTTTATATTTTTTCTTTTTTTTTTTTAAGATTTTATTTATTTATTTGAAAGAGACAGAGAGAGAGAGAGAGCACAAGCAGCGGGAGCAGCAGAGGAAAGGGAGAAGCAGGCTCCCGGAGCAGGGACCCCAACACAGGCCTCCATCCCAGGACCCTCGGATCATGACCTGAGCCCAAGGCAGACTCTTAACCAACTGAGCCACCCACATGCCCCTCTTTTTTGTATTTTTTCTAAAGGCAAAACAAACAAGTATACAACTACTGATCTCTAGAGATGAGGACCAAGAAGAAGGGAGGTTTGGAAAAGAAAGAGCCGTGTACCCACAAAACCTATCTTCTTCATAACTTTCCATTTCTCTGGTTCTAGGAGGGTCCTGGAAATTACTGTCGCTAAAATAAATGTTGTCAAAGAAAAATATGTGTCCATGTGTCAGATTGTCCAGTTTCTACCACAGCAAATTTTTTTAGATTTCTTACAGCTGATAATAGTACTGTTTGTCCCAAACTTATATTTGCCTGAAACATAAGATTAGTGGGTTTAAAAGTAAACATTACAGCGCTAGCTTTGACAGCACATATATTAAAGTTGGAAAGATACAGAGAAGATTAGGTGGTCTCTGTGCAAGCATGATACACACATTTTTAAGAGTGTAACTGTATATTGTTCTTTCCTTTAAGTTTTCATTTGAAATATGAATTTTGATATTAACTAACAAATTTTGGCTCTCAGATGACTCTCATAGATGGACATATGGATGAGGGGACTCAGACTTAAAAATACAAAGGACATGCAGAAAATTGTGAAGCATTCTCCATGAAATCAATGTTTATAGAGTATTCAGGGACATTCTCTAAATGGTTTCTTACGTCTGTGGCTGTAACATCTTCTGGTCAGTGAAAAGTAAACCATAAAAGAGGGAAAGATGAAACAAGGCAGTTTCCATTGGTGGCAGCTGCTCTGCTATGCCCAGGATGTGTCATCTTTACTGACACTTAAAAGGCATATATAAAAACACTTAATGTGTTTGGGTTACTGTTGATGACAGATTGTCACCAAGTCTATCTTCTGTGTAATTTCTTCTCCAAGTTCATCTTAAAAGACAGATGCTTCAGGTATTTTGGGACTTACAAATTTAATGGGTTACTATTTTTCTGTTGCAACTGGTGTTTCCAGAATGATAGTGTAAGTGTTCAGAATAGCTAATGGGATGGAAATCTCTGAAATTGTAATTATGTGCTTTGATTCTGTTTATAAAGAAATGAATTTGGTGGCATCAGTTTCTTAAAATAGACAAAATGTCACAGGACTGTAGTTCATACTTGTTTGGAAATACAGATAGTAGGAGTTAGAGTTGTTCATGATTGGATAACTTCATGAGTTGGTACTGATGAGAAATTAGCAATTTTTTCTTCTCATTTCTCTTACCCATATGTAATTAGTCTTGAAGCTGCAGGGTCTAGTGATATGGAAGACTTAGGGATGTAGGTATTTCTTAAAATGAACCCTCACATTGACATCTTATTTTGCCACTTTGGATCTTCTTAGTCTGAATTTATCTTATTTCTTGACTACCATGCTTTATTTAAACTTCCAATCTTTTCAAATATAGATTGTCCTTTCAACACCCTATCTCTACCCATGTGACAAAGATTTAATCAGCTTTTGAGTCACTGCTTAGAGATCACTACCACTTATCCCAGAAATGTTTTCTCTCCACTGTATCCGGTTTAGGTACCTTCCTTTGGTGCCTTTCCTTGTCTATCTCCATGAGGTATGTTTGAAACTATCTCCATTACCATTTTATGTTTACTATACTGCATAAATTATTAATTAGTTTTACTATTTTAAAGGTACAAGAAAGGGGTGCCTGGGTGGCTCAGTGGGTTAAAGCCTCTGCCTTCAGCTCAGGTCATGATCCCAGGGTCCTGGGATCGAGTTCCACATTGGGATCTCTGCTCAGCAGGGAGCCTGCTTCCTTCTCTCTCTCTGCATACTTGTGATCTCACTCTCTGTCAAATAAATAAATAAACTCTTTAAAAATGGTAATAACAAATAAATAAAAGGTACAAGAAAGTGATTTTTTTTTGTCATTATTGGAGAAAAGATTTGCTTTCTGTGAGGGTTATCACTTAATGTTTTCTCTAGGAGTTTTGAACTACTTGGTTGTATCTGTTTTCTATAGCTGCCATAATAAATTACCACCAAGTTAATGGCTTAAAACAACACAAATTTATTATTTTACAGTTCTGTAGGTCAGAAGTTAGAAACAGGTCTCATTGGGCTCAAGTCAGTATGTTGGTAGGCTGTGTTCCTTTCCAGAGATTCTGGGAAAGAAACTGTTTCCTTCTCTGCTTTCTTTTTTTTGTTCCTGTGCTTTTGGTTTCAGATCCAGAAAAACCAGTGCCAAGTCCAATGTCAAGATTTTTCCCAAGTTTCCATCTAAGAATTTTATAGTTCCAAGACTTATATTAACTCTTTAATACATTTTGAGTCTATTTGGGGTATGATGGGGGTCCAATCTCTTTTTTAAAATATGGATATCCAGTTTTTCCAAAACTATTTCTTGAGGACACTGTCATTTTCTCATTGGGTATTACTAACACCCTTGTCAAATATCAGTGGACTGTTCTTGTATGGATTTATTTCAAGGCTTTCTGGAAAGTACCTGGGCTGTTTATGTTTAGGTAATAAGACATAAATGGGGAATAATTGCATGACTTTGGCTTGTTACTATCTTTCAAAAAAGAAGATTTGTTGATAAAGACAAATGGCAAATGTAAAAATAAAGACTTCCCTTTTATACAGTAATTTAGCCTTATAAAGCACTTTCAGTGTATCTTAGTTTTCACAACTACTCAACACTACAGTCCCCACTTAGAAATGAGAAAACTGTGACTCTGAGACTAGCTAATATCCCAGAATTATGACTTCATTAAAGATCATCCTAGGTCTCATTGTTACTACTATAGACTCCTTAAGAAAAATTTTTTTCCTTCTTTTATAATACTTGCTTGTAAATGTCATATAAAAGTGACATCTGGAGGCTGAGTCTTATCTGCCCCTCGCCCATGATAATGACAAATGCTCTGTGGTTAATTGTCTTATTTTAGGATGTTTTGCAGAAGTCATTTCTGCAAAGGCTGCAAAACAGAATGGTAGTATGGTTCTGTCTATGCTGCAAAACAGAATGTTAGTGCTGTTGAATCTTAGCTGTCCTGACTCCATATCTTCTTGTTGGGGACCCTGGCCTTGACTACTTAACTGTCCAACTAACTCCTAACAAATCTACAGATACAGGGGGGATATGTGTATTTATATTTAAGGAAGAATTATTTTTATTGTCCGCGCAAGTAGGATGGGGGGGAAGAACAGATAAATAGGAATTGACAAATAGAAAATGACCTTGACTACTAACCTCAACTTGCTTCTTAATATTATTCAACCACTTGGAAATAGTTACTCCTAAAACTGGTATTGATAAATGTAATAATGTTTTAATTATATTTTCATTGCTGGATTTTATGAGAGATGAAATATGAGAGTCCTCACTAATTATTAAATTAATTTAGCAGTTACCCTTGACTTCCATATATAAGAAAAATACCTCTATCAGTAGTAATAAAGAATCACTTAATATTCTTACCACATCAAGGACCCAAAAACAAATAACATAAAGTTCTCTGGGGGTGATATTCAGACTGTGAAAGACAGTACCATTTGATACTGGTTGAATGGAACACTGAATTAGAATCACTTACAGATGTGCCCTTATTTGTGAGAGATAACAGTTATAGTTGTGGAAATGATAACTCAATTTAAAAAAATAACTTCCAACCACTGAAAATGACATAATTCCCCAGAGAACACTGGAGAAAGTCATTCAACAAGACCACCTGTGGAGTTAATGCTTGAGATGTATTTGTCATCCCCCACTTAGCTCCCTTCATGTAAATGCTACTGAGAATTTTTAAAAGGCTGGCACAAAGCATATCAAAATCAAGTTACCAACAAAATTAATAATACATTGACTTAAATTGTGATCAACAATAAAATGTCTTCAAGGAGGCAATCAGACAGCTCACTCAGCAGGAGTGTATCATGGGTTGCAAGCAGAATTGGGACTCAAGCTGCACTCTAATCGCACATCTAAAAATCAGAGGAGCTGTTTTCTATGTCATCAAATAGGTTAGATTACTTGAGCAATGGGTAGCTTACTAATGATTTGCACTGTCCCTAAGTTACCAAAATCTTTCATTTTATACTCGGGCCTTACAAATAAAATGTTATTATTTCATTATACTTTATAAAGGAAGTCAAAAAGATGTCTGCATTTGCACATTGTTTTTGATATAATAAAGTGAGCTCTTGGCATTAAAAATCTGCATTTTTGAACCAAAAATAAATTGACACTTTAAAAAATCTCTTCAAACCCTTAGAGTCCTTAGATAACAAGACACGCCTGATTCTAATATTTCTATTGGGAGACCAGAAGTGCACTGTGTCTAACGTGAATTTATGTGCTAACTTAACTGGTCTAGGAGACACCCAGATATCTGCTAAAACATTATTTCTGGATGTGATCTTGAAAGAGTCTGGAAGAGACTCTTTCACTCAGTAGACTGAGTGAAGAGATCTGTCCTGACCAATGTGTGCCAGCATTATCTAACCCAACGAGGGCCTGAAAAGAGCAAAAAGGCTTAGGAAGGGTAAATTCTCTCTTCCTGAGTTGGATGTCCACCATTTTTTGCCCTGATACTGGACCTCCTGGTTCTCAGGCCTCAGATTCAGACTGAATTATAACACCAGCTTTCCTGGTTCTCTAGGTTACAGATCATAGACTCAGAGGTTTCTCAGCCTCCATAACTGTGTCAGCTGATTCCTATAATAAATCTCTTCATATATCCTTCTGATTCTGTTTCTATGGAGAACCCTAATACAGATTTTGGTACTGAGAGTAGGGTTTCTGTCTTAGTAAATAATAAATAACACAGGTTGGAAAACTTATACACAATAGAAATTTATTTTCTCATAGTTCTGGACACTGGGAAGTTCAAGGTCAGGACACCTCGGCATAGTAGAGTAAGGTCACTTTCCCTAGTTCACAGTTGGCGTATTTTTGCTGCATCCTCATTTGGTGGAAGGGGAAAGGGATCTCTGTGCGGGCCTATTATAAGAACACTAACTTCACTCATGAGGACTCTACCCTCATGCCCTAAGTACCTACCTCTCAGAAGCCCTAACTTCTAACACTATCTTATCAGGTATTAAGATTTTAACTTATGAATTTGAGGGAGACACAAACATTCATATCAGCACTAACCCTACCTAAACAGAAAAAGGTAAACCTAAATCTCATTTCTGAAGTAGGGAATGTTTATGTAGAATCTGAAATTCCTCTTTCTAATATTTCCCGCACCAAGCTTCTTATTCCTCACCCATAATTACTGTATCTATGGACTCTTCCTCATTATTTGATGTTTTGGGTTTGGCCATCTGTATGCAAGATGTAATATTTTGAAGCTCTTATAAATACTACAGCAAACATTCTTTGAATACCAGCTATCTACCAGCCACTATCCTGTGCAGAGTGCCATTGACTGGTTCCTGCTCTTTCAAAGAGCTTTGAGAGTGGGAATCAGACCCACAAAAGTACTTTCCATACACAGTGACTTAGGTGCTATAATTCACTGTAATAGTGAATTTTGGAGACACACAAATGACAATAGTCAACTCTACCTAGAAGCAATCTAGGAATGCTTCCCAAGGCAATGATGTTGGATTTAAACTTTGAAGGGAGAACAGAAGGTTTTTTTTTTTTTTTTTTATTTTATTTATTTATTTTACAGAGAGAGAGAGGTCACAAGTAGGCAGAGAGGCAGGCAGAGAGAGAGAGAGAAACAGTCTCCCCGCTGAGCAGAGAGCCCAATGTGGGGTTCGATCCCAGGACCTGAGCTGAAGGCAGAGGCTTAACCCACTGAGCCACCAGGTGCCCCAGGAGAACAGAAGTTTTGAAGGTGATCGACAAGAACAGACATTCCAATAAAAAGATGAGCATGTGCAAAGTCCCAGAGATCTGAAAGGTAGGCATATTTATCTATAAGAATTTCATTATGGTGGAAGCTCTAAGTATTAAGAGGAAGAGTAGGAAACACTGAGAAGGTTGGAGAACCAGGCAGAGTCCAGTTATTTAAAGTTAGAACCTTTTAATAAAAACTTTGGATTTTATAAAAATTACTAGAATTGATTGATCACTTTATAAATGCTAAGTATTGTGGTAAGAGTTGGATATGCATTACCTCATTTCATTGTCGTCGCAAACTGCTAGGCAGTATTATTGTTTCCCAGAAGCTAAAAGAAGCGGCAGCTTCTGTGAACAAGGATACCAATTCCCTCCACACCAGATAGGAAAGTCTTCAGAATAGATGGCCAAAGAACAGACTAAAAATTTAGAGCATGAACATTATAATTCTTTAACTGAAGTTAATGTACTACAAAACTACATGTCTTTTAAAACTAAAATTAAGTACATTCTTTTAAAAGAAGATGTAACTGAATGAATGTTTTATTTTTTTTTAAAGATTTTATTTATTTATTTGACAGAGATCACAAGTAGGCAGAGAGGCAGGCAGAAAGAGAGAGAAGCAGGCTCCCTGCTGAGCAGAGAGCCCAATGTGGGACTTGATCCCAGGACCCTGAGATCATGACCCGACCTGAAGGCAGAGGCTTAACCCACTGAGCCACTCAGGCACCCCTGAATGAATGTTTTAAAATAATATGGGTATTAGAATCTTGAGTAGTAAATGGATACATGAAAGTCAATGGAAATGCTTAGAGTTAAAAATCACAATTTTTATATTTTGAGGAGGACAAAGTCTTTGAGTACTAGTCTTAGTTTAGATTACTAGTTTTGAACACAGTAATATCCTTTTAAAATAGTGAGAAAAACAATTTTACTTTTAAAATTAAAAAAAGTTAAAAGAATGTTCATATGATTATAAAACAGGGAAGTAATAACTCTAGGTAGGGAACTAGGATCCCTAACCTATGCTGTTAGAGAATTTTTACACGATTACATAAAGAGATTATATTTAGATGAGCAGTTTGGCCATTATTAAGTTTTTTCTCACCAATTTTTTTCTAGGAAGTTTATTAAATTTTTTTGTGTGTTACCTGAGGTTGATTATATTAGAAAAAATAATTCAAAACCCATGCTCAGTGAATAACTTATTTTAGCACTTTTGTTTACAGGCAATATCCTTCAAGCCATTTTAAATCATCTATTTTCACACCAAATTTTAATTTTCCTGAAAGTAAGTGCAATGTCTTTTATCTTCTCCCACCAACACCTCACCTGGTTCTGAACAAATAATGGCTAGATAATAAATGTGCTTGTTTAGATTAATTAATGACTGAATACATGAATGATTTTCAACGAACAAATTTAGAGTGACATTTTATATCATGGTAAGACATTAGAAGAAAAATATTTTTATAATACTTTATGCCAATATATGAGAAGTAGTTAAATGCTTCTTTTAAATGAAATACAAATGCATTTATGGTGTATTTTTATATGTTGACTAAAGTTATTCCTTGGTTTAAGCATTTCTTTACATATTCTTTTAATATCCCAACTTTGAATATGCTGATCTTAAAAATAAAAGTCAGTTATATTACCAACAAAACAGGTCATTCAGGAATATCAGAGAATTGCAATTCAGGACAAGCAAGTTATAGGAGAAGCCATATGCTAGTCCAACAAACAAAACAAAAGAATGTTGCTTTATGGAGAAGAAACAGGAAATTGGGAGGGGTAGTTTTGAAGGAAATTTCACTGGAGAAAAACAAGAGCTCAGGGTGATAATTGTCTCTCATTGGTTGAGTTGCTGGGGTGGTCAATTTCTTGTAGAAGATGCAATGTGGATCTTTTCCTACTGGGGCCTGAAACTGATGATTCTTTCCGATTGAGGATTGTTCTGTTGAGGATATAATCCTTCCTATAATTGATGCGGAGTAGTATGGCATGAAAGCTCTCCCTTCTGGCCTTCTGACTTCGTTTTATTGAGGTTTCCTTTTATTAATTTTCACAAATACATCATTTATTTTTAACATAATAAACTTAAAAAATATTATGGTTAACTTATGCCATTAAATTTTCAGGTATGGGGGTGCCTGGGTGGCTCAGTGGGTTAAAGCCTCTGCCTTCAGCCAAGGTCAAGATCCCAGGGTCCTGGAATCAAGTCCCACATTGTGCTCTCTGCTGAGCACAGAGCCTGCTTCTTTCCTGACCACCCCCCCAACTCCCTGCCTCTCTGCCTACTTGTGCTGTCTGTCCAAAAAAAAAAAAAAAAAAAAAAAGAAATTTGGGTATGAAAATAGCAATAACAATCAGGTTAATTTTGCAGTCATCAATATAACAAATTAATGGAGGTAACAATCACACACAAAAAAAAGTGTATTAAAACCACTGGATAAAAGTTTATTGGGGCAAGGATTATGTTATAAAAATATCCCCTTAAAATTACTTATGAACTTTGGTGAGTGCTGTGAAGTGTGTAAACCTGACGATTCACAGTCCTGTACCCCTGGGGATAAAAATATATGTTTATAAAAAATTTAAAAAAATTAAAAATTAAAAAAATTACTTATGAACTGATCTTTGACAAAAGAACAATTCATTACAATAAAGAAAAGATCATCTTTCTACACATGGTGCTGAAACAACTGGACAGAAACATATTTAAATGAAAACTTTACATTCTTCACAAAAATTACCTCAAAAGGATTATAGACCCAAATGTAAAAATGAAAACTATAAAATTCCAGCAGGTCACCTCTCTGCGGTCCTTTCCACTGCTCCCCTGTGGTGTATTCAATAAACTACACACTTCCATCTCCTTTTTTTTTTTTTTTAAGATTTTACATATTTATTTGACAGAGATCACAAGTAGGCAGAGAGGCAGGCAGAGAGAGAGGAAGGGAAGCAGGCTCCCTGCAGAGCAATGCGGGGCTCCATGAGTGGCTCAGGACCCTGGGATCATGACCTGAGCCAAAGGCAGAGGCATTAACCCACTGAGCCACCCAGGCGCCCCAACACACTTCCATCTCCTTAAAAACAAACAAACAAAACCTATAAAATTCCTAGAAGACAACACAGGAGAAAATCTAGATGATCTTTGGGTTCGGTGGTGACTTTTTAGAAAGACACCTCCATATGTCATATGTCATCTCCAGGGACTTCAACGACGCAAAAACAATCTTGAAAAAGAGCAAAGCTGGAGATTTCACACTTCTGATTTTAAAGCGTGCTGCAGAGTTATGGTAATCTAAACAGTGTGATACTGACATAAAGGTAGGCATGCAGATGAATGGACTAAAATAGAAAGCCCACAAGTAAACCCTCACATGTTTGGTCAAATGCTTTTTTGACAAGGACACCAAAACCATTTAATGGGGAAAGGACAGCGCTTTTTTTCCCCACAAATGGTGTTGGAAAAACTTGATATCCATATATGAAAAAATGAAGTTGAGCCCATATTTTGCAACATACAGTATAATTAACTGAAAATGGATCAAAAACTTAAGTGTAAGAGCTAAAACTATAAAATTTTTAAAGGCAACATAGAAGAAAAACTTCATGGCATTGAATTTGGCAGTTCAGTGGATATGACACCAAAAGCACCAACAACGAAACTTACCTGTCTATTGCCACCTCCACAGTTTGACACAAAGCCAGACATCTGGGAGATGTTCACCAGGGTCTAGTGTCTATAGACAAGCCAAGCACATGTGCTGTACACTCCGCTTTTGATGCCCTAAATTCTTGGTAATTCTGGAACCAAGTTTAAGTCAGTATTTCTAATTTGTATACCTGGAATGATCTATTTCACTTATCTTGCATATTTAGATAGCTTCTTTCTTTACAGCACCCATAAAGAAAATGTTTTCAACATATATTTATTATTTATCATTTAACAGATGCTTCTACAGGAAGGATTCCAAAAAATTATTAAGCCACATATTCATAATCTCAAGGAATTTTCAGTTTAGTGAATGAAGTAGCTATATTAAGAGATTATTACACCACCTTGTACAAGAGACTAGCCTAGACTGGAAGTGAGATAAGGCTTTCTACAAGAGATGCTGCCTTCACACGCAAAAAAATTTGTCGATGAGCTGCTTACTTCAACAGCCCCATGCAGTTTCTCCCCTTAGGCTTACAAATAGAATATCTGATTTTTGCTTGTATCTGTGTAAAAATTAATTAAATATTGTCTAATATCAGATACGTATGTGCTTGGATTAACTTTGAGGACAGTGGCAGAAAAACATAAGCATTATCTCTAACTTCAAGAATATTGTTATTTTATGGAAGTGGAGAGATGAGAAAACTGTATATATCCACTTCAAAAGCTTAAGAGTTATTTAGATGCATTGGTTGCTATTTGACAATAGACAGTTTGGCTTGGCAATAGGAGAATGTAGATACTTGACAAAAAAGCTTTAAAACTTTGTTTTCCTTTATTTGGGCTAGAGTGAAGTCAGATACATTCAAGTCAGAAGGGGTTTGAATATTAATTCACATTTATGTGGATAAGAAAATATATTTGGTAGTAAAATGACACAATAAGAATTTGAATAATTTGATTGAGTACCTCCTTGACTATAGGATAATTTAATCGTATTTCAACTCTTCTTATTTGATTTATTCTGAATAACCTTAGTTTAAAATAAAACAGAACTGCTCTTCAAGGAGAAAACTGAAAGGAATTGCCTACATTCATGCTTCCTAAGTGCAAGGGAAAGACTACTATCAGCTTTTTGTGAGTAATTTATTGACAAAAATAAAGGTTCATCAAATTCAGATGAGAGACTCTGTGCCAAAAAGTAAACAGCCATTTTGCAAAACTGGAATCTTTCTAAAGGAAAGCTCAAGAGAAACACTTAACGGTTTGGCCTATTTTCACTTCTGATTTTGAAAAGGTTTAACTTGGAGTATCATATGCATCAACACTCCAGAGTCGTCGTTTTTTTCCTCTGTGGATTATATAAATCAGTTCCAGCCAATTTCACCTGAATCAGTCAGCTGAGGTCTAGTAGATACATGGTTGCATAATCAGTAGGGATTTGCTAGAATCTTCAACTCCTCCAACACAGACTGCAGATGAAAACTGTGGCCAAAGCAGCTCTAAAAGCATTGTTTATGAAAGTCAATGTGAGTTCCAGGAACTGATTATGATCACTCACTGATTAACAAATCTTAATGTGGACCAAGCTCGACTTCATCTCCCACCAATAACTGTCTCCATTTTTAGACTTTTAAAGCCGAAAAAAAAAAAAAGTAGTAATCATGGGAGAAATTTGCATATGGCATGTGGCTATTTCATAAATTGATGTTTATCTTGTTCGGAACAATATTCAAATCTGACTAGAAATGGATGCTGAATATTAATAGACTTTAGTATGATTTTGTAGATAATGATGACTTTAGTGTGGTAGGTGTTCAATAAACATTTCTAATAAACAAATAATATTTAAAATAGCTAAAAAGTACAGACAAAGGCAAAACTATAAAGATAGAAAACAGATCAGTGGTTGCAACAGACTGTGGTTAAGGACAGGGGTTGACAACAAAGGACCCCAAGTTTTTTAGGGTTAAGATGGAACCGCTCTTATCTGGTGGTTATGTGATTGCATATACTTGTATTTGATTTATGTATACATGTGCCAAAATTCACAAAACTGAGGGTGAGTTTTTCTATATGTGAATTATATCTCAATTTATCTGACTTTAAGAATAAAAGCTCTGAATATCATGTGGGCTATGTTATTGAAACATGTTTCATATTTTGAAGAGTTTGGAGGAAAAATGTCCTACATGTACTTAAAATGTACCTTTGCATCAAAAGACTTATTCATTTCTATCTACCTTATATACCTTTATTTTAATCCCATATTTCCTATAAACATTCCATGAGGCAAAAAGTCCTTTGCTTTTCTTGTGGTTCTGGCTATTTTGGGCTGGAAGAAGAGCAGATGGCAAGGAAGTGGGACTCCAACAGGAGTCCTTTATTAAAACAACAAAGTAAAATGTACCAGAGATATGAGAAGAAATGTGAAAGTCCCACTACAGATCAGTGCAGTGTCTCACTGAAACTCTGAAACTCCTGCCACCCATATTTGATTTACATGAAAAAGGTACTTCTTTCCTCCTCACTCATCCCCGCTGGGATTGTTTGTAAATCTTGCTCTTCCCTTGGTGAATTGTGTCTCTCTCCAAGAATAGGACTTTCTTGCCAAAACTACTGCATTTTTCATTCCTCCCACACATACACAAATGTCAACCTCAATACCTCAGATGTGATGAAGCTTTAAAAAATAGGGGGTGCTAAGTAATTCTGAGTTTTCTAGGATAAAATACATCTATTAGGAGTTTATTTTACTGTCACTTTTATCATTGCTTCTTAGATTCCAACCCTGATTCTGAGATCAATTTGAATAGGGGAGAAAAATCCTTTTTCAGACAAGGCAAGCAAGCTGCTTATAGATGTTTCCAATGACCAGTTTAATGTTTTATTTTGAGCTATGAAGACGCATCCCATTACGCTGTTTCAAAGTGCCAATACACTTTTAAAGATTTATTTATTTATTTTAGAGAGGTGGAGAGAGCGCATGCATGCAAGGGTGTGGGGCAGAGGGAGAGAGAGAATCTTAAGCAGGCTCCATGCCCAGCACTTAGTCCAATGTGAAGCTTGATCTCATGACCATGAAATCATGACCTGAAGAGAAAGCAAAAATCAGACACTTAACCAGTGGAGCCCAGGCATCCCACCAATGCATATTAAAATTTTAGACAGGAATGGAGTCTTCTAGGACTTCCTGTGGATATCATTCTATGTGTAGAGATCATATCTCGCTGAAACATTCTGATATAATTATTTCAAATATGGGTCAAGTATTCATGTTGATAATTTTGGTTTGTTTTAAAGTGGATTATTTGCAGGTTACAATAGTATATTTGGGATATTATCAAACTTATATTAATAGGATTTCTACCTGTTTTAAAGTGGATTATTTGCAGGTTACAGTATTATATTGGGGATGTTATCAAATTTTTATTAATAGGATTTCTATCTTTTTTAGTATAGAGAACTCTTTATAAATTTTTTTCACTAGAATACAACTACCTCTGAGAAAAGTTACAACATACCTTTCATGGCATTGCTAAAGTCATAGAAAAGCTGGAGGAATGACCCAGTGATGGGCAACCAAAGGGAACCCTGGACTAAAATGAGCAGTGAGTGAAGTCTGGAACACTGGCCGGCACATAGGGATTTGCACTAGATACCTGCAGTGGATATCAAAGCTAGCATTGCCCTGTGAGCAAATGCCAACAGAGGGCACTGGGAAAAAAAAAAAAAGTGGAATTACATTTTTAAAAAACTGAAGGGAAATATTATCAACCCTGGATCCTTGAAACCAGAAAAAGTACTTTTCAAAAATAATGGTGAAGGAAGTATATTTTCAAGTACAACAAAATGAACACAATTCATAACCAAGGGCATCACTAAAGCAATTTCTTTAAGAAAAAAAAGTGTTGGGAGAAATAAAATGAACCTAGAATGAAATTGCTAGGAAAGAAAGAGAGAAAGAGAGAGAGAGAGAGAGAGAAAAGGCAGGGAAGGAAGATAAGAAAAGGAGGGAGGGAGGAAAGGAAGGAAGGGGCGTCAATAAAAATAATGTGAATACTGATAAGGCTAAACGAAAGTAGTATAATAAAATAATAAAAATAACATAACATCACAAATGTGAGCTTTTACAAAAAACCGACCAACCCAGCAAAAACAAAACATAAGACAGGGGTGCCTGAGTGGCTCAGCAGGTTGAGCATCTGACTCCTGAGATAGAGTCCCACGTCTGGCTCCATCACCAGCCGGAAGTCTGTTTGAATATTCTCTTTCCCTCTCCCTTTGCCCCTCCCCTCCATGCACATGCACTCTCCCTCTCTCTAAAATAAATAAATCATTAAAGAAAAGATAGACTAAACTATTGAATGCAAATAACACGGCAACTGGGAAGGAACTGATCAGAGATCATGTATTCTAAGATTTTTGTGTTTCTTGCCAGAAGGGATAAGATATAAATTGATAAGAATGTTGAGCATTCAACCATTCATGATTAAATACTAAACAAGTGAATAATATGACCAAGTTTTGTTATCTCAAAAATACATCATGAGTTTTATACTAGACATTCAAATGAATTAGTAACATCATATTTAGGGATTAAAATCCCTAAATCATATAATCATCTCAGTGGAAGCAAAAGTGTATTTGATAAAATTCAATGATCACTCTTTATTTTTTTTTGAATTGAGCATGCTAGACATAGACTAGAATATGCAGGGTAGGTACTAAAAATCTACAAAATTCTTTATAGAGAAATATAAGCGTCTCCTCTCATAAATTCAAAACAAGAAAGTATGGCCATTATTAAAGTTTCTATTCAACATTGTTTTGAAACTTTTAGCTAGAAATACTAAAAAGAACAGAAAATATTTATTATGCTCAGAGGTTACATATGTATATTGAAATAAACCATATAAAGAATATACTAAAGAAAATCTGAGTGAATAGAGAAACATGCACCTCACTGAAGGAAACTTTACTAACAGCAAAGTGTCAGATCATCACAAAGTGATTTATGGATATAACTGAAAAATAATATAAAATCAACACAAAAGAGTTTCAAATATAGTATGTAAATTAGAAGGCAGATTGGATGACTAAGAACATCCAAGAAATTCTGGAAGGATAGGTGAGAAAGATGTCAAAGCTTTAGTATTTATTTAAAGCTCTATTAATTATATCATATACAATTGGCACAGTATAGATGAATTTAACAGAGGAACAGAAAAGAAAAATTGTAGCAAATTGAAGCATATACAAATATAGAAGCATGCTATATTACACATCTCAAATTTTGAAGAAGCTGTAGAATGATGAACATTTAATAAATAGTATTGGAATAACTGTGTATCTCTGTGGTCAAAATGAAATTAAATACTTAAATTACGTTAAAGTCAAATATCAAATTCAAATCATCTAGAAAATTAAAGGCAGGAGGCAAACTTTAATATGTTCCCAAGAAAATGTGAATGAACATCGTTATGATCCCTGATCTATGAAATATTTTATTAAGAGCATGCAAAACAATCAGACCATAAGTTGATTGATAAATTTGATTACATTAAATCAAGAATTACTGTTAGTAAAAGAATGTGAAAGATAAGCCCCAACCTAGAAAACTATTTACAGCATATTTAACCATGAAATGATTAGCTTTTAAAAATATAGTATGAAGAACTTCTATAGTTCAAAAAGACCAACAACTGAATTTAAAATTTCCTGAAAGCCTTGGACAAGCTTTCCTTACAAAAGTAAGAGTCAATGGCCAGCAAACAAAAATATATTCATTCTTTTCTGAAATATGGGGAAGAACATTTTTATCTCTGTGATACCATTTTTATAGCAACCACGTTCATAAAAATTTTTTAAATCTGTAACTCTGAAGAATTACTGCAGATATGAGGCATTGGGGATTTAGATTGGTACAGGTGTGTTGGAAAGCAAGTAAGTATTGACCAGTATAGAAGACTATGTGAAGGGGCACCTGGGTGGCTCAGTGGGTTGGGCCTCTGCCTTTGGCTCAGGTCATGATCTCAGGGTCCTGGGATTGAGCCCCTCATCGGGCTCTCTGCTCAGCAGGGAACTTGCTTCCTCTTCTCTCTCTGTTTGCCTCTCTGCCTACCTGTGATCTCTGTCTGTCAAATAAATAAAATCTTTAAAAAAAAAAAAAAAAGAAGACTATGTGAATAACACATGATCCATAAATTTTACTCATAGGTATATATCTTAGATAATTTCTTTTAATTGTGAATCATGAGACTTACATGCGAATATTAATGACCACGTAGTTTATATTAACAAAACTTGAAATAACCAAAATAACTATCAACATAAAAATTGACAAATGATGGATATGTATGTAGTAGAATACTATAAGTAGCAAAATTAAAATAGCTACAGCTTACAAATATCAGATAGTATGATTTTTTAAAAATACAATGTTAGGGGTGCCTGGGTGGCTCAGTGGGTTAAAGCCTCTGCCTTCAGCTCAGGTCATAATCCCAGAGTCCTGGGACTGGGCCCCATATTTCCCCATATCAGGGAGCCTGCTTCCTCCTCTCTCTCTCTCTGTCTGCCTGCCTCTGCCTAATTGTGATCTCTGTCAAATAAATAAATAAAATCTTTAAAAATAAAAAAAACACCACAATGTTAAATTAAAAAGGTAAAGAGTAGAAAATCATGCAAAATTTGAATCATTTTTCATACTGTATGAAACTGAGAAACTGTATGAAAACGGAGTAAAATTAAATATTTTTAAACATACTTAGATGATTTAATATAAACCCCTGAAATACACAGAATTTATATGATAAATAGATGATAGATAGATGTGTATATATACACACATACAAACATATACACACACCCCAAATGAGGAAATGGTAAACACAAATGCTAAGATAGTGCTTATTAGTGGGAAAGGTAGGTAATACAACTAGGCATGTTAAACAGTATTGATAATATTCCAACATTAGTTGAGTGGTAAATTCGCAGTACTTACTTTATAAATATCTTTCATAGTTTGTTTCTCGGTTACATATATCTTTTTGTGTGTATGAAATGAAAATATATTCATGACCGAAAACTGTAAACATAAAAGCTACAATTTGAGTTTTGTTTGTTTGTTTGTTTGTTTGTTACCATATCCTTTAGCTGCCCTTTCTGAGGTCTTGGAAAGTCCTAGCCTGATCAAAAAAAGGACGATGAACTTTGGGACTCTGAGGATAGTGTAATCTCACAAAATAAATTAACATATTTTTTTTGTTTAGGATGCACCTTTGATGTATCTCCACCCTTATAACAATCACATAACTTGGAAGCTCTTGAAGGTGTTCTGGTTTCTGCCACAGAGACAGTCATCCCTACTCATCTTCTCTTCAAAGCAAGGAGAAGACTTCCAAGCATCCGTTTGATTTCAAAGATAGCGTACAAAAATGTCTAAAATTCTGACCCTTTTCTCTCCCTTAAAAGAGTCTTTTCCTGGTGTAGGTACCAGGAATCCATATTTTTAACTAGCAGCTTCAGAAAAAATGAGGTAGAGGTAGAGTTATGACAGAAATTTGACACCCATTGCACAGTAATGGAGTTGATACGTAAATAATGAAGAATGACTATTGCTAGTTCATTTTTGTTATAATCTCTTATGCCCTAACCTGGTCATCTGTGAGAAGACATTAGACCTCAGTAAGCATGATTTTCAGTATAAAAAGTATAATTCTTCACTATAAAAAAGTGTGTTGGAATTTCAAATGGATTTTTCATATCTAAGCTATTCTCAAGGAGGCCTCACCAGGTCTACAATCACATATATAGATTTTGTGTATCTTCCTATGCTTTTGTACTGACAGAATTAGGAACCTGTGTATCTGGAGCAGAAATCTTGTATTTGTTCAAGCTATAAATCATAAGGTTTATTTGAACTGCCATCTTCCAATAATTGCACAATCTTAATTTAAGCAGAAAAAAAAAAGAAACATTGATTTTGGTTTGCAAGTAAAGCTTTCAGTGACAGCAATTGATCTTATTTTGCTTTTAAAACTGCACATTTTGTGTGACAATTATCCAAGATTAATGAATATAGAACACCACAATGTTGTTTTCTAATCATAATTACAGCATGCTATTTGATGAATAACAGTTTCAGAAGAGATTCTTAGAGTCCTTTGGTAAATGCTGTCAAGACTATCATAATGTGTAATGATCTAAAATAACTTAAAAATATTTCTAGAAATTTTTGGTACAATTTCGTTTTGGTGCTGTTGTTCTGATGGATCTACCTATCACCCTATATTCTTATTTTGCATGGCTGTCCGTGTTGATGACCTTCCTGTTAGCTAAAACTTAAAGTAATGATACTGATATTTAAAGCTTATTCTTTGTATCACAGTCTTAACAACTTGGAAAATATCCATACCTGAGACTATTCCAATATAACTAATATACATCCATAAATATAAGAGATTCATCCTAAAATAGTTCTCATTCCAATGATTGTGGAATCCACATTCATTTTTTCTGTCCTAAAAATATAGGACAAACCACAGAATATGCCATTGCTCTTATTTCAATACTAATCAAAAAGTGCCAGCAAACCCATTGGAAAGAAATTATCACACATGTTATTTATCTTGGTAAGGCAAGCTTTTTACAGAAAATGGCTTTTAAATCATACTTACACTGAGCAGCCTAGACATGACCCAGAATTGCAATCACTTCCAATGCAGAGTAATTGGACAGGGTCAAGTCTGGAGCCATGTTTTTAAAATTTATGAGAATCTTGACTCCAGCCTTAAATATTATTAGTGAATCAGATCCCGTCACAATTTATGTCTCAAGAGCATCTATGAGAACATGTTGGCAATTTTTAAAAATTAATTTTTTTTTAATTTATATATTTAACATTATTACATTATTATATATTTAACATTATATTGGTTTCAGGTATACAATATAAAGATTCAATATTTGTATACACTACAAAAGGATCATCACAATATATCTAGTTACTACAGACCCTCTTTACCATCTCAGCACACACCTACCCCATACCCCTTCATAACCACCAACCTATACTCTATATCTATGATTTTGTTCATTTGTTTAATTTTTTAGATTCTGCATATAGGTGAAATTTTAAGGTATTTGTCTTTCTTTGTCTGGCTTAATTCACTTAACCTAATACACTTCAGGTTCATTCATGCTGTCACAAATGGCAAGATTTTCTTTTTTATGTTTGAGTAGTATTCCATTGTACATATATATCACATCTTCATTATCTGTTCATGCCTTGATGGATATTAATGTCATTTCCATATCTTTATTACTACAAATAATAACATAATAAACATAAGGGTGCTCAATACCTAATCTTTCCAAATTAATGTTTTTATTTTCTTTGGATAAATACCTAGAAGTGAAATAGCTCAATAATATGATAGATTTATTTTTAATTTTATGGGTAAGCTCCATAGTGGTTTCCATAGTGACTGCACCAATTTACATTCCCACCAACAGATCATGAGGGTTCCTCCCTTTTCTCCACATCTTCTAAACAATTGCTCTTTCTTGTCTTTTTTAATAATAGCAATTCCAGCAGATATGATATAATACCTCTTTGTGGTTTTTATTTGCATTTCTCAGATAATTAGTGATGTTGAACATCATTTCATATGATTGTTGGCCATCTGTATGTCTTCATTTGAAAAATTTCTACTTAGATCTTCTGCCTAATTTTTAATTGAATTGTTTGATTTTTCACTATTGAGTTGTTTGTGCTACTTATGTAAGGGGCTTATGGGTATGAGCCCCTTATCAGATACATAATTTGCGAGTATTTTCTCCCATTTGGGGGATTGCCTTTTCTTTTTATTGATAGTTATATTTGCTATAAAGAAGCTACTTTGTTTAATGTAGTCCCATCATTTTTGCTTTTGTTCCTTTTGCCTTTGAAGTCAGATCCAAAAATTCAGTGCCAAGACTGATGTTAAGGAGCTTATTGTTATGCTTTCATCTATGAGTTTTATAGTTTTAGTGTTTTTATCCATTTTGAGCTAGTTTTTATGTATGGCCTAACATAGTGGTTTAATTTTATTCTTTTGCATGCAGTTGTTCAGTTATCCCATCACCTTTTATAGAAAAGAATGTCTTTTCCCCATTGTATACTCTTGCTAATACTCCCTTTCTCCATTTTTTATGGAGATGTCCATTTTTTTATGTTTTGATGTCCTATTTTACATCTTTTAATTTTTTATTTAATTAATTGTTGCAGATACTGTTACATTCACTATTCTTGTCTTTTAACCTTCATATTAGTTTTATAAGTGGTTAATTTACTAACTTTACTATATATTCACCTTTTCCAGTGAGATTATTACTTTCATATGTTTTCTAGTTATTAGTTAGTGCCTTTTCATTTTTGTTTAAAGAATTCTTCTAGGGGCGCCTGGGTGGCTCAGTGGGTTAAAGCCTCTGCCTTCAGTTCGGGTCAGGGTCATGATCCCAGGGTCCTGGGATCAAGCCCCGCATTGGGCTTTCTGCTCAGCAGGGTGCATGCTTCTTCCTCTCTCTCTGCCTGCCTCTCTGTCTACTCTCTCTGTCAAATAAATAAAATCTTTAAAAAGAAAAAGAAACTCTTCTAACATTTCTTGTTAGGCCAGTTTAGTGGTGGTGAACTCCATTAGCTTTTGCTTTCTGGAAAGATCTTAATCTCTTTAATTCTGGATGATAACCTTGCTGGGTAGAGTATGCTTGGTTGGGAGTTTCTTTCCTTTCTCCACTTCTGACCTGCAAACTTTCTGCTGGAAAATCAGCTAAAAGACTTATGGGGACTCTCTTGTATGTAACAAGTTGTTTTTCTCTTGCTGCTTTTAAGATTCTCCCTTTATCTTTAACTCTTGACATTTTAATTATTTTTTTAAAGATTTTATTTATTTATTTGACAGAGATCACAAGTAGGCAGAGAGGCAGGCTCCCCACTGAGCAGAGTCCGAAGTGGGGCTCAATCCCAGGACCCCAGGATCAGGACCTGAGCTGAAAGCAGAAGCTTTAACCCAATGAGCCACCTAGGTGCCCCGACATTTTAATTATAATCTGTCTGGTGTGGATCTCTTTGGAACTCTCTTTCTTCCTGGACCTAGGTATTTGTTTCCTTCCCCAGATCAGGGAAGTTTTTAGCCATTATGTCTTCCAGTAATTTGGGGTGGGGGGATAGATCTGATTATCAGTAGTTTCAGGCTAGTTGGAAGCCAGATCTTCAAACGGTAGCTCTTAACATATGTAAACATATAAAGTCCTGTGGGACTTCAATCATAGTCCATGCTGACATCCAGACCAAGAGATCTAGCAGTGTTTCAGTTTGCTGTTGAGTGAGACCCCTGGTTGTGGTAGCCTGCTTTGAGCTATCTTTCTGGTTGTTACAGTCCCATAGGGCCCAGGAACACCAGCCTTTCTGGACAGCAGCCCCTCTGAATACCAGATCAAGAGCCATCCCTTATGAATCATACGTACCCATTGGCTATAGTTAGACTGTGGAAAAGTGTTGAGGTCTGGCATGTCTATGGCTTTAGTGATATAGGGAAAGAGTAGTAGGGGTGGACATGCTCTTGGCATTAGTGAGTATAGGATCCTGAGCACCTGCCTACATTAGCAAGGGAGAGGAAGAAGGCAAAGTAGCACTTGCCAGTGACTGTACCCCCAAAGAAAGTCTTAACTGGTCCCTGTCCCTGCTTTAAAATAAGAAAACTAATCTCTTTCACATATAATCTAGATCTCTGCCTTTGCACTTCTGCCTTTGCGCTGGTTTCCAGGATGAGTGAATCCACATGTAAGATCCTCCAAAGGAGTATCTTAGGACCCCACAGCCTCCGAAATTCCATAGATGTAAGCCCCATTGCTTTCCAAAGTCAGATGTTTTGAGGGCCTTATTTCTCTGGTGCAAGTTCCAAGGGTAGGGGTGTCTGATGTTGGGGACAAACCCTCAGATCCATGAGATCTCTTCTTCCGTATTGCATGTAGCCACACCAGGTTTAAGGCAGACTCTGCCTTTTGGTGACTCTACGTCTTTAACCTTTCTCACTGTAGTGCTATTATCCCTTGTTGTGGAGGGAGCTGTTCAGTTAGTTTTCAGTTCTTTTTGAGCAGGAATTATTCCATATATTGCTCTAGATTTGGCATGTCCATAGGAAGAGCTGAATTCAGGGTCTTCTTATAGTATCACCTTCCCCCACCCATTTTGGCAAGTTTTTAAGGTTCTGATCACTAAAGAATTTGGGAATTAAGATTCTTTATTCAAGTTTAAAGGGAAATTTTACTGTTCATTTTCAATCTTGCAATAAAAATTAAAATCTAGATGAAAGTTCCAATCTGGACTTATTTAAGAAAATCTAAAAACAAAAGCCCAAAACCAAACCAACCCAAAACAAATAAAACACTTCAAGTTAACATCTATCCATAGGGTGTCTAATAATATTAATTTATTACATGCACACATATACAAGCTTTAGTAAATGTTTTGTATCTCATTTCTCCTGTCAGAAAAATAATTTTATAGTAAAACTCAACACCATTTTTTCCCAACTTGTGCCGAATTCTATTTATATGTAATAAAATGATTTATTCTCTGGACTATAATTTTTTTATTGGTGACTTTATTATTTCCCTTTTTAACTGTGAGAAATGAAAATATCATGCTCTCACATATATGAAACTCACAATAAAACCAATAAAGATAAAATTCTCAAATTTTTTACAAATATATCTATATGACATGATAAAAAGAGATTTTGACTTATGAGATATGAGCAGCAACTATGGTATCCTTTTTTCAATAGTATTCTATGTTATTTAAATAAAAATATTGGCAAAAGCAAAATACAAATATTTTGCATATATGAATGTGAGCAAAGTCCAAAAAGAACATGTAAAATGTAAGCAATTAATTTTTAAGTGATAATTGTACCAAATTTACTGGTTATTGTAGATTTCTTTATGATAGAACTCAAATTTTAAAAATTTTCTGAATAATGAACTGAGGAGACTATCACTTGAGAAATTTGAGTGCTATAATTATGTGTTTTCCTTAAATATCCATAAGTTTACCAAGTTTCAAATTGCAAGTAATTATAAAGCCCTATAGAAAAAAAAAAAACGCCCTATAGAAGCATGTTTGACTGATTTAAGCACTGTGTTTGAGGAACACAGGCTTAAGGCATGATGAGTAGCCTTCTACCATAAAAATGGAATTGGCTTGTTAGATATGTCCCACATGACAAGAAATAAGTTACAAGGAAATGCCCATGTTTTACTGTTTTATTTCACTTTTGAAAAATGTCTATAAATTCCCATTAGATAGATAGCATGGCAATTACAAGTAATTGATTCACTCGTAGAATTTGAGATTGAAAGATGTAGTCATTAAAAGGAAATATAGCTGAAATAAATGTCCTTATAATATGAACTCAAGATGTTTGAACATGATAGATCATGAGTTTATCAATAACTAGGTACATTCTTTAAAGTTCTTTTTAATTGGCTATGTATCCAAATACATGGTGTAATCAATAGAAAGTGTTAGAGTTTAATTCCCTAGATAAGAAAAATCTTAGAATTCTACATTTAAAAAAAATTCCCAAGAAATTCATGATTAAATTTCTTAGATCTCCATTTCTAACTATTCATATTAAAAAGTTGAAGTTGTGGGGTGGGCGGTCCAGTCTGCTGGATGTCTGCCTTCAGCTCCGGTCATGGTTCTCAGAGTTCTGGGATAGAGCCCTGCATTGGGCTCCCTGCACAGTGGAGAGCCTGCTTCTCCATCTCCCTCTGTTGCTCCCCCTGCTTGTTCTCCCCCCCTCTCTGTGCAATAAATAAATAAAATCTTTAAAAAAAAAAGTTAAAGTTGAACAATTCAAGTACTAATTAACAGAAAGTTTCTTACATGGCTGGATTGTCCTTCCAAAATATTTTGATTCATAAGTACATTTCAGAAGTTCTCAGAAATATCTTACAGTAGTCTGTTTCATATCAGGGGAGAGAAAATTTTCTATTTGAGCTATTAGGATCAGAAATGGCTCAGTTTTAACCAAGGAAATATAAGAATAAAGGGAAATAATACTATTTTTAAAATAAAAACATTAAAATTGATAAATTAAAATTAATTACATTCACTTGGATACAAGGCTGAAGTTCTCTCCAATTATAGAGATCCTAAAATGTGATCTGATGTCAATAATAATGCTCTATTTCCAGCACAATCATACATATTTTATAAACTAAAGGGTCAATTAAATGGTAGCTAGAAGATCTCAATAAATACAAAAGAACATGTATTAGAAAAAAAGAGTTTTCAAGGCCTTAAAATATAAAATGAAGTCAACATGTTATGTGGTCACTTATAAGTGTAAAATTCTGATTGTTCCTATTTTTTAAATTCTTTACTTATTTTTTAAAATTTCCTTTTAGTGTTCCAGCATTCACTGTTTATGCACCACACCCAGTGCTCCATGCAATACATGCCCTCCATAATACCTACCACCAGGCTTACCCAACCTCCCACTCCCCCTCCCCTCCCAAACCCTCAGTTTTTTAATTTTATTTTATTTTATTTATTTATTTGAGAGAGACAGTGAGAGAGAGTATGAGTGAGAAGGTCAGAGGGAGAAGCAGACTCCCCATGGAGCTGGGAGCCCGATGTGGGACTTGATTCCAGAACTCCAGGACCATGACCTGAGCCGAAGGCAGTCTTCCAATCAACTGAGCCACCCAGGCATCCCCCTCAGTTTGTTTTAAGTCCACACTCTCTCATGGTTCATCTCCCCCTCCAATTTCCCCCAACTCCCTTCTCCTCTCCAGCTCCCCATGTCCTCTGTGTTATTCCTTATGCTTCACAAATAAGCAAAACCATATGAGAATTCACTCACTCTGCTTGACTTATTTCACTCAGCATAATCTCCCCCAGTTCCATCCATGTTGATACAAAAGTTGGCTATTCATCCTGTCTGATGGAGGCGTAATACTGCATAGTATGTATGGGCCATATCTTCTTTATCCACTCATCTGTTGAAGGGTATCTAGGTTCTTTCCACAGTTTGGAGGCCGTGGCTATTGCTACTATGAACATTGGGGTACAGATGGCCTTTCATTTCACTACATCTGTATCTTTGGGGTAAATACCCAAGAGTGCAATTGCAAGGTTGCTTTATTTTAAATTTCTTAAGGAATCTCCACACTGTTCCAAAGTGACTGCACCAACTTGCATTCCCACCAACAGTGTAAGGGGGTTCCCCTTTCTCCACATCCTCTCCAACACTTGTTGTTTCCTGTCCTGTTAATTTTGGCCATTCTAACTGGTGTAAGGTGGTATCTCAATATAGTTTTGATTTGAATCTCCCTGATGGCTAATGATGATGAACATTTTTTCATGTGTCTGTTAGCCATCTGTATGTCTTCTTTGGAGAAGTATGTGTTCATGTCTTTTGCCCATTTTTTGAAATGATTCTCAGTTTTCAATATCTTGAGTTTGGAGAGTTCTTTATAGAACTTGGATATCAGCCCTTTGTCTGTACTGTCATTTGCAAATATCTTCTCCCATTCCTATTTTTTTTTTTTTTAGATTTTATTTATTATTTATTTGACAGATAGCGACTACAAGTAGGCAAAGGGGAAAGAGGAGGAAGCAGACTTCCGGACAAGCAGAGAGCAAGATGTGGGGCTCAATCCCAAGACCCCAAGATCATGACCCGAGCTGGAGGCAGAGACCCAACCCACTGAGCCACCCAGGCGCCCCTCCCATTCCTATTTTTAAATGAATTCTTAACATGAAGAGAACCTCACGATCATTTAATATAAATTCTATTTCTAAAGCTAGGTTTGGTAGAAACAAGTTGCTTCAGCAGAAGCTTCAGCAGTTGCTTAGCTGAAGATTCTTGTTCAAGTGATTTAATGAGAAAGTCAGGTAAAACCTGAATGGGAGTGAGGGATGAAGGACAGGGTAGGGAAAGAACATTGGAGAGAAATGGGTTCAGCTGAAGCCTGTCCTCAGCTTGGACTCACCTGGTATAACTCTTCCTGGATTCTTCCTGGTATGTATCAGATATTCAACAAATGTCTGCAAATAAATGCCACACCATAATTGACCACTTGGAATTAAGAAGATTGGCAGTAGTTGGCTCTCAGTTGCCTCTGGAAGAGGATATCACCTCACAGATGTGTGCAGCACTGTTTGTATCCACCAGGACTGTGAAGTAGGTCTAGGCAGGGCAGCCAAAGTTCTATGAAGACTACTGTTTTAGTCCATGGGCTAGGTGACTTAGAACAGAAATTTCTTTCTCATATTTCTTGAGGCTAAGAAGTACATGATCAAGATACCCACAGATTCAGTGTCTGGTGAGGAACCACTTCCAGCTTCACAGATGGCCATTTTCTTTCTGTCTCCTCACAAGGCAGAAGAAGAAAAGGCAGCTCTCTGGGATGTCTTGTATAAGAGCTCTTATCACCTCCCAAAGGCCCCCCCTCCAAATAACATCATATGGGGATTAGATTTCTACATTTGAATCTGGTGAGGGCACACATTCAGTCTACAGCAAATACTAAAACATTTCTGACTGAAATCAAAATGAGAGTTGCCAGTTTCTAACACTTGACTCATAGACTAAGAAAGAAAAATTAGTCCACTTTGATAGAAGGAGTAGAAGTAACCAAGATTCCTGTTTAGTAGTCACCATTACTTACTAGGTGCTTTTGAAACGCCTGACTAAAGAACTCTCTATACAACTACCAGTCCAACCTCCAAATATAAAGACCAGCTAGCAGGCAGGTATCAGAAGTCACCTCCAACAATCAGCTAAAATTCCAAAAGTGAGTGATTTATGTTAACAGAAGACTTGTTTAGGTATACATTTAAAATCCTTCAGTATACCTTCTAAGATATTGATTCATACAGCCACAAGATGAAATGGAAGGACATAAAGACAGAAGTGTGCAAAAGGTTAAGCCAACTTGTGTTAAAGTATTGGAACAGGACTTGTAACAATAATCAAATTAATTACTCTCTATAACCAGTATAAGTTATTAGTACCATGCAGTAATGGAAGTGGATTACATTTACCATACCAGTCAATTTCAGAAAAATTAAACTAGTATATCTGTATAGTGCTTTTACTATTACATTTGATCCATAGAATATTCTTGTGAAGTGTTTCAGGCAGTTACTACATTCCCTATTTTATAGATAAAGAGATAGAAAACCATCCTTTAATAGTCTGCTAAAACCTTATTCTTTACTCAGTTGTGTGATGTACAATCCCCCCCTCTCCCTGGCTTCTGTAGGACTCATGTATATCTCAATTTCACCACTTATTATGGGTACCTTAAATGCTTGCCCGATGGGCTAATAAAGTCCCACAGACCTGTCAGCCAATGAAAGATAACATTGCAAGTTGCAAAATAAAGTATGTGCATTATCTGGGGTTTAGGGGTTGTAATCCAGTGACATAGATTTGACTGAAATAAAAAAGTATGCTCCAGAAAGACAATAGAGGTTAGAGTTTTTAAAGAGGAAAGAGGGAATTTGCATAAGTAGTTTTGGAGGAATGTGATTGGTGCTGGTATAGCCAACAGTTATAGCAATATAATTGTGATTAGTTGCTAGAGCTAGTGTTAGGGCAGAAAGTCCATTTATGTCCATTTTAATATGAAGCAGAGAGACGTTTTAGTTTTTAGCTGAGTTCAGCAAAAATTCAGAGATTTAAGACAGAAGATGTGCAGAAGCCCCACTTTCTCAATGTCCTCCCAACTCCATTTTAAAAAACCCTCTTACCAACGCTTGTTCCCTTTTATTCTGTTATCACACCTTTTCCTAAAATGTGCCTCCAGCTCCCGGTACAATGCCTGGCACAGAGAAGACAATAGATATTTGCCAAGGAAGAAATTCTTTACTAGTGCAACATTGTGATTTATAAGAAATCTGTATTTCATCATTCAGATTACCAAAATATATTTCTCATATATATTTGGTCTTTACGCCCAGTTCCTGGCTTTTAGCTTCCCAAATCCTTGGAATTTCCTAAGTGATGAAAACCATCCAGGTGTTAATGTTAGGTTAATGAGGTGCTTTGCCAGAGGACTCAACTATGTGTTTAGAGGATTGGTACTTCATGAACTGACTTCTGGGTGGGGAGAGGGGTTGGAGGTTGAATTAGTTGCCAGTGGGCAATGATTTAATCAGTTCACACCCATGTATTGAAGACTCCATTAAAACCCAAAAGAACTGGGTTTGGAGAGCTTGTGGGTTGGTGAACACAGGGAGATACTGGGAGAGTGGCTTACTGGAGTGGCTGGGAGGCTCCACACCCTTTCCCCATATTTTGCCTTTTGCATCTCATTGGCTCTTCCAGAGTTTTATCTTTTTATAATAAACTGGTAATCTAGTGAATAAACAGATTTATGAGTTCTATGAGCTGAGGTCTATGAGCTGAGTTCTATGAGCTCCTTTAGCAAATTAAGCAAACCCACGGAGGAGGTAGTGGGAACCTCTAATTTATAGCCAGTAGGTCAGAAGTACAAGTAACAAATCTGGGCTTGTGACTGACATCTTCAGGGGGCAGAGGGTGGTGGCGGGCAACAGTCTTGTAGGACTGAACACTTAATGTGTGAAATCTGATGCTATCAGAGACCAGTTTGGTGACCCCTACCTCCAACATTGAAATTGGGTCCAGGAACCTGAAAAGAACTAGTAACAAGAGAGCCCCCCTCTCCTCAAAAACACACAGCATTTGGGAGTATAATTGAAGTATCGCAGATTTTACTAAAGATCAAGATGGGTTGATTTAGATAAGAATTTCATCACGGAGGAGCACCTGGGTGGCTCAGTGGGTTAAACCTCTGCCTTCAGCGCCAGTCATGATCTCAGTCCTGGGATCGAGCCCCACATCGGGCTCCCTGCTCTGCGGGAAGCCTGCTTCTCCCTGTCCCGCTTCCCCTGTTTGTATTCCCTCTCTTACTGTCTCTCTCTATCTCTCTGTCAAATAAGTAAAAATCTTAAAAAAAAAAAAAAAAGATAAAAAAAAATAATTTCATCACAGAAATTTAGCCAACTTCAAATGAAATGAACAGAAGTCATTATTCTTTCATTAAAAATTTGTTGTGGTTCCAGAACCTCCAAGGAGCATCCCCTCACCACCTACTATCTTCCCTCCTCCTTTTTAATTTTCCACTAGTTATAATTACTTTTTCCATTTCAAATGAAAAATCAAATTCCTCTCTTTTTCTCATACCTGTCCCCCCTCTCTCCTTTTTACTTTTGTCCCTTCAGATCTTTACTCATGGTCCTGACTTTCCACTCAAGCAAACTTACAATAAAAAGTTTTCCAAACAATTATAGTTTCCTCATTAACAGTTCTGTCATAGATAGTTCTGATATCAGTTTTTGAAATACTGTTCTTTTAAGTTTCTTGTATACATAAATCTCATCAACTGCACAAAAAGAAGAGTAGAGAACCCCAACACACTACTGTCCTCCACCCTACAAAAGTAGAGATTCAGAGACAAAGAGATGTAGATTGTCAATGACTGAAGATAAGGAAAATCGTAATATTAGCAAGTAGAAAAGGCACCATCCTGAGAGCAAAAGAAAAAAAAGAAAGTAAGCAAATGGTTGAAGTATCGGCTGAATTTAGACTTTTGACCCTTCAGCTGCTCATCTTAATTCTGATTATTATCTGTCTTTTAAGCTTCTTGAAAGGGATTAATAACTGAAGTATGTTACTTGGTCTAAGTCAAACAGCTGTTAAGCAAGAGTCAGTCATAATCCATATGTTCTGACTTCAGGGTCAGAATACACACTATTCAGGACATTACATATCATAACTTTAGGTATTTAGGGGAATTGAAGGAGAGTGAAGAATTCAGCTTATACATATTAAGCATGGCATATGTAAAACTGTGTTTCCATGACTTACTCAATTTCATTCCATTCACTACTCACCTTCCATGTGGTATAGTATTTAGCCTTTCTCAAATTGTTTGAACTCAAGGGTTATGATTTCTTTGGTCTCCATGGAAACTGACAATATATTTGAGCATTGACGATTTTCTTTGTTATCCATGTTAGCTCAGCAAAATGTACAGTCGTCTCGGATAAATTGAAAATACAGTCTGCTAAAGCAAGTATTTTAAGATGAAGATTTTTTTTTCTTTCATCTCCCTTAAATAAATAGCTTTGTACTAACACTGATCTTCAAGTTATGTTCAAAGAAATCACATAACCTTAGCCTTACATACGAAAAAGAATATTTTTTTCTAACTCCTTTAGTATTTGCAATCACGTTCTAGAAAAGCATTTTAAATAGTAAATGTATTCAGTATGTAAACTCACTCCACCTATTTAATTAGTGAAAGCATTCATTTTTAAGTTTTACTGAGTAATCAATTCCTATCGGTTTTGCACATTTGTGTTTGAAGTCTAGTGGTGAAGCCTGCCAGTATCTCAGCTCACAACTTTCAAGGGCAGCTTGAGGTCAATTTGCATTTTTGTTAAAACCACTGTAGTGGGGAAGACAGCCATGGCTGAACCAGTGATGATTGCTGTGCCACCTTTCTTGAACCTCTAGACTTTGATAAGCACAATCTGTCAACACATATATAAGCAGAAAAGCTGTAACCCTGAGCTTTACTATTTATTTTGCACACAAGGCTGACAAAATTGAACCCTGACAGCAGCGCAAGATTTCTCAGTGTTGGTTCTTCCAAAAAACAAATTCCAAAAACTTTGAATTTTGTAATTTAACGTTTATAGTTCGTTCTGTCAAATAACTTATGTAAACTCATAAGAGCTTTCACTCATGAAGAGTTAGTGAGACTAAATTATTTCTCATCTTTTACTGTCAGAAATGAAGTGGAGTATCGTTCGTTCAGTCAGTGGAATCTCTAGACAAAAATGATTAAAAGGCAGTTCTCATGTTTTCTGGGACCTGAATAATTCAAACAGAGTTTAAAAATTCAGTCATGTCTTATCTCAGGTTAAAGCTCTTTGACAAATCAAAACAAACAAATCAAATATTTGTTATATTCTTTTGTTTAAAATCTCCATGGTCAAAGTTCACTAGCCACTTCAGATTCACCTTGGAAAGTCAATTTTCCCAGCATTTATTTGGAGATGTCACAAAGATGGGGGTGGGGGAAATATATATATATATATATATATATATATATATACACACACATACACACACACACACATATATATATGTATATAGTTAAACTAAACTTAAATTCCAAAAGTTCAGCTTTTTCTCTGAATCAGAATCACAAAAAACAAACAAACAAACAAACAAACAAAAAAACCAGTTCTCTAGTGAGAGCTGCTCAACTCCCATGCCATTTTTGATGTTTTCCAGTTTGATGTCTCTCAACAGAGCCGGCTAGGGAAAGAAAGAATGAAAGAAAGAAAGAAAGAAAGAGAACGAGAAAGGAAGAAAGAAGGAAAGAACAGACTGAAGGGAGAAAATGATGCAGGTTGCTTAATTTGAAAAAGAAAGAAAAAAGCAATGTGTGAAATTATACTCTAATTCAGTGTTAAAGGTAGGAAACCAATCTGCTACAGAGTGTACATTTAGAAGTTTGTAAGTTTCAATTTCCTGTAGCTTTGAGCATTTTATTAGTCCTGCAACTGGTTCTACTTAATGTGCTGTATGAAAAAAGAAAACAAGCTATGTTTCTCCAATCCCCAAACATAATTGTGGTGAGGAAAAGAATAGAGGAGGCCAGTGATTCTGTGTCGAAACTCATAGATTTCACGGCGGGAGTTTTCATTTAAAATAACAACATAAAACGAAATGCAGTATCTCATGTGGGCTGTCAATAGACAACAAACTTACACATTTGGGTTGATACCTGAATAGCAATCATTCAGCTTCCATTGAATTAGAGCAAGGACTGATCATTTCAAGAGCATTCTTTTCTGCATATATGAGAATCACCGATGAGAAATTTATATAAATAACACCCATTCCACATGTAAAATATTATAAATAGAAGAATGTATCATATTTTTTATTAGGTCAAGTCCAAGAATATGCAAAAAATTAATAGTGGTGGCATGAAAACAACCTTACTTAATAATTTATTCTTTAACTTCTGTATTTCATATGATGGCTATTCTGGACAAGGTCAAATAAGTGCGTCTGAAGTTCTCAAAATAGATAGGAAAGTGGGTGTTGTTTACCAGGATGCATGGAAATGAATGAAAACTCCTAAAGAACAAAGTGGAAAGTGAGATGATTTCCAAAGACCAAACCCATTAGAGAATTTCTAGAGCAACAGATTATGTCATGGTCTGAGGAAAAAGCAATGAGAAAAGTAGAATTTAAAAATCATTGTCATTGGAAACCCAATGAGATATTGTGATTTATGAAAAATATATACCTGGTCATTTGAATGACCAAATATGTATTTCTAAATATATATTTCTCATAGGTATTTCGTCTTCATCCGTGGTTTCTGAGTCACAGCTCCTAAAAACCCTTGCATTTCCTGTGATAATGATCTTTTATTATGTTAATGAGGCAACTTTAGGAAAGCCCTTAGGCAGCCTAAAAATGGGAAGCAGGGAGCTGGTTGCCAGGAGAACCAGTCTTGGGAGTATAGGAATGGAACTTTCAGTCCCACCCCAGAATTTCCCGAGCTGAAGGTTGAATCAGCCAATGACCAATAACTTAGTAATGATGCTTCCATAAAAATACAAAAGGACTAGGTTTGGAAAGTTTCCAGACTAGTGAACCCATAGAGATTTGGGAGAGTGGCCCTCCTGGAGATGGCATGAAAGATCCATTTCCTTTCCCCTCACCTTGCCTATCAATCACTTCCATCCTGTCTGTTGATTTATATCCATTATCATATTCTTTAATAAACTTGTAAACATAAGAGGTTTCCTGAGTTCTGTGAGCCACTCTAGCTGAACGAACCTAAGAGCTCTTTGGAACCTCCAGTAGGCAGTCTATAGTGGGTGGGTCAGAAGCACAAGTCATAGCCTGGGGCTTGCGACAGACCACTGAATTGTGTGTGGAGGTTGGAAGTGCCCTTAACCTATGGAATCTGATGCTATCTTTGAGTCGATGTCAGAATTGGATTGGATTCTTGGACACCCTACTGTTCTCTGAGAATTGCTTAGTGTCGTGTGGGGGGAAAATTTTCCTTACATTGGAATTGGGTCCAGGAACCCTGAAACACCCAGGGAAAGACTCCTTAGATGCATTATTTGGCAAACCCTGCAGAAGTGTCAAATACAATAAGGATTAAAAATGATTTATTTTCACAAAGTATAAGGTGATTAATGATCATAGCTTGCCATAGGACTCTCGGTAGATGGTGGGTAAAGAAGCTAAATTTTTAAGCTTTATAGTAGAAAATTGGAGAGAGAAAATTTAAAGACAATGAATGAAGAAAACTATTAAAAGAATCCTGGCTATAAATGGAAGTAGACAAACAGATTACTAATTTTCTAGAAAGACATGAATAAGTTTGAATAATATGTTTGATTTTTTTTTCTTTTGTTTTCCTTTTTTTAAATACTGGCAGAAACTTCAACACGTAGAGGGAAATGATTCTGGATAATGGGAAAATGGCGCATGCCTGATGAAATGCTAGCAATGGTATGATGGTATAGACTCCCCATCTGGGAGTGGAACTGCCCTTGAAGAAAAAAAGGAAGGTCTTTCACTCTGATATGAAAGAGGCAAAATGGAGCACAGCTCTAAGAGCAGGTGTCGAGGTCATTGGAGTTAGGAGGAGTTGATGGTGCCTACCCTCTACTGCCCAGAGCCCTCAGAGATCAGTGGTCTCCTATTCACACCTTCTCCCTGCTGCTTTTTATTCTCCCCATTTTTAGCATTTCATTTGCACTCTGTCATATTCACCTGCTCCATTTCCATTCAGGTTCATGTTACTGTGGTGACATTTGCTATTTATCACTTTTAAAAACCACATGGTCAGCAAGATATTCACACAACATTAACAAACTTCACACCAAATGTTATGAAATACCCTGTGTCCCTATAATTGAAGCCAATTATTCTGTGATGTTGAGTCATGCATGGTCCAGAGTAGATCCTATTTACTATAGTAGCAAGTGAATCATTCCTGTGTTCCTCATAAAAATGCAAAAACTATATATTTCAATTTTAAGAATACAGAACCAATCTGGGCCTCCTTTTAGTTTCCTAGTAAGGTTTGACTTGAAGAATTTACTCTTTTCCTGTTTAAATCAGCTGCACTGAGTGAAATCAATGAGTGAGATGCATAGGGGCACAGAACATACTATGATATTTAGAAACATGTTTGTGATATTCACCACACTGCAGAATTAACTTGTCAAATATATGGAATCTTTATGAACTTTCAGAATATCAGAATTCACCCTCTTTTGAAATAATAACATCTTTATAAAGTAATTACAATTTTTTTTCCGTGTTGTTCCCCGCCCCCCCAGTTAGTATTCTTTCATTTTTTATTGCCCTCTGTACATTATCATTTCTCTTTCCTTATTTTCCCATTGATATATTCCATCCCATTTTCTTAGGAAAGAGGTCCCCTCATACCTTTATCCCTTTCAATCAGGAAATAAGACAGTTTTAATTCATTACAGACATAATTAATGATGAACTCAGACATAAAGACAAAATTAACGCATAGCCAGAAGGTCACTGGAGCATTTCTAACAGTACATACTTTTTAGGTCTTAAACTGCAATATTTTGTATTTTTTTTTTTTAAACAGAAAATTTGCTCAGAACTCAGGCATGTTTTTCTATTGCCATCCCCTAGTGGTACTGAGGAGCATGCCCATATGTTTTCATAATACAGCGTTTAACCACTGCTAAACTGCTAGGTGTTCATAAGCTCCACTGGTTTCTAATTCTGTATTAGAAATTATTTAGAAAGACTTATGATTTTAGAACGAAATTATAGAAAGACTATGTAACCTTTATTTCAAGTCATTTAATATGTCTTCAAATTCAGATTATAAATATATAATCTGGAATTATCAACTCCTGACATATACACTTTTTTTGGTAGCATTGTAAGTGCTAAATTATAAGCATCATGTACCAAAAGTACTAAGATACTTTCAGTTGGTTCATTTGTGATAGTGGGATATGTAAAAGAGAAGGAAAATAGTCATCCAAACATGAACATACTTAGTAGAACTAATCTTTTTAAAAAGATTTTATTTATTTATCAGAGAGAGAGTGTGTCAGTGAATTTTGGGGGAAGCAGCAGGCAGAGGGAGAAGTAGGCTCCCTGCTAAGCAGGGACTGGATCCCTGGACCTTGGGGTCATGACTGGAGTGAAGGAAGACACTTAACCAACTGAGGCACCCAGGAATCCCAGTAGAACTAATCTTGACCAAGTTTTTTATCAAGTCCAAACTTTAACATTTGGGACATTAAACCTAAGGATTTCCTTTATATTGCAAAGATCAAAACAAAACCAAAAAAAAATGGCTCTTTCTATAAATTAATAATAATCTTTCTACAAAAGCTTAATAAGTAGTTGTGACTTCCAACTAATAGAAATCCCCAAGTTCCATATACAGGTATTTTTATCTTATTTTTCAAAGATGTCTCTTATTGGATTGGCATGTAATGAAATAGATATGCTTACCTATGACAATTCCTTGAAAATCTGAAAAAAAAATGACATTTATAAAGTATTCTTTTAAAGTTCTTTCTTTTTCCTCTTTTAATCCCCTGACATTTCCACATGAGGATTTAGTTTGTGTGACCTGAAATGTGGAAGATAAACAATCTAATATTCCAAGAAAGGCCAGATGGGATCCATGAATATTTGGAATTCATTTTAATCTGAAAGACAAGATTGTGGAAAATATGATTTTTAAAAAAATAAATAACAATTACAGGGAAACTGAGAAATGAAAGCATCTACTCAGAATGTAAGAAAATTGACATCTTTTGAGTACAAATTCCTTATAACTGAGTAGACTTTCTGGTATCGACGGGACGCAGAATTTGTCAACCCAAAATATATATCTTGGCATAGGGATTATTGTAGACTGATCATTTTTAAGAAACAACAGACACAGGGAAAGTTCTGGAAGTTGAGTAGGGGTTACTTTTTTGTAGCATACACATTATAAGGGAAGTCTCCATTTGCAAAAGTATCTCCATCTCTTTACCAGGAAGAGGAGATGACCATATCGCTAAAAACTCTCAAGTCTGCATAAAACCTTGCTCTTCTTTATAGTGTTTTTCCTGATAACCTCCCATAACTGCTCCCCAAACATCTTTTTTTTTTTAAGCTGGAGATGGTATTTTATGCAGTGGCTTGGGACATTTTGGGGAGTTACTCAGTTTTCTTGGGTATTTCCCATGTATACAGGAGGTATACATGTTATTAAACTTTTGTTCGTTTTTCTCCTATTAATCTGTCTTTAATAAGGGGGGTGATGTTAGTGTCTTAGCTAAGAACCTAGAAGGATAAAGTGGGAATTATTTTTTCTCCCCTACAGTTTCAAAGCACTTTCATACTCATTATCTCATTCAACACAATGCTCTAAGATGATCAGGACAATATATTTTATCCCCCTTGTAGTCTTAAGAATTTAAACATATTCACCAGCTACAGAGGAAAATTCTAACAAGAAAGTACACTTATTTTTTCCAGTTCACTTTTTTTTTCTCTCTCTCTTCTTGGCTGCTACTATGTGATACCACTTTTCTAAATTACTTTCAGTCCAGAATCTCTGTTCTCTACCTTCAATCCTATCTTCACCCTGAGAACCCTGAGAGATTCATCTGGGTCAGCTTTCCTTGAATTATATATTTTGTTTCAATATTCCCCTTCATCTTTACCTCATATCCTTGCATTTTTTAAAGCTCATCAAAAGTGACATATGTTAGGGAAGACAGTCTTTGAACATCATGGCTGATTACTCTTAGCAGATTAACAAAGTTTAAGTAATTTTTCAAACTTTGAAACATCAGACAAATTATTTTAACCTTTTGAGCTTCTAATTCTTCATCTATAAAATTAGTTAACATATGAATTTAAT
This sequence comes from Mustela putorius furo, assembly GCF_011764305.1. Lineage (NCBI taxonomy): Eukaryota > Metazoa > Chordata > Mammalia > Carnivora > Mustelidae > Mustela > Mustela putorius. The sequence continues at coordinate 13,650,642 of NW_025421322.1, read as the reverse complement.
GAAAGAATAGGAAAGATTTCATATAGTGTCTGACAAACATTTATTCATTCATTTTACAAATATTTACTGAAACCAGTTTTGTGCCAGGATTTTCCTACTTGCAGGGGATATAAATGTGAATCAAATAGAGTTTCTCCTTTCATGATTCTTAAATGAAAAATCACAAGTCATCAGTTGATGATAAATGTAAGCCAAGAAATAAAGTAGAATAAAGGGTATCTACAGTGATGGAGGTAATCAGAGAAGGCCTCTGGAGAAGGCCTCTGTGATAGAATGACATCTGTTCACAGAACCAGAAAAGCAGGGAGATAAGCTATGTAGATTTTTAGAGAAGAAAGCATTGCAGGGAGATGAAACAAAAGTGAAGTGATACATAGATAAATGAGTTTAGAGAATGATGAGAATGGCTGTTTGGGCACAGCAAGCAATATACTAATTACAAAATGATTGGAGATGAGATAGACATAGAAAGTATGTGGACTTTGTTCAAGAGAGATTATAGAAATTGTGGGTACTATTCTTATTCAGGAGTTAAAAAGGCAAACTTAAAATTGTTAGATATAACTTCTTTAAGGAATGTCTGAAAGCCAATTTAATCCTGAGAAGTAAGGGAGATTAAATTACTCTTTTGTTTTTTTCTACGATGAGGATAATTTTAATTAACTACAGTTCCTGAATACATATTGGAAATTTTTGCCCCTGCTTATTCCATTTTTTTCCTTTTGTTTTATTTATTTATTTTATTATTATTTTTTTTAATTTAATTTTATTTTTCAGTGTTCCAAGATTCATTGTTTATGCACCACACCCAGTGCTCCATGCAATACATGCCCTCCTTAATATCTACCACCAGGCTCACCTAATCCCCTATCCCCCTCCCCTCCAAAACCCTCAGTTTGTTTCTCAGAGTCCATAGTCTCTCATGCTTCGTGTCCCCCTCTAATTTCCCCCAATTCACTTTTCCTTCCCTTCTCCTAATGTCTTCCATGTTATTCCTTATGTTTCACAAGTAAGTGAAACCATGTGCTAATTGACTCTCTCTGCTTGGTGTATTTCACTCAGCATGATCTCTTCAGTACCGTTCATGGTGATACAAAAGTTGGGTATTCATCCTTTCTGATGGAGGCATAATATTCCATTGTATATATGGACCTTATCTTCTTCACCCATTCATCTGTTAAAGGGCATCTTGGCTCTTTCCACAGTCTGGCCATTGTGGCCATTGCTGCTATGAACATTGGGGTACAGATGGCCCTTTATTTCACTACATCTGTATCTTTGGGGTAAATACCCAGTAGTGTAATTGCAGGGATATAGGGTAGCTCTATTTTTTAATTTCTTAAAGAATCTCCACACTGTTTTCCAAAGTGGCTGTACCAGTTTGCATTCCCATCAATAATGCAAGAGGTTTTTTCTTTCTCCGCATCCTCTCCAACACTTGTTGTTTCCTGTCCTGTTAATTTTGGCCATTTTAACTAGTGTAAGTTGGTATCTCAATGTGGTTTTGACTTGAATCTCCTTGATGGCTAGTGATGATGAACATTTTTTCATGTGTCTGTTGGTCATTTTTATGTCTTCTTTGGAGAAGTGTCTGTTCATGTCTTCTGCCCATTTTTTGATGTGATTATCTGTTTTTTGAGTGTTGAGTTTGAGGAGTTCTTTATTGATGTTGGATATCAGCCCTTTTGTGTGTAGCGTGATTTGCGAATATCTTTCCCATTCCGTGGGTTGCCTCTTTGTTTTGTTGACTGTTTGCTGAGCAGAAGCTTTTTTATCTATCAAAATCCTAGAGGAGAATACAGGCAATAACCTCTTCAACACTGGCCACAGCAACTTCTTTCAAGACTGTCTCTAAAGACAAAGGAAACAAAAGCAAACTTTTGGGACTTCCTCAAAATAAATTACTCTCTTAGAGTAAAGCTATAAAACCAAAACAAAAGATAGAGAAATTCAAAGCTGTTTTTTAACAGTTGTTCTTAAGTCAATAAGTATGTATGTTATAAAGACTATGCTATAGTCTTTTGTTATGTTATAAAGACTATTAGCATATGCTAATATATTAAACCAAAGAATGTATAAACTGAAAGTATGGTGGATCAGTGAGGAAAGCATATAAAGGAAGAAAAGCAGAGAGAAAAATAGAAGTGTCAACCTAAGGTAGAGAAGACTTGAAACACTCACTGTTATGGTGTTTGGGGGTGCCTGGGTGGCTCAGTCAGTTAAGTGTTAACTCTTGGTTTTGGCTCAGGTCATGATCTCAGGGTCAAGAGATCCTGCTTCTCCTCAGGCTCATGCTTAGCTCATGTGGAGTCTGAATGAGATTCTTCCCCCACCTTGGCCCTATCCCTTCCCCCTGCTCCTTCCCTGCTTACTCTTCCTCTTTCAAAAAAAATAAAATCTTTTTTTTTTTAAGTGTTTATATTCTAAGCTATCAACAAGAGGAAGTCTTTTGGAAAAATAAGCATGTAGTGTCCCTCTCCAGTTCTCAGCTGCAGACTTTTCAGGTCATGAATGTGCAACCAGCTGTCTTTGACATACTGATAACATTAATACACAATTACATGATTAGTGTCTGATGAATTATGATGTATAAGTACTATTCAGTGTTCCATTAATTTAAATCTCTGTTCTTATATCACAATCACCAATAAGTCTTCTGATTTTAATCTGGCATTCTATATAAATTTGCCTATAAACAGAGAATGAGAATTCAGATATTTGACAGTTATATTTAATAAGTTGACATAAGATTTTTGTATATCATGGGAATTTACTTAATATTGTTTTTTGTGGGTCATTCTTTTTTTTGTCTAAAAAATTATTAGTTATTTATCTTCAAGGATATTCACCTCTTTATATAAAAATCTGATTAACATTTATGTTTTACTTTAAGAGTATCATTCCACTGTCTTCTGATTTGAAAAGTTTTTTTTAAAATAATGGTGCTGTAATCTTTATTTTGTTTTCCTCTGAATGAAATGTGGTTTTTTTTTTCTGAAGTATTCTAAAGAATACTTCAAAGTATTCTTTATTTCATTGGCTTATAACTGTTTAAATATGATGTGTGTGTATGTGTGTGTGTTTGTGTGTGTGATGGGGGTGGCCTGGCATTAGCTTTGGGAGAAAAATTATCCATTATCATTCAAATATTTGTTTTGCCCTCTTATCTCTTATCCTACTGTATTTTAATTTATGCATGGATGATGTTACCTCACAACATCCTTACCCATTACCTGGGTAATTTATACCATTTTGTTTTTGCTTTTTAACTTTTTTTTTTCCTCTGCATATTTCAATTTGGGTAATTTCTATTGACCTATTCTCAGATTTACTGATTCTTTCTTCAGCTGTGTTGAGTCTGCTGATAAATTGTCAAAGACATTCTTTATCTCATGAACTTGTTTTGTTTTAAATTTCTAATATTTCCATTTAATTCTTTATTATAGAGTCCATGTCTTTGTCAAAATTTCCCATCTGTTCATATATGTTATGTATCTTTACCATCAGAGATATTAACATATTAGTCATAATAATCTTAATTATCTTGTTTGTTAATTCCAACATTTGTGTTATTTCTGAGCCTCATCTGTTGGTTGACTTTTCTCTTGATGTATTTTTTTTTCCTTGGTTCCTTATGTGTTTCATAGGTTTGGGTTGAATGTTGGACATCTTGTGTTTAATAGTTGTGTCAGCCAGAATTAAATCAGAGAAGCAGAATATATCAAGAGATTTATTGTGAAGAAGTGGCTTATATGATTGTGAGAGCTGGTTAGGAATGCCCATAATCAAAAGGGCAGTCCATCAGGAAAGGTATGTTGAAACTCATGGGTATAATCTGAAGCTGCAATCCATACTTTCAATTTATTCTTCTCTCAGGGATGCCTTAACCTGGCTTTTAAAGGCCCTTCAACTTATTGCAATAGGCCCACCCAGTTTATCTAGAATAATCTCCTTTACTTAGTGTTAACTGATTAGGTAATTTAATTGGATCTACAAAATTGGTTGACTGATGTTTTATGAACTAATTATGGACTATAGTCTAGCTAAATGGAAACATCACCACACCATCAAAGCTTTTATAAGGACACTAATCCCCTACATGAGGTCTCTACTATCATGACCTAATCACTTCCTAAAGGCCCAGTGTTGAACAAATGAATGGGGGTTTCAAAAATTAATTCTCTGTCAATCTTCTTAGTTTTATTCCTAAGTATTTAATTTTTTTGAGTGCTTTGTAAACAGGATTGTTTTCCTAATTTTCTTTTCAGTACACCCCCTTTCTCTCCAGGATCATGCTCTCTTGGCTTCTTACTCCCAATATAATCAAAAAGCTGTTTTTAAAAATACTTTACCTAACTTTCATAATTACCCTATCAAGATAGTTGTATATTACAAGCTACACTGTTGCAGTCAGAAGGAAAATTTAGAGCCATTCTGTTGAGAATAGACCAAAGAAACCAAAAGCAGATGTCAGGAGAACAGTTATGAGGCTTTAGAAATAAATTAAGGAGACAGATGGAATTAGAAGCAGGAAAAGTAGACATAGTAGTTTTGAAAATAAATCTGATAATACTTGAAAATAAATCTGATAATATTTGCTGATGGATCTGATATAGTTTATGGAAGGAAAAGAAGGATTCAGAATAACTCTGAGATTTTGTTGAGCCACATGAAACATAAAGTGTCCGTTTACTATAATAGCAAAATTGTGAGAAGAGTAAGCTCCCAGGAACTGAGATCTTGTCATTTTTAGAAAAATTATATTTGGGTTGCCTGGGTGGCTCAGTAGGTTACGGGTCTACCTTGTGCTCAGATCATGATCCCGGAGTCCTGGTACAGAGCCCACATCTCGCTCCCTGGTCAGTGGGGCATCTGCTTCTTCCTCTGCCCTTCACCCTGCTCATGTGTTCTCTCATATGCACTCTCTCTCTCAAATAAATAAATAAAATATTTTTTAAGAAATTATATTTTACTTCAAAGCAGAGATGTCAAATAATTGCACATGTGAGTCTGCACTTCCAAAAGAAATATTGTGTTTAAATTGTTATAGAACATTATGTTCAATTTTATATCCAAATATATTTCCATTCTATGATCCATTCCTATAATGCAAAAAGGATCACAAATCTATACATTTTGGAAACCATTTGACACAGACATCTCTAGAACTATGATTTTTACAAGAAGGCTTGATAATCGGCTGACAATTTTTACTTTGCACATAAAGGAACAAAATTTAAAACACATCTGGGTATGTTTTGATTCTTTATATTAGTGGACAAGTTATTATTGATTAAAAAGTCACACTGTCACTTTAAACATTGCAGTGAACTTTACATGGTTCCAATAAAATTATTCTAGTAATGCTTCAGTCAAGGAGGTCCATTGTTAACCTCTGTGTGTACTCTAACCATATAGATTTAGACTAGAGGATCTTCCAAAAATGTGTATTTTCTTAGAAGATTCTGTTTTATTTGTTAGTTTCTAAAGACAAATGTGTTCAAGTATTTGCTATACAAATAATTAGGGTGTTGTTTTTTTGTTTTTTTTTTTTTTTTGATTAGGGTGTTTTGATTCATGAGGGACCCTTCCCTTACCCACCAAAACTGCACCAAAGTAATTTTTACATTTAAGTTGTTAAAATGTGTATACATAATGTGTCACCTTGTTGAGATAATAAATATAAATTTCCATAGAGAATTCTATAACTAAATTAAGTGGTTAACTCTGGGACTTATTTCAAAAGATTTAAGTAAAAGCACCAGGATGTGATAATATAAGAGTATAGTCAGAAATATAAATTATATGTTGCTAATAGATATTTTAGTTGTCATCAATTATTTAATACAATTCAACACATTTTCCCCATCTTATGTATAAAACATTGACTTGAGGCTTTCACATTTTATTCATTCATTTTAAATCTATCAAATTTCAAGGGAAAAAATATCCAACTATGAGCTAGATGTTCAATATCACTTTTCCTGCCAAATTGAAATGTTTTCCCTGCTGGGAGCTAAATCTTAAAAAAAGCGTTATCAAACTAGCATAGAAATATATAAGCTCCTCACTTCTGTTAGTTCAGCAATATATATTGAAGTTTTGGATCATTGGTACTAATTCCACTGACAACTAGATAACTTTCATAATAATAACAACAAATCCTGAAACTAAAATGATAATAATCTCAGCAATTTGTAATAACAAGAAGATTAAAATATGGATATATTACAAATATTTGAAGTGCTTTATTATACTAGATAAAATATGATAAAATATTATTATCCATTCTCTCCCCCCCTACCCCCCAACAAACCAACACTGGCTTGTTTAGTGTTTGTAACACTAATTTTGTGGCAGCTTCTTTGTCTCTCCTGACCCTCTCATTTCATGGTAATGTATAAATTCTGCTTTACTCAGCCCAATGTACTCCGCCCAATGTACTCATATACCAAAAGGCCAAGTTTCAAATATAATAAAGATAAAATTATAATTTATAACAGTATTATCACATAGGGAGACTTTACTTTCATAGCCATGTTTCATTTCAGTGTATGCATTTTAGACTCCTCCTAGTCTTTGACTACTCTTGACTTTGCTTCTCTGGCTTTGGCCCTTGGAGCCTAACTTCTTAACGTATATCTCTTCCATGGTTTCTGATTTTCCTTAGCACTAGTGGGAATGTTCACTTTTCCCTCGTTTTCTAACTTGATCAAGGGTTAAATTGGAACTTCCTCAAAGACAGGCAGGGTGAGAGGTGGGGGCAGACAGTGGCATGCAAGCCATCTTTCAGTCTCACACAGGCTTCAACTGGGTACTTTTAACTTTGTTTTATTTTTATAATGTCATGGCAGGACTTTTGACAGATACTAACACATATTATCTCAACCTCCTAATTTCTCATCTAGACTAATAAAACCACTTATTAACTGGTCTACCTGCTTGATACAGGCACATGGGATGTAAATTAAATTTCACTGTGCCATGAGCAGCTCACAACTCTTCAGTGATTCTCCCTCTATTGGTATAAGATTCTAATTCCCTTAACAAGACAAACAAGTGTCTCCAGCCTCATCTCTGTCCATCACCTTCTTCTGAGACCTTCAAACTAGCATTGTTTCCTAAAACGTGTTCCACAGATGCTATTGGGTGTCATGTTAATCGATATTATGCAAAACAAGTTTAATTAGGATAAATAAATTTGAAAAATTCTGGGCCAAAAGATTGTCAAAGTGAAGATTTTTCAAGAGTAATCAGAGTGCATTGTAAATTTCAGAAGCTATAAAGCATTTCCTCAACCATTTAGCCATGTTACTTTTGAATAGCATGAACTTTCTTTCACCTCCAGTCCTGCTTGAAAAGCCTTTTTTTCCAGCTACATTAAATTTTAAAACTTGACTCAGTCACAACCTATTTGAAGCCCCTTTGAGCTTATCTTTTTATATAATATAAAGATCACAAAAAAGGTGAACATTATCTTTTCAAGACCCCCTTGTAACCTGGATCCTGTGAATAATTTGGGTCCACTAATAAGAAGCATCTCCCTCAAGATTCGGAAGGAGAGGTAAGCAACACAGTGTAATGACAACATTTAAAATTATTGGATAGTCTATCAAGCATGACGATGTAAATGTATTCTAGACCTGGTAAAATATTACAGGTGCTGAAGAATGAACAACCATAACAATGATGCAAACTTTAGAATATCGTATGTTATCCGAGCACATTTGCAAATGCTGTTCTGATTATTTCTATTTAATATAGCAAAGCCTAATCGATGTCTTTATATTAATCTTGTTCCTGCATTAATTACTTGGGTTCTAAGTAGGGGATTATGCTGATTTAAACTACAAAACGTTTACCGATAGAATAATTACTATCAGAGGAGATAACAGATTAGTATACACTGAAAAGTTGTGAATCTAGGACTTATTATCTTACCTGAGTGGATTTCCTTTTAGTGATGATGCATTTAGCTTTTGATGATAGTATATTAATAACCTGGTGAAACAGTTAAATTGGTAACTAAAAGGAAACATTTATTAAAAGTAGGATTTTGGTGAATAACCTACTTATTTTTATAGATTTTGTGAAAGTCATGAGGATATAAAGATTCAGAGTGAAAGTAATAAAGATTCAGATTGTGTTTAATTGTGCTGAAAGTCTTAAAGAAATAAAATGCCAAAGTGAAAGTTTTAGAATCTCAACTAAATACTTGATAATAAAAAGCAGGGGTTTCTTTGTCTACGCTAAAGTACTTCCTTTCTCTCTTTACTGCAGAACATAAGCATCAAAAAATCAGTTGTAGATCTGATATTATTACTCAGAAACAGCATAAGTTGAATTCACAACATCACTAGGAAACTTGTAAGAAATAGTGGGAACCCCAGAATTTGAATGAAAACGTTTTAAAGGATTCAGATGGGTCTGTATAGAATTAACCTCACAGAGTTTTCTTTGTCACTGCAGAAGCCCCTTCTCTGTCTTATGGAAATTTTCCTTCCTTCTTTAAACATCTTATAATGATGCAACTTGAGGTAGTGGTTCTGCAAGAGGTGTCAATTCCTTCAGCTTCTCCTTTTATGTCTTATTGGCTCCAGAACTACAACTAGGAACACATCTCTCTATATCTCAAAGGACAAATTCCAAAGTCAAATTCAAAACAAAAAGATGTATTTATTTATGTATTTTTTTAAAAAGATTTTATTTATTTGACAGTGAGAGACAGAGAGAGGGAACACAAGCAGGGGGGAGTAGGAGCAGGATAAGTAGGCTTCCAGCCTAGCAGGGAGCCCACATGGAGCATGATCCTGGGATCATGACCTGAGCAGAAGGCAGACACTTAACCACTAAGACACGCAGGCGCCCCTCAAAAGGAAAAGATTTAAACACCAGAGAAAATTGGAGTATTTTGCTTATTTATATTGACATATCTTCAAAAATATTTATGGAATGGATCCTGAAGAGGCTACCCCAGAGAAGGTACAAGATAATTTTGATGGAAGTGGACTCATTGATATATGATCACACTTGCACTTTATTTGCTTCATTGTTTTAACTCCGAGTTGGGAATGTTTGCTTAGTTAGTTGAATGAAACTTTGAATCAATGGGACTTAAGTAAATAAAATCAACAGAAATGATCTTGGGATTTTAGAACACAGCTATATCCTCTTCATCAAATACCTCTTCTGCTTTTGAGAAATAGAAATAGATTTTGCTTGCTTTTGAGCCCTGGTCCAGGCCAAATACTTTCTGTTGGAAACTTAAATGGCTCCATAACCTCAACCTGTCTTATGTAAATTGGCTGATCCACCTAATCTCATATTTAGACATCACCAACAGTGGCTTACCCACAAGCAGCTCACTCACACTTCTCATGCACTTACTACTGCCTCAACACATACCTATGACCTCTAGGAAAATTCTTTTTATCCAACTGATTAAGAGGAGAAAAAAAAAATTCTTCCTGGTTTACAAAATGCTCTTCAGAATGTGCTCTCACCAGCCAGAAGTGAACTGCGGTAGCTTCGGAGTCCCACTGATTTATTCTGATGGACGGTAGAGAAGGAAAATCTTTGTAGTGGGCAGTTATAACTTATTCCTCTAATTTTCATGGAAATACGTGGCTGGAGGTATCTGTTACTTCCTCTCTCTCTCTCTCTCTCTCTCTCTCAATCTCTCTCCACATATGGAGAGAGATGTCCCCCACTTAGGCCCTAAGTAGTTTATACACGAAGAAGATTAATATAAGGACATACGTTTCTTCTGCTGCCCATTTGCCCAGCAGCTCGGGGAACACTGTCCTGTTTGAACAGAACCCAGGCCCTTGCCCTTATGGAGGAAAACTGAACTAGCAGGAGCATGATTGGTTATGTTCCATAATAATAATACTCAAAACATTAATTTGAAAATATCTTCAACTTGCTGCATTTTTTCACACTAGTACATTCCTAAACATCCTTTTTTACACAGAATAACAAACTAATCAACTATATACAGATATATACTATATAGTATGTATATATATATATATATATATATATATATATATAGTTCAAATGGATGGTATTTAAATAGATGGTGTATATATATGTGTATACACACATACACACACATACACACACACACACACACACACATATAGTTTAAATGGATGGTAAAGATGGAAAAAAGACTGGTGACCAGAAAGTCTAATGAATAATTATGGGGTTAGATATTTTGGAATGAGCCTGGAATGCTTGCCTACAAGTCCCCTACACAAAATGCTCTCAATAATAAAAGACTCAAAATGACCTATCTGCTCCTGAGCCAGCTTCTGTCTTCAGTCACCCCAACGTTTACTTAGTAGACTTTTGATAAAAATGAATATGAAGGCAAGAACTGGGATTTTTCATGGGTTCAACAGAAAGGATTTCCTCTTTGTAAAGGCATTTATTTTCAGGTACAATAAAGCAGTTTTTCTATTTCTGGAAAAATAGTTAAATCACTTTCTAACCCCATTCCATTTGTCTTCATTTGACTAGCCACATAACTAATTCTCACCAATGGTGAGGAGGAACATCACTTCTTGTGGAGAGTTAAGAGTGGATATGTCCCCTCAGTACTCATTTTCCCATGTATCTTGACTTGGGAGTTTGTAGTGTTGAAGATGTTAACATGATAAGATGTAAGGGTCCAATGAGAATTGGAACAGTGAGCAGAGACTCCTTTCCTACCATTTTAGATAGTGATGTAAGCAAGGAATAATGATTTAATTTTAAGTTACTGAAATCCAAGATTGTTTCGCATTTATCCTACTCTGATTACTGATAAAGACAATAATACTTTCAAATAGTATTTGCTTAGGGGTCATACAGCGAGCATTAAAGAAACATATCAGTCTGTATAGAGAACAAGATGTTTTAGTCAGTGGAAAACCGTTTAGTAAAACTGTTGATCATGATAACTTAGAAGGCAAATCCTGAATGTACTGAACCAAAAGCCCTAGGAAAAGGGTTTCAAAAAAAAGAGAAAACAAACAAACAAATAAAAAAAACCATGTAGTTTTGGCAAACAGTCTGCATTTGGCAGGAAAATACAAGAAAAAGATAAGCTGGGGTGAAACTTAATGGTTTTCAAAGATAAAGGAAAGGGAATCAATAGAATTCAGGGAAAAAGGCCTCAAAAGCCTGGAAAAGTTGTTCACTTTTAGACTTAAAAATAAGTTTAAGAAGGCTTTTAGTAGCAAGGGAACATGTAAATCCCAACATTCACACAAAGATCAGAATAAAGACTTGAATTTTTCCTTGTAGCCTGAAATCCTGAAGTTGGTTTTTATTTTCCTGAAAGAGAAACACACAGTACTCATCTGAGAAGGTCTTGGTTACGTCAATAGAACCCTAGAGAAAAGATTTCTCATTAGAGAAATCTCACATTGCGCAGAAATGGTGCATCCCTAGTAAACCTGCCATCTTCTGACATTGACTGAGAGGAGATTAGGGAGACTGGCTTCCAACGGAAAACTGAAATGGATCCCCATATTGCCACACCTGGAGTCTGTCACTCAACTATCCCCCTAACAAAGGTTCTCTCCTGAAGAAAGATCTGATCTGGCATGGCTGCTACAAGGACTCATGACTGTTCTTTTTCTCAAACATCAGAAAATAGAAGACACTGGTTATTGTAACTGCAAAATTACAACACAATTACTTCATGTCACACTGAAAGAAATTTTTAAAATACCACCAAAAAATCTTTGACATGATATTTTCTTATTATTTACATTTCTTATTAAAGTAATTGACATCCAAAGTCCTCTTCTGAATCATTTTTTCCAGGGCTTTCAATGTTAGTATTTTTTTACAAAATACTGTATTTTTATACCATCAAGAATAAGCAATGTATGTTTTGTTGTGTTTTATTTTATTCGCCCACAGGCAGAATATGTAGGTCTGGGAAATAAAGAGTAGGAGTAGAGAGATCTCTCCATTACATTTAATGACTCATTTAGAAGTTTTTACTGTCTGTTTTGTTTTTGTTTGCTTGCTCTCTTCTTTTTTAAGATTTTATTTATTTGTTTGAGAGAGAGAGAGAATGTGTGTGCAAGCAGGAAAGGGTCAGAGGGAGAGGGAGAAGCAGACTTCCTGCTAAGCCCAGAGCTCAACTCGGGGCTTGATCCCAGGACCCTGGGACCATGACCTGAGCTGAAGGCAGCCATTTAAGCAACTGAGACACAATAAATATTACTGTTGTTATTTCAAAGTATAACAAGGCAGATATATATGTGTGTATAAGTAACCAAAACTATAGACTGAAAAAGCTGTAAGTTAATTCAATGATGCCCATTCAAAACCCTTTTTCTAACTTGTCTTCCTGTACTATAGAACCTGAAATTCTAAAACATTTTCCGTATTTTCCTTGCACTAACACTTTGTGTATGATAACGAGTCCTCCAAAGGTAGATGTCCACGTGAGATTTAGAAGCAGACGCGAGAAACATGAGTGATAGCTATGCACTTTTCACAAAAGCTGTGCCTGTCGCTGCCTCTGGTCAGGTGTTCTGCAGTCCCTGCTCTCAGGGTGAGTAAGGTGCCGTGAGCTGTACTTCGGGCAGGTGTAATTTAGCTCCCTTTAAGCACCTAACCCCACCCTGTACTCTTAATATGAAAAATGATGGCACCAAACATATTAAGCTCTTGATGTCTACAAACATTTAACCCAGTGTTTCCTATGCTTTATGCTACTTAGTCCTCTAAACACCACTCTGTAGTTGGGTTTCCACTGGGGTTGTTAACACCAGTTTTCCTGCTAGCTCAGTCCTCTGAGGGTAAGGGCTGTAATTGCTATCACAATTGACAACTTCGAGTGGACACTCTCAATATTATTATGTATGATTTTATGGAAGTTGGGAGAAACTAAATGTTAACAAGAAGTTTCTCTGACTCCCAATGCATGGTTATCATTTAATCAATTGTCCTTTAGCGCAAGTTGCCAGGCATTTCTTTTCAGGAAGCACTGAGCATTCAGAAACATGAAAATATTCATGGAGCATCATTTTCCAACAATTAGGATGTTGATGGAGGATGTGATGGCCAAAAAAATAAATTTTTTTTTAAATTCTCAATCTTTGAATTCATGGATCTTTCCATTAGGATAGAAGACAGATTTTAATCAAATAAACATAAAAATAATAAAATTTTTATTGTGATCAGTCCTACGAATGAGAGGCATATGGTGAAATTAAACCTGTATAATTGTAAGGTACATTCTGTTCAGAAAGAACAGGTAAAGTCTTTTCTAAGGCGAAGAATTTACATGAGGTGCTAAAAGTCAGGAGAAGTTACCTGATTCAATTTAATTTTGGATCAGGTCACTTTTGCTAAAGCACAAGGAAAAGTTTGGAAGGGTCAAAAAACGATGTATATCAACGAATTTGAAGGGTAGCTAGTAAGAGTGTAAGAGTATAACTTTCCCAGAACAATATGAGAGTATCTTAAACTAAGACATTATTGGGAGAGATATTGAGTAGTGCAAAATGTTACAAAAGAGAACATTCAATAGACATGACTTGGTGATGGACTGAATAAGAGGGTTACAAGGAAGAGAGGTATCAAGTGTGACTTCGGGTTCATATTTGTATAGAGTTCATGCTATTCATTGCATGACATGACTTTCTTGTCCTTCAATCTCAGTTCAAATGATACCCCTCAAAAAGATGAACTGTTTAACCTAAGGTAGCCTATATATTTAAATCAATACACACACATACTCACACGCAAGTGTGTGCTCACGTGCCTTCTGTATTAAGTAACAATAATAAAGGAGACGTTTTGAGAAACAGGTTCCTGAGAAATATTTGAGAAAAATTATTCTCCATTGCAAATCACAAGGCCAAAATATCTTTAAAATGTGAGGATTATTGGGGTGCCTGGGCAGCTCAGTTAGTTAAGTATCTGACTCTTGATGTCAGCTCAGTTCATGATCTCGAGAGCATGAGATTGAGCCCCGTGTCTGGCTCTGTGTTGGGCGTGGAACCTGACTAAGATTCTCTCTCCCCTCCTTCTGCCCCTCCCTGCTAGTCACGTGAGCTCCCTCGCTTTCTTGCTCAAAAATATGAGAATTATAGGAGATGTATGAACCAGCTAAATAGAAAATAATGAACAGAAAAAAAGTCCAAGAATTTTGAACAAGAATTTTACAGGATTACATTCTCACCAGTTGAAGGTGAAACAGGAAAGCATGGCTGCACATCTGCCTGATACTAAGAGACAACTTCCTAAGTCTTACAACCCAAGTCACATTCAATAAGAATATGAGACATCATGTTATCTGATTTCCTTTTATTTATTTAAATTGAAATATAATTAATATATGGTAAAATGCACCCTTTGTATCATAGCATTTTGAAACTTTCAACAAATGTGTACAAAGGTTAGGTAACCATCATCATAATAAACATTTAAACAAGTTTTATTACTCTAGCATTCCTTTGAATTCCTTTATAGTCAATCCCTCCCCCAACCATCAGCCTTTTCCTATAGTTTTTTCCCTACACAAGAACACAGTATAAATAGAGCCAAATCATATGTAACATTTAGAGTCTGTCTACTTTCATTTAGCACAACGTAATTAAAATTTCTAGTGGGCTTAACTGTGGTCCCGAGGATATTCAGTCCTTGTGTCAAAAATCTGTGAATGTTTTTATATGGAAAAATGTTTGCAGATCTAGTGAAATGAAAGATTATACAAATAGGTTAAACATGGCATCATAAGTGTCTCACAAGAAAGAGACAGTGGAATATTGCATATACACAGAGAGGAAGAGGAGGTAGAGACTGGAATGATAAAGCCACAAGTGAAGGAATGTCAGCAGCCACCAGAAGTTAGAAGATAGGAACGGATTCTCGCCTAAAGCCCTGGGATGGAGTTTGGTCCTGCCAACACCTTGGTTTTGGCTCAGGAGAAAGCAACATAAAAATAAAGTCATGCCCAGTTAGTAAGATTATCTATTCTGTCTCCCATTTTTATTGGTTTAATTTTGTGAACAAAACTAGTCCATTATTGCATTCATTCCTAAAATAAATACTGTGATATCTTTTAGAGACCATTACATAAACCATGCCAAAAATATTTTCATTTTAGGGAAAATGTCCACAAGTCCACAATGGCTGAATATTATTCATGCCTTAGGACATACTAAAATATATGTCTTTCAATAAATTATATTAAAAATTCTGATATCTATGTGTATATATAATTCATATATATATATAAAATTCATTTTGTGAAAAAATACTAACATAAGTAATAAGCCTATCTTTGGAAATAGAATTAATTTCTCTAACTCAGAATGTCTTAATAGAATATGATTCCTTTAGAAGCCTAGGAATAGAGCTAATATTCTCTTTAATTTATTTCATCAAATGAATAGAAAGGAGTAATAATAGTAAAGAGTTATTCCAAGTTACTTTTTGATAAACAGATTTTTAACTGTTACAAAATACTTGAAGGCATACAATAGAAGATATCATACTTTGTGTGACACAAAAGCTGATTTGTCTGAGAGCTCAAGGAAGAGAAATTCCTAGCAATTATAACAACAATGTTATAGAATACAGGAGAAATATAATAAAAATTCATATGCTTGATAAGAAATGAGAAGTAATGAAAGACCCAGTAGCTTATCTGAATGATCAAGAGTATTAAATGATATGCAAAGTGTGTGCAATGTTAATGTTATTTTATATCAAAGCTCCTTCCCATACTGATTCTTCTTCCCTCAAGCTATACCTCTAATACCTTCCTTTCTCCATCAAACTTTTTGAAAGGCAACATAATAAGAATAAGAAGCATTTCAGATTACTGCAAAATTCAGAAAAGCTGTAAGTCTCAGTTCTGCCTCATACTAGTTGCTTTTGCAAGTGACTTTATCTGTCCTTGCCTAAGTTTTTTTGGCAGGGGTTGGGAGAGGCGGTTATTAACCTATAATGTATTATTTGACACATCTAGTAACTGGTAGTAGTAACAGTACTTTGACCAAAGAAAGAAGAATACGAAATTATTTCCAATAACTTCATGAACTGGTTTTATTTCTAATCAGGAAGCAGGTGTTAATTGGTAGGTAATAATTTTGAATAAGCAAGGAGAAAATTTTCTACTAGATTCTGCTTTGTAATATTGTAGAGCTGTCCTCAATGAAACTAAACCTACAGAGCTTGCACATTGGTAACCTGGTGTGAACTCCCTTTGACTTCTGAGGGATTCTCCCTTTATAAAATGGAGTTTTGAATATTAATAATATTAATATATATCACCAAAGTATTTGCTGTTAAAAAGGTTCATATTTCTTTTTTTTAAAGATTTTATTTATTTATTTTTTGATAGAGAGAGCACACAGAGGAAGAATAAGATGAAGAAGGAGACACCCCAATGAGCAGAGAGCTGGATATGGGGCTCAATCCCAAGACCCTAAGATGATGACCTAGATGCTTAACGAGCTGAGCCATCCAGGTGCCCCAAGATTCAGATTTCTTTAAAGCTATAGCTCCATTATTGGTAGTGACTGGGGTAGAGATCTGGCATCTAGAAGATTACTGTAGATTTCCTACTCATCAATTCCTGAAGTTATTCCATAAAATGTCAGTAAGTAGAATGTTAATTCATGAAGTTAGGAACTGCATCATGTTTCTTATTGTTGTATCTTTAATACCACTCTTCCTGACTGATGCTGTTTTTATTCTGCCTTCATTTTTGAAAGATAGTTTTGCCAAATATAATATTCTTAGTTGGGAGTTGTGTTCTTTCAAAACTTTGAATATGTTACTCACTGCTTTCTTGCCCCTGTTATTTCAGATGGAAAATCAGTGATTATTGTTATTGGGGTTTCCTTCTACAGAACCAAATGAGCATTTGTCTTTTGCTCCTTTTGAAACTTTGTCTTTCAACATTTATACTGCGATGTGTCTAGGTGTGGTTCTCTTTGTTTTTTTCTACTTGGAGTTTACTGAAATTCCTGAATGTGTAAATCAATGCTCATCAGCAAATTATGGAAGGTTTCAGTCATTTTATCTTTGATTTTTGTTTTTGTTTCTGTTTCATTCTCTCTCCTTTCCTGATATTCCTATTGAGCATTTGTAAGCTTAGTGATGTCCCACATTTCTCTAAAGCTTTGTACATTTTATTTTATTCTTTCTTTTTCTCTAATCTTTGAATTGTATAGTCTGTGATCCACCTTTAAATCTAATGTTGAGTCCTCTAGGGAAATTTTCCTTTTATTTTTATTTTTATTTATTTATTTTTTTAAGATTTACTTATTTGCGAGAGAGAGAAAGAGAGAAGGAGGGAGGGGCAGAGGAAGAGAGATCTCAAGCAGACTCCCGCTGAGCAGAGAACCCAATGCCGGACTGCTGCAGGATTTGACCTCACTACTCTGAGAACAGAACCTGAGCAGAAAACATGTCATACATTTAACCAACTGAGCCACCTGGTGCCCTGAAATTTTTCATTTCACTTATAACATTTTTCAACTCAAGGATGCCCACTTGGTTAATTTTTATAATGTCCATTTATTTATTGCTATTATCTGTAGATACATAAAATGTCTGCCAATGGACTTTACATAAATTTTATTAGTCTGGGGACTGGACTTCTACTTTAGATGAGTAACCCAACTGGTCAGCTGAGAATATTAGCTCCTATGAAGCTCTGAAAGATATAAAAATGTATCCGTGCAAAACCTACAGATCGGGGCACCAGGGTGGCTCAGTGGGTTAGGCCTCTGCCTTGAGCAAGGGTTGTGATTTCAGAGTCCTGGGATTGAGCCCCGCCCTGGACTCTCTACCCCCAGTGGGGGGAGGGCCTGCCTCCCCCTCTCTCTTTGCCTGCCTCTCTACCTACTTGTGATCACTCTCTCTCTTTTTAAATCTTAAAAAAAAAAAAAAACCTACAGATGACTAAGAATTTTTCTTTAAATGGGTACATAAGAATTTTGGATTCACGTTTGTTGTGTCAATATGGTGAAATCGTCATGAGCCTGACTGCTTACATTCAGTCCTAGTTGTGACAATGAGTAGCTGTGCAAGCTGAAGTATGAGGAAGTTACCTCTTCATGTTTCAATTTCCTTATTGGTAAATTAAGGAGAATAATATTTGATATTGCTTAGGATATTGTGAGTATTAAATGAGTTCGTCTCTAAAAGATCTTTTAACACTGCCTGGCCTAAAGAGATAACAGTTACGTAACTCACTAGTTCGGGCTATTTAGGAGTTAGTTTATTTTAATATAATTCAGCTTTTGTAGTTTCATTTATTTGTTTCATTTCAGGCTCTTTTCCTCTAGAAGTTATATTCTTTCTTTAGCAGTACCACAAAATTTCAATGTGCATTACCATAAGCTTCTTAAATTCATATTTGTAATTATGTGGATTATTTTTCATTTTCAATTCAACTACATAACCTTTTTTTGTCTTCACGTCAGACTTTTTGAGGGGCACATGGGTAATTCCCACTAAATTTCTGTACTAGAAGATAGATGAGCTTACTTTGTATAAATTCTTCCTTCTATAGCCATAGGCTAGAAAATGGAAAAAGGAAAAGCCCCTACAATGTGTTTTTCCAAGACCCATGGCCCTCCGTTCATCATCATCAGGGCAGAGCAATAGGCGGAGCCCCGTTTATGTAGAGGATTTGTTTGTTTGTTTCTGGTGTAAAGACAAACACATAAATCCTGCGTTCTTGGGTGTTGGCTTCTTAACAAAACTCTCATCTGAGTGTGAATCAGAATCACAAGAGTGCTTGCCAAAATGCTGAGTTCCAGGTTTCCACAATAAATCTAGGAAATCATAATATTTGGTCATCTGTGGCATGAAAACATTTCACGTGTTCCTAATACCACACTTGAAAAAATACTGCCAGAACTGTGTTTTTCCTTCACTTGAATTTAATAAACTGCTAAAAGCTACCCAGTAAAGAGGTAGTCTTGATGGAAACTTTAATTAGATGTGTCTATTCCCTTGAAATGTGAAAATTGAGAAGTCATTTTAATGTGCTCATTGAATGTCATTTTTCATTTTGTATTCTTTTCTTCTTTAAAAGAAAACCTTCAATGGAAATGAGACATTTACATTTGAAAAGTACAAATTGGTCTGTAGTCATGTATTTCAGAGTACATGCATTCATCAGATGAAGAAATTATTGAATTAGTGATTGAAATTTAGGTATAGGAAAAATTGTATTGGTTGTTTCAATTATTATTATTACAGTATTTTATATATAGTTGGTAATTATAACAAAATTATAGACCCAGCAATGAAATGTTTAATACATACATGCTAAAGCTATGCAAATTTCCACCCACACAACAGTGATATTTATATAATAATGATAAAGAATTACTATTATGTAACTTGCTTTTTTCAGTTTAAGTTTTGTTCTTGGAAAATAATGTTTTGTTCATTTAATTTTATAAACTTTCTGGGAATTTCATCAGTGTCCTTAAGTTAATATATAAGGGAAATATGTGAGTTTAATGGAAATGTAAAATTGTGTATTTTAAGCATGCTGAAATCAGCAGATTTCCATGGTACACAAGTGCTCTGCACCTATGAAACATTATCTTATATTTTATTTTTAATTTTTTTAAAGATCTTATTTATGTATTTGAGAGAGAGAGAGAGGACAAGTGGGGAGGAATGGACAGAGGGAGAGGGTGAAGCAGACTCCCCACTGCCCACTGATTAGGGAGCCTGATGTGGGGCTCTGTTCCAGGAGCCTGAGATCATGACCTGAGCCAAAGGCAGATGCTTAACCAACTGAGCCATACAGGTGTCCCACATTTAGTCATTTTAGTGATGTATTTTGGTTTCTCCTGAATAGCCAGTAATTTCCAAGAGGGCAGGGAATATAGTCATCAGGTTAACTAGTATAGACCAACCACTTAGCATGGAAGTTTATTAAGGATTTTTTTAATTGACTGATATTGTTTTAATATTTTGCGAAAATATTACATATACTTATACACACATAAATCAAGTACTTATTCTCATTAGTTTATTCCTCTTGGGACTTATATCAAAATATAACAGCTCATCACAAATGGCTCAAATAATCGAAAGAATCAAATTTTACTTGTTTTAGAAATAAGAATAGGGGCTCCTGGGTGGCTCAGTGGGTTAAGCCTCTGCCTTTGACTCAGGTCATGATCCCAGGGTCCTGGGATTGAGCTCCACATAGGACTCCCTGCCCAGCAGGGAGCCTGCTTCCCCTTTCTCTCTGCCTGCCTCTCTGCCTACTTGTGATCTGTCAGATAAATAAATAAAATCTTTAAAAAAAAGAAAAAAAAAAGAATGTATGTCTAGCTTTTTATGTTGACCAATAGGAAAAGGAAGGGGATAATGGTACTGTTATTTTTATATTTTTGTATATATTTTGTATATATTTGTATTTATTTGTATAATATACATATAATATATATTTGTATATATTTTGTATATATTTTATACATACTGTATCCATATGGCCCAAATCAAAAAAGTATAGAGAATAAGAAATAGTTTCATCACAATTTTTTCTTTAAGCAAAACTGATGCATCATTTCATATTATCATTATTTTTAAAATTAAAATATATCTTGGACAGTTGTTCATATTAGTGTGTTAAATTTTAAATTAAAATGTGCTCATCTTAACCACAGATACAGTTAGTGTGAGTTTTGCATTTCTTCTCTAGGAGAAAAAACATAACAGTATTCCTTAAGAAATTCTGATTGTGTAGGCTCAAGCTTGCGTACCCTTTCTTCACCCCACCTAATGCTACATAACTGTGAATAAAATTAAAATAAATTGCATATACAATATGATAAATGCTTTGTTAGAAGCATTACTCATTCCTCATTGTCAAAAAGAGGAAAGCAATTCTACTAGGATTATCAAGAAGGGCCTCATAAAGGAGTTATTTGAGGCAGGACTTGACATATGAAATGAATATAATTGGATTATAGAAACTGTGATGTGGGGATTTACATAAGTCTTTCACCTTTGTTCATAAAATAAAACTAAGGTCATTTAGGATTGACAATGGGGGAAAACCCCACTTGGACAGCAATTAACTGGACTCTCAGATATGGGCTTGAGTTAGGTAAGATTCACTTTATTTTTGAAGATGATTCACACATTAGTATGTTCACTCTATTTACTGACTTCTAGAGAACAAAAACCTCAGCTCTTCCTGAGTTTACTTGATAAAAGTGAAAGAAAAGACATAAACGAACATTCTAGAACATATAGTGGCTTTAGAATTAAGAGAGCTAAGGGGAAAAAGCTGAATCAGGAAGAGAGAAAGAAAGTGTGTTTTTGTGTGGTGAAATTTTAAGCAGTCAAGAAAGACCTGAATTAGGAGGGGGTATTGAATAGCATCTGAAGAACATTAGAGATAAAGTCTAGTCTGATGAGCTGTGCGTTGGGTTCACTATTGCAACTTTTGGGCCTAACACAATGCCTACCATACAGTAAGCACTCAGTAAATATCTATTGGATACACGCATGAGTAATTTAATTTGTGGAATAATGATAAGGAGAGGGTGTGTATCAGAAGTAAGTATCAAGAAGACAGATTGGTAATTGTTTAGGTTGGATATACGAAAGGATGTTTATTTTTTGTTATGTAAAGAAAAAAATTAGTCCTGTAGGCCTTGAGGAATCTTTGAATACCTTGATATTTTTAGACTTACTGAGGATGCCATCAATCATATAAAATTGTTGGGAAAATATCGATGACAGAATAGTGAAATAAAGAGACATTTTTCAGACAGGCTGATTAGAATGAAAACGCATCATAAGCCCACAGATATTTGATACTGGTGACAGAGTTAACACAGAAAAGTTATGAGGGTTTGGATACATTTTTTTTATGAAGTAGTGACAAGATTTCAATTGTACAAAAACAACTGATGGTGAAGCATAGTGTATTTTATTTATTAACAATTTCTAAGTTCCTGACTTGGTGGCTGAGATAAATCAATGGTAATTCCAATCACTTACATATCTGACTCAAGAGTATAAGCATGGAAAGGATGAAACATTGAGGTCAGTTTCACATATACTGAATATGATGTGCTTTGAATTACGAGACTGATGTAAGGTTTATTATACTACAGATCTTAAACAAAATATATAACTACAAATAAAACGCCAGTGACTTAAGTTTAGGAGTGAAAAAGTTTAGGGAAAGCAATAGAGTGAAAGTTTATTGGAGACAAATCATGAATGATGAGATGGCCAGTGGCAAGAACAGAGCACAGGTTGTTTCAAGCAAGAAAATCATTGGAAATTCATAAAACCCTGAAAATATATGTTGTAGACAGAGGTTTAACGAATTGACATCACCAGCATCTTTATTTTTGTGATGAATAAGAAAGAACAGCTACACAAACAAACTTATATTGTATATGGAAATGAGCTCCTTACATTCATTCTGTACATGGAACTTTGCTTTCTTTGGAGTACCTCACTAGCTTATATTCAAAGTCCTTAGGGGAAGATTGGCTCCTTTAAAACATAGGCATGTTTCTGAAAACTGTAAAAGATAGCTGGATTTGACTATTATGAAAACAGGCTATCACCATGGTCACTTAAGTGTTTGAAGAATATTTTGTTTACAATGGAGTGTTTGTGATATTGCTTGTCACTTCCCATTACCTTTTGATCAACAGGATAACAGGAATGGCACTGCCAGAAGCAATTGACTTTGACATTGTGAATGCATTTAATGGAGTTCAGTTGTGCTTATGAGTTTCATATGCTACCCATTTGATTTCTACTGTAATCAATTATTATAACTTTGGGGGACAGTTAAATTGAGTGACCTCTAGGGCTACATACTTGAAATAACATTTTAGTAAATTTATATAATATATAGGCCAAGTAGTAAATCCCAACTTCAGTTCATGGTAGCATCGCTGAAATGAACTTGGCAAATAGACTATTTAAGAATATGACTGATGCCTTTGCAAAAGATGATACATGTTTATGCTCCAGTGGATCAGACAGTTCTAAAGAAAACTCCAAAAGCCTAAGAACAGTTTTGTTTTTCCTTCTTTATCGCCTTTATCAGACATTATTTTAGTGCTGTTGACACTGCCTAAACTATCTATTTCCATATATGCATATATAGATTAAAATGTAATACTAATAAATTTAGAAAATAAAATGTGGGTTGTTACCATAGTTACTCTGAAATTTTCAATGTTAAGAACTCTACAAAATTAACTCTGGATTAACTAGCAACTGATCAAGTATTCATTTAATGCATATTTTAATCTTCCTTAGTTTTATACGTATATCCAGAACTCAAGAAATATAAAGTTTATTTTGAAGCTATATTTCAATATATTAAAACAAAGCTAACAGTACATTATACTATAACGAAAATTCCAAATGGCAAACACCAATGCCAAATTATAGCAAACAAAAAGGATTCATGATATGGAAAGAAAGAGACTTTACATATTTATAAAGTCACAAAGGTATATGTATGTGTGTGTATACATAGATATGTGTGTGTGTGTGTATACATTTATATACACACACAGCCCTATAAATGTATATATGAAAACACCTATCTATTTATATATATAATAAAGTTTATATATGTGTATATATATATATACATATATAAAGTTTACATATGTATGTGTGCATAAAATTTAATCAACCCTCTCAATTTAGGATGACTGTCTTAATAATTTATCACCTGCTGTGTTTCTCCAACATTAGCCTGTTTTCATATGTTGAAACTCTTCATGTGGAAGCCAGTATCAGTTTGTCATTTGTAGGTATAAGTACTTAATTACTAGTAATTGATTTGCAAATCATCATTCTAATCAACCACAGAGTTCTAGCCTTGGACAGAGATCGAATGCCATATATCACAAAAGAAAATTAAAAAAAGAATGTCATATATCATAAATACATCACAAAGTGAGCTTTCTGTCTCCCTTATGCCGCATGCTTTTCTTCCCACGTACTGATCTCAATGTAATAGCATTCAATATGAGTTATATAATAATAACATTTCTCCAAAAAATAATTCTTGAGAGTGGAAAGCTGTGGATAACCTGCCTCTATAATGCCCTAAATATGTTTGGATTCTTATATTTGATGTACCAGTACTCCCAGAATAATGATTTGATCTACAAGAGGTTTTCCTAGGCTAGGTCGATGGAAGGAGGTGGGTAGGGAATGGGTTAAATGGGTGGTGGGTATTAAGGAAGGCACCTGTTATGATGAGTGCTGGATGTTATAGGTGAGTGATGAATCGCTAAATTCTATTCCTGAAACCACTATTAGACTATATGTTAACTAACTAGCATCTAAATAAAAAATTGGAAGAAAAAATATAAAACAAAATAACAGGCCATATGCCTACAATAATTCAAATAATAACAATAACAATGACCATAAAAATAAATAATAAAATAATAAATCATAAACAGATTCATCGTTGCAATGATTAAATGAGTTGAATATATAGCACATATGTTTAGCACACGACCTGGCATACAGAAAGTTATGAGTAGGTGTTGTCTAGTAGTTGGAATCATAGTAATAGTAGTACTACCACAACAATACCACCACCATGTACGTTCCCATTACTATTATGACTTGATTTGCTACTCCACTGAATAGAGATCTTCACTCCTTTTATTATATTACCTCTAATTGAAAAGAAAATAAGGATTAATTTAATTTGATGAAATAATATATGAAAAAAGAAAATTTAATGCTTACCTAATATAATGTAGAGCCACTATCTTCCCTTATCGACTGAAGATTGCGAGAAGAGATCAGAACTAAAGGTTTTCTGAGCTGCAGTCATCTAGAAATATTTAAATGTTCTCATTACATACTTCTATTGCCTTCTAAATGTATTGCCCAATTTCATTTTTTTAGCTCTGCCTTATCATATCAACATAAAAATATTGCTATTAAATTCAAGTAATAATAAAGTAATTACTACACCATATTATGAGCAAATAGTCATAACCAGAGCCATCTGCAAATTTTAATACATGACTTACTGAATTTTCCAGATCAATAAACTTGTATGATAATAAAATAACTAACACTGACCTCTAATGAGCATAATAGCCACTTTCTTCTGTAAGAATTTACATGCCACCTTCTATGTTTCCCCATCATTAGTCTGTTTTCATATATTGAAACTCTTCCTTTGGAAGCCAACATAAATAAATGATTTCTATGGTAATTTTATTAGGATACCATCACTTCTTTAGCTAATAAAAAAAACATGAAAATGTTATCACTCTTTATTTTGGAAGTATGTAAGTTTTTCAGTTCCTTTCATTTGTTTAGTACTTACTTGTAACTACCTTGTGCCAAGTACACAGTCTATATTTTAAGTCAAAATATAAACTCTTTTTAAAATTCTCATACCACGTAGGGTCCCTGGGTGTCTCAGTTGGTTAAGGATCTGACTCTTGATTTTGCTTCAGGTCATGATCTCAGGGTAGTGAGATAGAGACACCCTTCCTCTCCTCTCTACCCCCCCCCCAAACCACACCTGGGCCTCTGCACCAAGCAGGAAGTCTGCTTGTCCCTCTCCCTCCCTCTTAGCCTCTCCCCATGCTCTCAGGAGCATAGGCACTTTCTCTCTCAAATAAGGAAGTAAATAAAATCTTCAAAAAAATTCTCATAGCATGTATTGCATCTGTTCCTATTTATGTATTTTCCCATGAACACATGTTTTCTTCCTTTTTTATATAAAGCTCATCATTTGACTGCTTTTATAGTGTTCCTTCCCTTTAATCTTTTTCCTTGTGATAATTACCATTATTTTCACTCCTTTTATTATTTTTTTAATTTGTTAATCTTACCTGTTTAAGCATTCATTTATTAAGTCCTGACAGCCATCCCAGTTATATTAACATTTTTAAAATGTCATAAATCAGTGATTGGATTAATTTTCTATCTAATTGGATACTTATTTTTTTCAAGTGTATCCCTAGTTCATCTGGCCTACAATTGTCCAAAGTCATTTTATCCTGCTCAGATCTGAATAATGAAGAGAAGTGCAAATATTTACACATAATGTGCTGGTGATACTTTATTTCCTTGCACTTTTATATATTTTTTTGTTTTTCTGGACATTTGAAAATTATTATTATACTGAGATATTAATGGGGGTAGGAGGAAGTGTCCTTGAAGAGAGTGTAATTCAGTACCAGAACTATCAAAAAGTGTTGTACTAAAATAGGACATTATCTCATTGCTCATTTAGCCACTGCAGATATCTGTAGTCTTCAATAAGGAAATCATATTATGACACACAACATGGCTAGAAACAATTCAAGCTGTAGGAAAGTAGGAAAAGTAGGAACTTTTAATGTACCCTTAGAAACCATTTTTTTTTTTAAGATTTTATTTATTTGAGAGAGAGAGAGGGAGCATGAAAGGGGCGAGGGGCAGAGGGAGAAGCCGGCTCCCTGATGAGCAGAGTTCTGATGTGGGACTTGATCCTGGGACTCCAGGATCATGACCTGAGCTGAAGGCAGTTGCTTAACCAACTGAGCCATCCAGGTGCCCACCTTAGAAAACATTTTTAAATTCCATTTAATGGAGTTGCTTGCACATCATGGTGCTAATCTTGCATGGGATTCAAATATTGTTTCTGAATTGTAGACAGCTCAGCAAAATATGAGGACATTCTATTTTAAGATACTTCATTTTTTAAATAGAGGTCTATTTGGAATATTGATTTACCATTTATTTTCATTAACTATCTCAGGTGGTTCTTCTAAAGATAGGTACATTCTCATCTATAAGGAGAAAAAGATGTTCATATCTCATCATGCTTGGGATGAATGGTGAGCATCACAGATCTGATCAGCTAGGTGATTGGACTAAAAAGTTGGAGGGATGAAAAATATTGTTTTCTTATCCCACAATTAGAATTTTCCTTACCAAAAAAACCAAAAAGAAAAACAAAAACAAAAAACGCAAAAAGAAATATAAAGATAGAATCTCTTTATTACCCAAAAAGAAAATTGTAAGTTGTGCAAAACAGTACAAAAACATCATTTAGATTCACTTCCAGATCTTAACCCACATTTTCAAAGCCATGCAAATATGGAGTAGGTATAAAATACACAAAAAATAATCTGTTATTTTTCTTCTAAAATATTAATATGTTACAATTATTTAATATGAATTTTCTTGGCCTTGTATATCATATAAATATGAAAATATTTAGAAGAATGTTGTCAATTTTTAAATTAAAACTTCTCACAAATCTATAACTCAGTTTAAAAACCTTACTAAATTATCACCTTCACAATCATTTATCTATTAATATGTTCCACTTCTTTCCATGGAAACAATAGAAGGAAAGTAGCACCAAGCATTTTTTTCTCCTTTATAACACAACTAAAAGTAAGTAAAATAAAATTTCTTTCAAAGAATGCAAATTTTTAGTAATTATGATATGAATATTTTAAAGTTCATAATCATAGGATTAAACAAAATTAAATAATGTTATCCCTTTTTCTCCATTTCAAATAAGAGATTTTCCCCAAATACAAAATTTCTTCTTACAAGGCCGAACATGATATTGATAAATGAAGTTAGTTTGAATTAAAGTAAAATGAATCATTTACACTATCCATAGACTCAGTCACCCTAAGTCGCTGACCAATTGGCGTAAGACAGTAAGCATCTTCTGGGCTGTAACAAATGGTACATAAAGTCCAATGGAACTATGGGATCAGCACTCATTATACCCAGGTAGTGTAATAATTAGAGTATGAGTGGTATTTTTAACCTTCAGCCTCCAATGTGTATAATGAATAGTCAGTGGAAATGTTTTTCACCTTACAAGTTTAATCAGCCAAAGAAAAGATACTTGGTAACTATGGCAACATGCACTATTAGTTGACCATTGTGATCCTAAAGACAAATCAAAAATCAGTCAAGTATGTTAAACATCCTTGGAATTTAGAGAAAAGAGGGCAGTCTTTGATTTGAACAGCTCTGTGATCAAAGTAGTTATGCTTGTAGACTTAGGCCAGAAATATTAACCGATTAATTAATTTTGGGGCTCTGGAAAATTTTTGTCTGGGACTCAAGTGATCAACTTCTTACTATACTATTAGTTTCTTTCTCAAAAAATGAGTTAAATTAGTTAAAATAATAAAAAAAAAGCCAGTTATTTAGGCGATTACTTTGTATGAGACATTCAATTAATTTAAAATTTTAAAGGAGATTGTTAAACTGATTACAGGAACAATAAAATTTGCTTTTGTAATCTCAGAATTAAAACTACTTAGTTTTACCATAAATCTACCATACGGTTCATATTTTTTTAAATTTATTTTTTATTTATTTTCAGCATAACAGTATTCATTATTTTTGCACCACACCCAGTGCTCCATACAGTTCATATTTTAAAAAACAAACACGGGACTCCATTGTTATTCACATGTGTGGTATGGGATAATAAATAGAAGAAAAGTATGCTTATCTTCAAAATCCTTTGAAATGTGTTATTTGAAATTTAAGATGGAGCAAAAGAGATTTTGGGGGAAATTCACTTGGGGAAAAAAAAACCGACATATTTTCTATATGTTTGATTGCTTTTGTGGTTCCTTAATTTAAAAGCTACAGGGAATATGTGGGAAACAATAAATTTTAGACATTTTTACAGAAGATCTGCATGTCTGACCTCAGTGCTTCAACAATTACATCACATGATGTTAAGCTGCTTGGGAAAAATATATATATATGTCTTCATAAATCTGAAAAAAGACATGCTATTTCTAAGTCAAGTTCTTGTAGAAAATCTACCAGAAAGAAAAAAATAAGGAAATGCTAAGTCCTTAGCAAATCTTGTGGAGGGACATGTCTATTCTGTAACTTTTTAATTTTTTAATTTTATTTTTTAAATTAAATTTAATTTTTTTGTAATGGCAATTACCATTTAATGAATGATTTAGTGAAGCCACCATCTTCTGTAAGAATCAACAGTGCTATAAGAGCCATATACATGTGGTATAAATTTCTTTCTTCAACACATTACAAAATCTCAAGATTTGCTAAAAACTAGAGAATAAAAATTCTAATTTATTTCCATAACTTTATTATAAAACCAAATGTTTCAAGTGTTTGCACTTATATTTTGTATTCTTTGTTTTAATACCATAGTTCTATTTCTCTTTAGAAAAAAAAACATGCAAACGAGCTTCTAGCTGAAATTACTTTCCATATGTGTAGCTAAGATACCAGTAGAGAAAATCATTGTGAACTGTGAAAGTCTGCCTGAGAAGATCTATTGTCACAGGAAGTTTGGATTTGCAGCTCATTTAGGTCCATGGTTTGTTTAAAGTTTTCAAGAAGTCACATCGAATTTGCCCAACAACCCTCAAAAAAGGCACAGCTGCTTAGAAATTAAAGAACATGTTTTATTTGCTGTTAGCATGACTTTTAATCACACTAAATAAAAATACATTTCAAATAAATAGTAATTAAACAAACAAAAAATTATATGCACAATATTATGACAATCATCAAGAAAACAGTCCCCATCTTAAGAGTCATTTACAGACTGCTGGTATATTTCCAAGTGTCAGCATTCAATATATTTCATCTCCACAACCCAGGTTGAGATTAAATATTTTATCCTTTATGGGCCTTATTTTAATTTCCTATTGGGAATATTTTTCAGGTACTTCATAATACAAAAAGAGAGATCTATAATCATTTCAAGGTCAATTTAGATGCATCTATGTGCCACAATATGCATTCTCTTCCTGTTAGGCTAAAAGCAAAAACTAATTAAAAATAATTACCGGGGCACCTGGGTGGCTCAGTGAGTTAAACCGCTGCCTTCGGCTCAGGTCATGATCTCAGGGTCCTCGGATCCAGTCCCGCATCAGGCTCTCTGCTCAGCAGGGAGCCTGCTTCCCTCTCTCTCTCTCTCTGCCTGCCTCTCCGTCTACTTGTGATTTCTCTCTCAAATAAATAAATAAAATCTTTAAAAAAAATTAATTACCAAAAGATAAGGATTTTGCAGTGCCATTGGTTGATGTTGTGGCCAAATAATTTTGCTAATATCATAATGCAGTTTTTCTTAATATATTGAGTTACACAACAATATTGAATGGGCTATTTTGATTTCAAGTGACAGAACCCAAATCAAATAAATTAAAAGCCAAATTTATTGCCTCCTACCACTGGAAATTGTGGGCAAAACAAATTTCAGGGGAAATTGGGTCCAAGGACTCAGATCTCTCTCTCTCTCTCTCTTACTCTGCTTTGTCATGCCCAGTAGCATTCTCTTCTCGCTCTATCAGGCTTCTTGTGTGGCGAGTAACCGCCATGTTACCCGCTGCTGTTTCACACCCAATCAGCTCCATAACTAATTAAAAAATCAGGGAACTTGGGTTTTGAAACAAACATTTTTGCTGTGTAATTTGTATGTTTCTGTGTGAGTGCACATATAAATCTTTCTGGTATTTAAATTTCCATAATCTTCAGATTCTCAGGGGTGACTCCTAATTTATCCATCCAACAACCCATTCAACTTTCTTATGGGTTACTGTTGCTCCTTGACTCCACTCACATGATTTTGGCCAGATTTCCAACACAGTATCTCTCAGTGTTGACCAGAATACTCAGCTTTCTGACCATTGTAATTAGTTCAGGATGCCATAAAGGAGAAATGACCCATCAAGGCTAATACATTTTTTTTTAAAGATTTTACTTATTTATTTGACAGAGATCACAAGTAGGCAGAGAAGCAGGCAGAGAGAGAGGAAGAAGCAGACTCCCTGCCAAGCAGGGACCCCGACGCCAGGCTCAATCCCAGGACCCCGGGACCCCGGGACCATGACCTGAGCCAAAGGCAGAGGCTTTAACCCACTGAGCCACCCAGGCATCCCTTCCTCCATGTTTTTATTTTGAGCTGGCAATAAAGCAGCCTGGATTCTTAAACTTAAGGCTCTGGTTTCTACTAACTCTGTAATATCCTGATTCTGTCTGCAAACAGCTGCCCGATACGGATACGGATTTACATAATGCCTGCATTTGTTTGGCTAAATCAGTAGACATTGTGTAGTTAATGCAATTGATCCCAATCAACATACATATACGGCAAGTCTACAGTGTGCCAGGAACTGTTCTAGATGCTGTGGACTTGAACGTAAATAAGATATAGTCTCCTCAGAAGTGTGCGTGTGTTTCCCCAAATGCTCACAGCAGTTGATCATGGTGAGAGGTGAAGATGTCATCTGAGGTCGCACGATGATCCTCCGTCCTACCAAAGTCCTTTCTCCTATTAGACAAATATTTCATAATTCCCCTTTTAATCTCCTACATTAAAATAGATGTATAATATCACCTTTCAATATAAATTTTAAAACATTCAATGTAATGCCCTTAACTATAAAAAATAAAATATAAATAATATTTTATAATAAAATAATGTTTATTTAAATATGTATCTGCTATGCAAACCCAATGACTATTACAGACTTAC
The DNA here is from genome assembly GCF_011764305.1 of Mustela putorius furo. Taxonomy (NCBI): domain Eukaryota; kingdom Metazoa; phylum Chordata; class Mammalia; order Carnivora; family Mustelidae; genus Mustela; species Mustela putorius. The sequence continues at coordinate 13,619,120 of NW_025421322.1, read as the reverse complement.
AAAATACTCTCTTGGGGAAATCCTACCTCCCAGGTTTTAGATTCTAAAACATCGAAGTGATCTGGTTGTAGGTGATAATTTTATTTTGTTTTTTATTTCCCAAAGCTCCATGCACTGTGGGCCACAGACCTGACCTATGACTTGCTAGCATCATATTTGAGTATATACAAAGAGCAGTTTACTCATGAAAAACAATTCCCTAAACCTTCCCAACTATTGCTCCAAATTTTTTAGCTGGTATAACATGAATTTTTTAACTTAAGCATTCTACTGTAATTTTTTCTCTGTTTCTTAATAAACATCAGAATATTATGATGATCAATACATTGCATTTTTTTTAATACATTGCATTTTTGTAGGCCTCTCCTGTGATGGCTGCAATGGCTGCTTTACAGAGAAAATCTTACCCTGATTCTTACATTTAGTTTACGGCACTTCTTTGATGATATTCAATTTCTGAAAGCCCTCTTTATTAGAATTTCATTTTGGCTTCTCTCTTAAAATGTAAGCAGTGATATTAAGGAGAAAGTTTAAAAAACTTGCATCCTGTGTTTTCTAATTCAAATATTATGGAGAAATTGGAACTTGATTTATAACAACAGAAAATCAGACGTGAGTAAGGACATTGCAAACCTAAGAATAAATAGCAGAATTGACAACTGCATTGAAATTCACAGCATGATAAAAATTTCATTGCCATGTGTAAACAAGTCCAGAACTTACTTAGAGTTAAAACTTTAACAAGCAGTTTGCTATAAACTTGGAAGATTCACCATAAAAAAACTGGCAGCACTCTAGAAAAACATGGTATGTAAGCAAGATTTGGTCATGAAAATTTGGTGACCAAGTAAAAAGCAATGATTCTGCTGTCTTATGTTCCTGAACAGCTTTAAAACCTCCAGAAATATTACATCAACAATGAAGTCCAGAGAAAGATGAACATATGAATATAATACTATGTTTTATTTAGGTAAGGCATTATCTTTTGATAACAGCAATGATAATGTAGTGAGAAGCAGTGGATGAAACTCCAGACAATTTTTTTTTTCTGGATTAAGGCTTTATAGCTATTAAGTGGTTGAAGATGAAGGAAATATTTTATTTAAAAGCCACATCTAAGTTTTAATATATCAAAGATTGAGATTTGAATTCCCTTTTGAATTGTCTTTATTTTCAGCAAATCTTATGAGCAGGCATTTAGTTACACAAACTAAAAGAAATGGCATATTCATTCTAAATAAAACTGAAGTGACCTGAAAGCAACTATTTTAGGCTGAGATGATAATTGTTCTGTTAGGTAAGGTCAGTTATTTACTGGAATTAATTAAATTGGCTTAATAATGCTATCATCTATCCATCTGTGTACCTATGATCTCCAACTAATTCCAGGGTGTGTGTGTGTGTGTGTGTGTGTGTGTGTGTGTGTTGGGGTGAGGAGCAGAGTTCCTCTGGAGGACCAGAGGACAAATCCACACCACAGTGTGGGCAGCGTGGGGATCTAGAATTTTCTCTAAAGGAAGGATTAGTCACACTGGCAGTTGTCCTGAGAAGAGCAGGTTCTCAGGCAGAAAATGAGAACTAATTAGGTGGGTTGTATTATAGAGGAAATTTCTTGGCTGCCATTTACTAAAAGTGCCTTGGCAATTAAAAGGAAAAACCAAAGATGCTAGCCTTTCTGTAATATATACACAGCAAGGAGAGATATTCACTGAGGTCAAAAACCTGTTTAAATTATCTACATTTGGAAGCTAAGTCTGTTTCACACATAAACCAAGGTGGTTTTTTTTGGTAAGTTTAATATGTACATGTATTGAAAGCCAGGCTGGTCTCCCTGCCCTGTTTTCTCAAGCCATTTTGGACCAGCTTAAGAGCCATTTCCCACTCACCCCATGGACCCCAATTGTGTAAGCAATATACAACTTCACACCTTCATGTGACACGTATCTTGACATCTGAGTAAGAACAAGTATATCTCGATTATTAGTTTATCAACAACATTGGAAGCTAGAGATAGTAAAATAAGATCTTTTTAAAGTTCCAAGAGTATATAGCCATCGGGCTAGAATTGCATAACCACCAAACCTCAGAACCAAAGTAAAGCAAAACGTATTTTCAGATATTTTAAAAACAAGAGTTTACTAGCTTCCCTTTAGAATAACTTCTATGACCCAGCAATTGCATTACTACTACTATTACTACTATTTACCTCAAAGATACAGATGTAGTGAAAAGAAGGGGCATATGAACCCCAATTGTCAGAGCAGCAATGTCTACAATAGCTAAACTATGGAAGAAGCCAAGATGCCCTTCAACAGATGAATGGATAAAGAAGATATGGTCCATATATACAATGGAGTATTACGCCTCCATCAGAAAGGATGAATATCCACCATTTGCATCTACCTGGATGGAACTGGAGGGGATTACGCTAAATGAAATAAGTCAAGCAGAGAAAGACAATTATCGTTTGGCTTCACTCATATGTGGAACCTAAGGAACAGCATGGAGGACATTAGGGGAAGGAAGGGAAAACTGAAGGGGGTGGGGAATCAGAGAAGACGACAAACCATGAGAGACTCTGGATTGCAAGAACCAAACTGAGGGTTACAGAAGGGGGGGGAAATGGAGGGATAGGGTAACCGGGTGATGGGTATTAAAGAGGGTATGTGTGGTGATGAGCACTGGGTGTTACCCGCAACTAATGAATTGCTGAACACTACATCAAAAACCAATGATGTACTATATGCTGCTAATGGAACATAATAAAAAAAAACACACAGAAAAAAATAAATGAAATAATGTAAAATAACTTATAAAGGATATACTCCAGAAAAGATGGAACTGACCTCAGAAGGCCAGGTATCTGTATCTGAAGATACTAAAGAGATATATGAAGAGATAAAAGTCAAAGAAATTGGTTTCCATTTAATTCTATGACAACCTATTGCACAAAAATGTTCATTATCACATGACTTTTCATAACTAAAACTGAAACAAAGGAAAACCAAAACCCTAGATATACTGAATTAGGTGGCTGGTCATTTAAAAGAGTATCTTAAGAGAGGGATGAGATCCATGGGGCGTCTGGGTGGCTCAGTGGGTTAAGCCTCTGCCTTCGGCTCAGGTCATGATCCCAGTCTCCTGGGATCGAGCCCCACATCGGTCTCTCTGCTCAGCAGGGAGCCTGCTTCCTTCTCTCTTCCTGCCTGCCTCTCTGCTTACTTGTGATCTGTCTTTCAAAAAAGATTATGCTTTGTATTATTAGGAACTGAAGATGAGAGAGAGGGGGAAGAGAGAGAGAGAAAGGAACTTAACGACATAACTTCATGAATGGAAAAAGATTTCAAAAAGAGAAAATAGAAAAGGCAATCTTAGAGAACAGTTGAGAGCTAGGAAAGCAAGCAACTTGGTAAGAAGCTGGGATCCCAGCTGTTTAATGACCAAACAGCTTTTAGAGACAGGGATGTCTAGAATTCAACGCTGGGCAGTATGGCGGCTGAGTAAAGAAATCCTTTGTCTCCCTGATGACTCAATGAAACACCCTATCCTCATAAAATGCCTTGATGACAATTAAGGAAAGAGGCAGGGCTTCTTATCCAAACTGACAGTGTTTGAACAGGAAAAAGTAGGTGGAAGAAACCCTAAACTAAATCAGTATGTAAGCCCTGAGCTTGGAACCCAAAATAATCCTGAAAAGGAAAGAGAAATAAACAGAAAATCCTGGGAGAGGGAATTAGGATTTCCAAGGCACATGAGAAGGAGTTGTGAATTAGTGTTTATTTTATGCAACTTAATGAGACCACAGTTGCACTCTGTGTTTGAATATATGCACCAGAATATAAGGAAGATTTTCAATAAAAAGTTATTTTCCTTTCCTTTTTCCTTTCATTTTCCCTTTTCTCTCTTTCTTTCTCTCCTTCTTTCATTTTTTTTTTGTCCCTTTCTCCCTTTCTCCCTTTCCTTCTCTTCTTTCATTCTTCTTTTCCCCCTTTTGCTTATAAGGGTTCTCTAATCTTTCATCACTGTTCCAAAGAGGTTAATCTCCTACCCACCGGCATGCTAGGTGGGACATTTAGTTTCTTCAAATGCTCTAGGTCTCTCTTTTTCAGTCCTTATCATAGTTGGTAATTATAAGAGACAAATAACCTGACCTACCACTGTTTAATTAATGTCTTCCCTTCAAGAGTCACTTTCAAGGGGATTGAGAAAGCAAGACTCAAATCAGATTTTTTTCTTACCATTTTATTCCCATTCCTACTTCATGGTATGCTGCACAGAGAGGTGCTCAAGACCTGATGACATCACTTGCTTTAATTCATTTTCATCCCAGGTAAAATGGGGCCACCCAGCAAATATTTATTGAGTCCTTACCACATGCAAGATACCTGCTAGGCGTTGAGTCACTTTCATTCTGGACAAAAATAAAAAGGCAGGAATGCCTGTCCGCATGGATTCGCTGTTCTGAAAGCTGGAAGTGAACAATAAACCACATTAAAAAATGATAGTTGATTAGGAAGCAATCAATACTATTGACTTTAAAATAGGGCAAAGATGGGGTTAGTAAGTATTAAGGGTTGTGATTTTAAGTGAGATGTTCAAGGAAGGCTTTAATGACAAGATAATATTAGAAAAATGTAGATCTTAACACACATTTGGTAACAGGAAAGGGACAATAATAGTAGCGAGTTCAATAGAAGTAATTCCTGGTACAAAATAAGTTCAACATGTGTATTAGCTACTGTAAACATGACTATTATTTCATTTTAATAAGTTATTCTATTTTTTTGTATATGGAAGAGATAAGGCATACATCTGGGAAGTAGAGACATTTATTCAATAATCAGGCAAACTTGGGAACATTAGAGCAAATAGAAAATCAATATTTTATGAAATCAATACTTTGAGAAAATCAAACAGCAGGGACATTTTTAATGAGGTGTCTGTCAAGCTCTAATCTGTCATGCATAGGTTGAATACTATTTATAAAATATGTACCTCTGTCTTCTTTTATGTCAAACCTAAAAACCTACATACATCTTTGAAGTTTCTATTCTCTAGGGTAAATCCAAGCAGCAGTTAAGAATTCCTGCTGCTATTCACTTAGAAACAGAGGGAATCATAAACTAACATACTAACAAAGAAGGGCTTTATTTATTAAAAATAGGTTGAAAATACATTCTAGCATTTTAATAGAAAATATTTTGGTGATATTTGTGTCACTGAGGGACACACCACGTGAAGGGAGAGATGTTTAGGAATAGATTCTGTAGCAGCTTTTGGTTAAATCAAATATTTTAGATAATACAAAAAATGAACCTTTTGTAAAGGAGCTATCAGTAGATGTTAAGCTGTATATTCACCAGGAGATGTCTTTAGGTTCTGACTTAATTTCCAAATAATAAACAGATATTCAAAAGTCTAGCTTTGATCTTTGTTTTGTTACGAGCACATCAATTTTGACTTGGAGAAGTAAGTCTAACAACTTAGAGTGTAATATATAAAAATGAAATCAAATTGATTCAAAGACATATGGAATACAAACTAGACTATCCACAAGTTTTTACTATCAAGTATTCTGATTTTTTTAAACACAACAGACAACTTATAATCGTGAAGCATTAGCATCAAGAGGGATGTTAGAAACACATTCCTGAATCCCCTTACTCAGTGACTGAATCCTCAACAAAGGGTCACATAGGCTGTCAGGGACTGCCTGAGCAATCTATTCTCATTTCCTCCTGAGGTTAGAAGCTCCAATTTCAATATCTCTCCTGGTTAGAAGGCTGTTCCTTGAGTTGCATTGTAGTGGGATTCCTGGATGGTGGTGGAAGCTCAAGGAATGTGAGGTCTGGAGATGGCCAATCATTACCAGAAATATGACTCTGCAGAGGTGACTTAATGCCTTGAAATTCTGGTTTCTTCAGCTGGAGATGAGGACACGTGGTAAGCTATTTTAAGGGTTCTAGAAACGTGGTATTCATAAAGTAACTATTGAGTCATATTTGGGCTCTCCTTTTTTGGGGCATTTGTAGAAAGTCTAATTATAATTTGGTTACATAAAAGCAACATGTAAATAAAGGGTTGAGCTCAAGTAGAATTTCCAGATTTAAAGTTTCATGATTATTTCTGGCAAAAAATCAGATGGTGGAGAGCTATCATCTCCTTGCTGTTGATTCTCTCTCCTGAAAGGCTTTTCATCTGCAGACTGAAGAGTCTTGATCCTTTCGCTTGCTCTTATGTGATAAGGCTTTAAGTTCCTTCACCATATTGATCTTTTCCTCTGGGTTCTTTAGTTATTTGTAGCCTTCCTAAAACAAAATATGAAAAGTTTCATGCACTGCTTCAAAAGCAGACTGACTAGGATTGAGCCAGGGACTCTCACTTCACCTTTTTCTAGACATTATTTTTCCCTTCAAGCTATCTTCACAATGAATATCAAAGTATTTTCTTTGGGATGATACCTACATATAATCTCATTTCATTGATGCATTAATTATAAGTACTCATTTAAATAACACTCCGGAAACTCAGCTTTCAAATATCTATGAAAAAGCAAACATGCATTATGGACACAGGATCCTGTATTTTCCCTGGGAACACAGAAGGCATGCTTCTGCCTCGGGGGCTTTGCTCTTGCTGATTGATCTCTAGAAATAGCCTACCCTGGCTATCTACACCTCTTGCTCCTTGCCTTCCTTCAGGTATTTGTTAAAATGTTACCATTTCAGTAACATTTCCCTTTGATCACTCCATTTAAAATTACAAATCCCCACCTTGAAATTCTCTGCTTCTCTGATCCGTTTTATTACCTAATCTCTTATCTGCTTTACTTCTTTGTGCACTGACTGCCTGGTCCTGGTAGACTGTTAGCCTCATTAAGGGCTAGGATTTTTTTTTTTTTTTTGGTCTGTTTTGTTCACTGTAGTATTCCCAGTGATATAATAGTGTCTGAATAAGGGGTGCCTGGGTGGCTCAGATGGTTAAGCACCTGCCTTCAGCTCAGGTCATGATCCCAGGGTCAGGGGATCGAGTCCCACGTCAGGCTCCCTGCTCAGCAAGAAGTCTGCTTCTCACTCCCTCTCTGTTCCCCCTGCACTCTCTCACTCTCTGTCAAATAAATAAATAAAAATAAAATCTTAAAAAAATAGTGTCTGAATAAGGTAGATGTTCAATAAATATTCATTTAATGAATGAATTCTTTTGAAAACAGTCATTTCAGCTTTTTTTTTTTTTATTTTTGTATCTCTTGAAGGGAATTCAGCATGTTAAGTTACAGAAGTGACTCAGAGGCAAATACAGTAAATAAAATTTTGGCCTAGCTAATCAAAAAACATTAGGTTTCTGTATAAACATTAGTACAAAACTCATTCGGTTTTTATACATTAGTTCATTAGTTCACATATATATAATATATATGTATATATATTTATATTTATATATATAAAACATTTATATACATTTCTAAAATAGGACATAGATACTACTGAGTTTCAAAATATATGCTCTGAAAATATTGCTATGAACATTAAAATAAATGACTTCGTAGAGAGTACACAAATGTAAAATTACGTTAAATATACATCCTACTACTACTATGAAAAATCAATCTCACTGTCCTTTTGTGTAAAGGAAAAATATATAATATTTTATTTTGAATCTTTGAGTGAAAATGACAATTTTGTACCTAGGGTAAAGTTTCATTTGTAATGTGACTCATGAAAATTTGCCTGGACTTTATTACTTTATTTATTTATTTTTTAAAGATTTGATTTATTTGACTCAGAGAGAGAGAGAAAGAGCACAAGCAGGGGGATCAGCAGGCAGAGGGAGAAGCAGGCTCTCTGCTGTGCAAGGAGCTAGTTTCTTGAGAAGCAGGGCTAGTTTCCAAGACCCTGGGATCATGACCTGAGCCAAAGACAGCCACTTAACTGACTGAGCCACCCAGGAGTTCCAAACAGGACTTTATTTATTTATTTATTTATTATTAATTTTTTTTAAAGATTTTATTTATTTATTTGACAGACAGAGATCACAAGTAGGCAGAGAAGCAGGTAGAGAGAGAGGAGGAAGCAGGCTCCCTGCTGAGCAGAGATCCTGATGTGGGGCTCGATCTCAGGACCCTGAGATCATGACCTGAGCTGAAGACAGAGGCTTAACCCACTGAGCCACCCAGGTGCCCCAGGACTTTATTTAAAGTCATTTTACTTTTCATTCATATGCTTTCAATAATTTGTTCACTTGTATTTCAAGGTGAAATACAGTAAATGTAGACACAATAACAATTATTACTCTTCCATGAATCCTGTCACCTAAAAGAATTTTAAATACCTCTTTCTTTTTCTTTGGGGATAATTACCTTTAATTATGTTAAGATTTTTTAAAAAGTGACCTAACTCCAAACTTTAAATTTAATAGAAGAAAACATACCAAAATACAACTGATCTTTTCAAATAATTATCAACTCTTTCATTTTGTTTTGGTTTTGATTTATTGTTGTTGTCGTTATTGTTTTGAGTAGAAGAAATGTCAAAGATGAATGGACTGAAAAAGAAAAAAAAACGGACAAACTCTCTTGCTATCTAAATCATGAAATAACACTAGATTAAGACATCTTTTCTTTCCTCAGGCCAACTGTAAAGATTTAGACCTTAAATGTCAAATCTGAGTTCTGTGATTCAGATCCAGTTGTACTAGCTAAACTAAGACTTCCTTAAGTTTCTTATGTTTAAAGTGATGAATTATTGTGGTTTTTCAAGTCAAATCACAAACAAAGAGATATGCATGGGGTTAAGTGGCCAGTGTTAATGAATGAAAAGTTAAGTAATAACACCGATACTGCTTCAAAAACAATAACCAAAATTAGTTCATTAGGCTCAAAACAGACCATACAGAAGAATTTGAAAGAGGAAAATATAAGATCTGAAATTCATATATACTCTCACAACTAGATATGTTTTGGGTTTTAGAAAGCTAATAGAATATAATTATTATACATTGAAGTCTAGGGCAGCACACTGCATTAGAACATAATGATATTTATTAGAGAAATTTATAAACATTCACACTAGGCAAGTTAATTAAAGACCACGTCAAGTCAGCTCTTGTTTTTCCTGCTACATGGTTATAAAAGAAAAAAAAAAAGAAACTATGTTTTTCGCAACTTTCTGAATTTTAGAAATGAAAATAACAAAGTTGTAGATCTGCATTTCAAAAGCGTAATGTTATAATTATAAAATACAAGAAACTGGTTAATGTGAGTTACAAAGACATGCTAAAACTACTTCAGGACTAACATAACTCAGAATGCTTTTTTATGCAGCCTAATTTTCCACTTTACAGAGAAAAGATTCATAAAAATCACATCTAGATTCCCACCAGGGAAGTGGAAACACAGGAAAATAAGTATCCACTATGACAGAATGCAACTCCAATCTCGTGCATATCAAACCCCATGTCTTAATTTTCTTAATAGAGCCTGGTATTCTTTTAGATGAAACACACTATATATATATATATATATATATATATGCTTGTTTGTTTGTTTGTTTTGTTTATTTGACAGGGAGGGAATAGAAGTAGGGAGAGTGAGAGAGGGAGAAGCAGGCTTCCGGCTAGTCAGGGAGCCTGGCCCAGGGCTCCATCCCAGGACCCTGGGACCATGACTGAGCCACCCAGGCACCCAGATGAAACACATTTCTGTTTTTAAGCTTATCTCGTGTTTATTCAAACATCAAGCATGAAAGTTGCCATATCGTTTATTTATCAAAGACCTCTGATTCTAAAGAATTAAATTCTTCTCACTTTGACTAAGGGCCTCCATGGTGGGATTTTTTTTTTTTTTTTTAGAATTCAAATAAAATAACTACACATTTGCTAAAGCACTCATGGGACAGATGAGGTGCAAAGAAATAGATTTTCCCTCCAAATATTGTTAGGAAAAAAAGCAAGCCCATAGCAATTACTCTTTTCAAGATTATCTTATCTACGTGCTTGAGAAGAAATATTCCACATTGAGCTTCATCATTTTTTATTAATATGGCAGGCTGAAATAAGGTCGCTGATTAGATTTTGTTTCATTTACCAGAAATAAGAGTTGACATATTATTTTCCCATTTAATCATTCAGTCAATATCAGAGAGGATTTTTAAATAACCAATGCAGGACATGGTTTCAATGGCCACAAGAGAGTTTTCAGATATTTCTGATTGCCCTTCCCTGTACCGACTTTCTGCCTTGTGCTAATACAAACCTGCCCAGCTGGCTATCTTTTCATCAGGTTAAATAAATCGATAGGAACGTATACATATTGTTAGGCCTATTTTATTACCCCTCATTTTCAGACAGTGAGTAATAGATGCACAAGGAAACCCATTCCCTTGAATTGTTTCTTAAAAATAAATAAATAAATAAAAATCACCACGAGGCCAAACTGGGTTTAGGCAATTCTTAGAAAGCGCTTTTACTTTGGAAGAAATTCTAAAGCAGACTGAGGACTTCTTTGCCGTTGCACAAAAAATTAAATATTCCAAAAATTACAGATGAGAGCGCTTACCTGACAGTCATAATTTAGGTTATATTAAAAAAAACAATGCAACAGAAGTCACAGCTGTATTTTCTAAAGAACACTGAAAAAGATAAGATCTTGATTTTTAGTACAGTGAACTCGTCCAAACTTAACCTAGAATTCTGGATCCAGATATGGAAATTTGGAAAGTGTCTATCAGAATTTCCACAAGTCAGCCAGAAATTTTGTTTAAGGAAACAATTACACTGTTTACAAAATCAGTCAGAGTAGGGCCTAGAAGCAAGAGAAGCAGGAACCATTAAACAGGACAGACCTTGCTGTTATAGTCATTGTGCAAGGGATCCAGGCCAGGCAGCAATCTTTTTGGCTACTTCTGCACCCTACCAGAAGCTTCCTTTTCAAACTGGACAGTATACAGATTATCTTCTGCTTTTCAAAGATGTTATTTATTTATTTATTTATTTATTTGACACAGAAAGGGAGAGAGAGAGAGAGAGAGAGAGAGGGAAAGAGAGAAGGAAGGCGCACAAGCAGAGGCTGAGGGGGAGTGGCAGAGAGAGAGAGACATGGGGAAACAGTCTCCCGGCTGAGCAGGAAGCCCGGTACAGGACTGGATCCCAGGATCCTGGGATCAATCAAGACCCAAGCTATAAGCCAACGCCCAACTGATGGAGCCATCCAGGTGCCTTGATCCTTTGCTTTTCCAAGCTGACATCAGGCCAATTTGCTAATCTAAGCCCGCATTAGATTCCTTGTGCTAGTCAAAAGAAATCTGAAGATTTTCAGTTTTATGAAGAAAGGAGAAAAGTGAAGCTAGTGTTCAGCCTGTTTCATGGGGAGCTGTTATGCAGGCAGAACACACCCCCAGCAGTGACAGTCTCACCGCCTAGCCTCTTCCCAGGGAGCGACACTCAGCATCTCATCATCAAGCCGCTATAGCTTTGAACTCTGTGAGCATCTGTTGCTTTGTCTCAGTCTATTTTCTACATCCATTAACAAGATGTGCCCTCAGGTATCAGAAACACCTAAGAGAAGGTGCTTTTTTGGTCTGGGAATAGTCAAATTTTCCACATAAATTAATGGTAATCAATTCTTTGCTTTCTACCATTTCAGCCTATGGAAGTTTTCATAAGAGCATTCTACTTTTGGTTAGCAAGGAAAACCTGTATAAGCTCCTGAATTTCTGTTCTTAAGATTCAGAAGTTACACAGCTTAATTGGACTTTAAAAAAGAAGAGAAATAAAAAGTATAGATTTATACCATATTGTACTTATTTTTTAATGAAATAAAATATTTATTATAAGTTTAGTTTGTCCATACCAAGGAGATAGATGGGTAATAGAGATAAATCCTTATTGTTTCAACTGGCTTTATCAATCTATTATTCACTAAACTTACTTAAAGATGCTACTTGTAAGAAGTCAAGCCTCCTATCAGTCCCCAATGATTGAGGCTAAAACTGTAGACCGAAAGTCAAACAGAGGAAAATTTGTTTTAAAACTTAAAACCAGGGGCACCTGGGTGCCTCAGTCAGACAAATAAATAAAATCTTAAAATAAATAAATAAATAAAACTTAAAACCAATTAAAAAGCTAATATGAGTACCCCTGGAGCAAATAATATATTATATGTTATTAAAAAAAAAAAAAAAGCTAATGTAAGGAAGTGTGCATCCCAGCTTTGGTGCAAGAAAAACTGTTTCACTCCTACAAGGACCCTGACTCTTGATCATGTATTATTCAGATTATTATTTGAGCTTGCAAGCTCACATAGCACGCTCTAGAGCTGCCCCACATTCCTTCTTGAAAGCATGACCAGGCCACTCCAAATGAGGTAACTTAAAAAATTCACTAGTGTAATTGTTAGGTTAGTCTTAATGCATCCTATTTCTCTTTCTTTATTCGTCACCATTCCAGGTGGTACCTTCCAACCTTTTAATCCATCACTTTGGCAAAAAACAAGAGACTTGCTGATACAGTATCACTTTCTGCCTAAAAGACATTCGTGCTTATTTCTCAACCAGTTATATATGCCTCTTAATATTTTGGTTTCCAAGGGGCGCCTGGGTAGCTCAGTGGGTTAAAGCCTCTGCCTTCGGCTCAGGTCATGATCCCAGGGTCCTGGGATCGAGCCCCACATCGGCTCTCTGCTCAGCAGGGAGCCTGCTTCCTCCTCTCTCTCTCTCTGCCTGCCTCTCTGCCTACTTGTGATCTCTGTCTGTCAAATAAATAAATAAAATCTTTAAAAAAAAATATTTTGGTTTCCAAGTGTAAAGTGAAACGTGCTTGCTTTTTTTTTTTTTTAATCAAAATGATTTAGGACAAGAGGTGGAAAGAAGGGTAATTTTGATGATACACACATACACATACACACACGCGCACGCACACAGAGGCACATATACATTATTGGTTCTATTTCCTATAGCTATGAAACTTGTATATGTACGGTAACATGTGCACATATGTGTGTATACGTAGAGAGAGAGAGTCCTGTGCTATTGGCTCTATTTCTCTGAGAATCATGGCTAATAAAGAAGGAGAAGCAAAGCACAACACTCATTTTCTATTAATAAACCTTATCCTTTATTTTTAAATTTGTGGTTGATAATCAGCCATCTTATCCTCCTACGTTGCAAACTTAACCTAAATAAAACTTCACATATGCCACAGTGTCAGTGGGTTAGGTAGAAAGGAAAGAAACTTTGGTAGGTAAAGAGGAGAGCATATTGAGGAACCACAGCCCTTTGATGGTAACAAAATGAAACAAAAATGAAACAAAAGTGACAGCCCTGCAATGGCTAAATTATGTTTGTTCTCAAGTGTTTCCCCTCAGCCATACACTTGGCCTTTCCTCTCTTTTTCTTTTATTCTCATTGTCCTGCCTCCCTTCTAATGTCCCACATTCCCCTATACATGGATTCAATAGGCTTGATCCCACTTACATGTAAAGAAATCGAATTCTATTTCCTATCAGTAATAAACAGTGCAAATAATCCCACATATAATTTTATATTCTTCAAGCATGTCGAAATCATCATACTGAAGATAAAGAATCTGCCTTCCTCTTAGAAAATCATCACCATAGAGAATTGTATTGTACCTCCCCATGGTTGAGCATGATGCAGCTCCCCAATTTTAGTTGTTTTATATCCTTTTATAATATCTAAGTAATCTTTTAAAATATTTAAATAAAACATTTTAATATATTTTTAATTTGTTATAAAACAATTTATGTATTCTTATTCACATACCTTATAGTTTTTGATGTAATGGTGAATAAGATATTTATAGTTTCTTTTTCATTGTGTATTGCTGATATAAAGGAATATTTAATTTCACATGTTATGGTTTCCAATTATATGGATGAATTATTAGTTCCAATTCTCCCTTGAATTTTCTGTGGAAATTTGTAGATTTTGTTGGATTTTCTATTGCTTTCTTTACAATTCTTATGACTTTAATTTTTAATTTTATATTTTATATATAAAGGAATAAAAATCATATATATACATATATTATATATGCATATACAATAATATAATTTTATATATGTAAATATTAAAAACTGACTAGGATCTAATTAGAATGTTCAATAAAATCTTTTAAAAAAGATTTTAATCTTTTTTAAATCCGCTCAATAGAACGGAATGGAATAACTTCCAAGAAGATTAAACAATCATAAAATTGTATGCATCTAGAAATTGCCTTGAAAAATCTAAAGCAATAAAACTGATTCAATTACAAGAAGAAAAATTTTAAATTTCTTTCTTCTTTTGTAATTTAATTGTTATTAAGAATATTATCTGTGAGTTCTTAATTCTTATAAATTTGTTATGGTTTATTTTGGATATATCACACAGTCTTAAAAAGTAGAATATATTTTTTTAGCTATATGGAAGTAAACACCAAGATAATTAGCTGAAAATGTGAATTTTATGGCCTATAGGGAGTGGGAAGTTGGAAAGATGCTGTTTTTATGTAGTATATCTTGAAGGTCTACTTACCTTTTAAAAATATATGAATGTATAATTACATAAGTCTAGTTTTTTTTCTTAATCAAACAGAATGTAATTTATAGGTAAGCAGAGCTATGGATCCAGGTTTTTCATACATAGTTAGCTACGGAATCTTGGGTAAGTTTCTCAAGCTCTTTGAGTCTAAGTTATTTCATATGTAAAATTAGTACAGTCTCATTCACCTAATACAGTTGCTATTAAAGTTAAATTATAGAGCATAGAGCACTCTTAATGCATTGCCCAGAACATATCCGGGACTAAACAGATTAATGTAAAAAATACACAGAATTAAAAATTGACTTTTAAAATATTTTGAAAGTTGTTCTAATGGCTATTTTGCATCTTATTAACGCCTTTCCACTACAATATACATGAGATTTATGGACTTCAGAAGACTAAAATTGAAGACACGGGATAGATAGGGTATATAGTTAATGTAAAATAAAACTATTAAAAGATTAGCTTGTGGAGGCTTAAGAATTAGAATTAATATTCAATCATTAACCATTAGGAATTTAGCATTTTATTGACATGTTTGTCCTCTTTCTATCATAATTTGCTTATCCTTAATTTGCTTTCCAGTACAAATATAAGATTAATTATATCCATTGCTTTTCTTTCTGCTCATAATTCATTTTCTGACTGCAACATTCTTTGGCCCTGGGTTGCAAGTCCTGGACTGAATGCACTGAATCATTTCATTGCTACTTCCTCCCCCAACTAGTGCAGGACCACAGTCCTATTTTACTCTCTGATTGGTCTTGCTGAACCTCAACAAATGCTTACTTTCATGGTGAGGCTTTATTATCTTCCACATTTGAGGAAAAGATCCAATAGAGACTATCTGAAATGCAGATTTTATTTTGATTTTTCTAATATATTTAAGGAAAACGCATTGGGAATAAACTTGAACAGTGATGCTTATAGAATGCCATAAATATTTATTTTGAGAATTTTATAGAAGCCCTAATTAACTGATATTAACATAAATGTTTAACATAAAATTAAATACATTAATTTACTTCCTTTCCTTTTTGTAGGCAGGATAGGAGATGGGAAAAGAGAAACAAATGTTCTTCAATGTTACAACACATTAATTTTACAATTTTTTTTTTTAATCTCGCTCTTGTTACTCTTATTTCCCCTACATTTTTGCAAGTAACAGCAAACATTTTTTGAGCACTTGGTGTGTACTGATCACTATACTACATTCTTTACCTAGGCCACCTCATTTAACCAAACTATAAAAAGCTGATTTTCTAAATATTGTTTTCCCTATTTTACATACAAAAATAAAAAAAAAACATGAGAAGAAAATGCCAAATTTTAGAGCTAGAAATTCTTGAAACTACACTTTGTATTCACGTATTACTTCATAGTATTATATTCATAGTTTTCATAGTATTATGGTAGTCATAGTGTTATACTCTCTTTACAAAGCAAAATTCATTGTAGGGTAGGTACAAAGATGTCTTTTATGCAGAACTGGCAATAGTTCTGAATTTTCACCATTAAAACTAAATTATTTTGAATTAAATACATATACTTATACTTTTATAAGTAGGAATGTTCTTATCAACTGTTAACATATTAAACTTAATATAGGTCTTCAGTGTCTTTGGTGAGACTTTACCTGATCTTTCCACAAAAAAAGAGTTCACTGGAAAAATCTCTCATTTCTGGAACTAGTCTTAGACCTACAAGGGCATATCTTTATCTGAAGGGAGAAAACAGAGCTCATGCTTGCATGTTGTCATATGATAATGCAGCCTAAATCTTTCCAGTGTTCTCAGAAATGGTTTCTCCACAGTCCATCTACTGACAATGAGCCAATATCCTTTTATGAGGGTAATTCCTATACTGAGTTTAGTCCAATGACTTCAATCAAAATTCCATTCCCCACAAGATCCAAATAGAAAATTTTACTATCTTGCCATTATAACTGTACTCTTCCCTTCTTTCCAGGTTTTTAGAAGTGAGGGATTGTCAGGGTCAGGCCCTGGAGGATGCTAGGAGAAACCCAAGAATTTATAGCTATAGTGGATCTGATTCTTCTGGTCTAACTCAGAATATTTTAAGGAATTTTTCTCTGTAGGATGAAATAAGAGGTCTTTTACAGGCTAGGGTTTATGAAATTAATTTTCTGCATACAATTTGATTTTATTTTTTACAAATGGGTTGTTACCATGTTAAGAACCAGTTATCTCTCAATTTGCACACTAGCCATGGTAGAAAGTCTATGAGCCTTGAAGACTGCAGTCATTCTTTCAAGCCCTAGGATATTATTTAGCTTATTATAATAGTAATTTACTAAGTGTTAAGGAAGCATTAAACATAATCCAAGATTTTCAGACATCTTGGAATGAGCCTATTACTTTATTTGTTCAAAAGAGTTGTAACTTTAAAAGATATAGAATTTTTGATAAGGCATTATATTGCTTATGCATTAGGAGAGTTTGACTTTTCTAATGTCATTACTGTGATGTTGCTTCTAGGATTTCATAAAAACATAGCATTTTCCTGAGCAAAAAAGGTCTTTGTGTGACCAAATTGTCCATGTTAAAAAAAAAAAAATGCTGATTCGAAGAATAGTTTGTAGAACACTATGCATCTACTCTTACCTCCTACACACACACACACACATACACAATCTCCATTTAGTTATTTCACTGATTACCTCCTTTTCATCCTTTAAATATCAGGTAAAAATTCATTTCTTCTAATACAAATTCCATGGCCTCCTATGATTTCTATGAAATCTTCCATGATTTCTTTCTGCTGTGAATTTCTTCTACCTCGACATTCACCAATCTGTAGCTGACTTAATTAATAGTCTACACCCACCAGACTGTAAGTATTTTGTGACAAGGCCCACGTTTGTGTTGTTCCTGATCATATTTCTAACTCACACAGTTTAAGGTCATAAGGCATATACTTAGTCAATAGTTGATGAATGAGGGGCGCTTGGGTGGCTCAGTCTAAGTGTCTGCCTTCTGATTCCAGGGTCCGGGGGTCGGGCCTCACATTGGGCTCCCTGCTCAGCAGAAAGTCTGCTTCTCCCTCTCTCTCTGCTACTCTACCTGCTTGGGCTTGCTCTCTATCTCTCTGTCAAATAAATAAATAAAATCTTTAAAAATAATAATTAAATTAAATTAAAAAATAAATAGTTGAATGAATGAATAAATGGATGAATGATGAGTGTTAATGTAAGAATTAATAAACCTTTACCTCAGGATTTGAATAGAGACCTATCATTACCCATCTGGAACTTCTGTATGTTATGTGGTCACAGCAGTACATAATCCTATATATGTAGGTTTCTAATCATCACATTCTTCAAAATAACATGTTTTTTTTTCTTGCCAGTGGAATATTTAATAATTCTTCTAATGTAATAATTTCTTCTAATGTAATAACTTTATTTTGTTCTATTTCCCACAAAGAACATCAGGGGTGTGTGTGTGTGTGTGTGTGTGTGTGAGCATAAAATTTTCTTAAGCCAGCAGATAAGAAAATTTCAAAGGTGAGGGCTGACGGGGTGGCTCAGTAGGTTAAGTATCTGCCTTCGACTCAGGTCATGCCCCAGGGATAGAGCCATCAGCTCCATGCTGATGGAGGGAGCCTGCTTCTTCCTCTCCCTTGCCTGCCTCTGCCCTGCTTGGAAAGAGCTTGGGCTCCTTCTATCCCTGTCAAATAAATAAATAAAATCTTAAAAAAAAAAAAAGAAAATTTCAAAGATGAGAAAGAATCTTGGATTATGTTAATCACAAAAAAATCACTGGAAGGACATACATCTTGCTAACTAGAGCTAGTCAGATGCTAATCAGAGGCTCAACAGCTTAAAAAAAATCAGCCTGGTATACTTTCTGTATTATGTATGTCTTCAAAAAACTAATGAATTGCATTAGAGATATGTCTCCAAGACACACATAGGAATGCACTCCCCTACTACCTGTGTATTGCACAAAAGATGTGAGGAAGGGAAAATGACAAAGTGCCATGCTAAAAAAAAAAAAAAAAAAAAAAAAAAAAGGTGAGCTTTAGATCATCCTACTATTAATGGGAGGGAGGAAGGAGGGAAAGAGATTAAGTGGGAAGGAGGTACAATCTCCATTAGCCAATACCAAATATATAAAAATCTTGCTATTCTTTTTTTTTTTAAAGATTTTATTTATTTATTTGACAGACAGAGATCACAAGTAGGCAGAGAGGCAGGCAGAGAGAGTAAAGGAAGCAGATTCCCTGCTGAGCAGAGAGTCTGATGTTGGGCTCAATCCCAGGACCCTGGGATCATCACCTGAGCTGAAGGCAGAGGCTTTAACCCACTGAGCCACCCCGATGCCCCTTGCTATTCTAAGATAGCAGAAAATCTCTACACAACCATCTCACCATGGTATCTCTCTGAGACAATACAAACAGGACTTGATATTTTCAAATGTATTAAGCATATATACATTTTGTCATATAAACAGCAAATCATCTGCAATTATACAAAGTTGTTAACTAGACTTAATTTTTGGTTTATAGAAATATGTGAATGCTTGTCTTAGAAACGGTAGTCTTCAAATGGTGTTCGAATTACACAAAACATTCAAAAGCATGTGTGCCAGAACAAAGAGCCACAAAAATATGAACCCAACATGAAGATGTTCGACCATTAATAAGAGCTTCCTAATTGCTCTTCCTAATCTCACTTCTTAGCCCTCATTTGATCTTAACCATTCTCAGCCTCAACTTCCTGACACACAAGATGGGAACAGGAATAATCCCATCTAGTAGATTAATTGTGAAGATTAATAATTAAAAAGCTCTTAGAGCAGTGTCTGGCATAAAGTACACATACAGTAAATATTAACTATTATTGCTTGTTTGAGTTTCCAGATTTAATGTATAAAAAGGTTCAAATATACATATGTATCATCAATTACTATTGAATAACACGATTTCTAAAACACTAAATTAAATTTTTGAAATTATTCCGTATTTTAAAAAGCACTTTTTTTCCTCAGTAACAGATAAACAAAAAAGGAAAGATTTAATACCAGTTTCAGGCTTATTTGTTTCATTTCGTTTCATTTTATATTGTGTCCCTATCATTCTGAATTTTATTTTCCAGTGTTTGAAAGATTGGAAGTGAAAAATAGAAGCATAGAAATACAGGCTAAGAAACCAGAGTCCCAATGTTATTTGAAGTCATTTCAAGAGTATTTCAACAAGCTCCCGCCTCATCAATCTGGATTAATTTGATATTTTTCACAAATCCTAACAAACAACTTACTTTGGCAATATGAACTCACTCAATTTAGCTATGTTATTTGGATAATATTCCCATTCGCTAATTCCCCCTGGCTCAAAAGACAAGCATGTGAAAAAGAAAGGCCCACGATTCAGTTGCAGACATGCTCCCCCTTTCCCCCAAACAAGCCACTCATCTTTCCTGTGCCCCCAGGTTCTTTTAGTTAAGTTGGAATTCAATTACCAAACATGGAAGAGAAGCAAAAGAGATTGCCAGAATACTTTCCAAAACTAAAGCTCATGGGTGGCTGCTAGTTCAGCGCTATCGCTGCCCAATTCAAAGTCTGTCATGATGCCACATTCCTAAAGCAAAAGTCTGAGGAAATCATGATACCTGTATTAATCAAGAAGAAACTCGAACCTCAACACTGAAATGGACATCAGGGCAAACGAAAACCAAAAGGTATAAGACTTGGTGCCTTCCCAAAAAGAACATATTATAAAAACATGTGTAGATTTAAAAACACATGAAATAGTCACATAATCCTATAAAGCAATCAATCATTCAAGAGATGCCAAGAGGAAAGCTATGTAATATAAGGAAATAGGGCATAAGAAGCAGTTGAGTGTTGAATCAGTATATTGCACACCTGAAACTAATATAACACTGTATGTTTACTGGAATTAGAATGAGTCATTTTCATATTTTCATGGTGACCAAAAAAAAACAAAAAAAAAAAGAAAAGGAAGGTGATGACACCAGGATGTGAAGAACCTTTTCCCAGGATGCAGACAGATACATGACAAAACTGCAGAAGGAAAGAAGACCTAAAGCACTCACAGTATAGTCAAAATAAGTTGACCACCTCCACTTTTCTTTGAGTGAATGGACTCAGGGAGGCCCAGAAAACAAACCCAAGAGCTATTCTTGAGCCTAATATTTTGGTCCATACTTTTAAGAATGTCAAATAATTTGTGAAAGGGAAATAGCTAAGCAAAACTAGTATTTACAGAAAATCTTATAAGTTGGGGGTCAGAGCTGTTGGGGTTCATCAGCTCTAAAATTTTCTGGGGTACTAACATATTTCAGACAGGTAAACCAGAAATGAACTGTTCTCTTAAAACTAGTGTTTTGGGCCATTGCCCAGACAATAGTGATTATAGAGGGCTCCTTCATGAAGGATAATGGACACTAAGAAAAATGAATTCTATGCAACTGCTTGGGTAATAATGACTATTATAGTTCACGTACTACATAATCTACTTATAGTAGATAAGTCAAAATAAACCTACACTGAAACTTCCGTGTATGTACCCATATTACAATGAGAATAGAGAGGATGTTAGAAATAGAAGATCCTTCGTCATTTTTGTGAAAGTAAAGCAATACAGGTCGCGTTGTTTGTGGTGCAATTACTGTGAGGTGACAGTGACTTATGTGTTAGTCAATAGAGCGATACTCATTTTCTCTCCAGGATTTTGTGTTTCGAGATGACCTGTGGAAAATGGGACTGGTCCCTAACTCAAGATCAAATTTGTTTATTGGTGAAATTTTTCTTATACCTTCTAAAAGGATGAACTTGTAAATGGTATCATTCAAGTCCATATCTACTCCCATTACAGTGCCCCATTTACAACTGGTAAATTGCCTTGATTAGCAATTCAAAGCATGCTTGTTTTGTTTGTTTGTTTGTTTGTTTGTTTTTTCTTTTAAAGAGACATTAAAATTCCATTTGGTGTGGACAGTCATAACAATTGCAATCGCAAAAGTTTCATCTACATAGAAGGTGTTGTCATTTTCATAATTCCTGAAGTAACTAATATAATAAAGATTTCTTTAAAAAATTGTGTTAAAAATTTTTTTTCAAAACCTTTTGTAAATTAAATGTTTATGACATGAAACCAAATGTGATTTTATTGCTTCAGGAGGGTATTTCTGAATGAGAATTTGCTAAACAAGGTCAGAAATGTTTTGTGTAGGGTACAGTGGGTGGTTCAGTGGGTTAAGCCTCTGCCTTCAGCTCAGGTCATAATCTCAGGGTCCTGGGATCCAGGCCTGCATTGGCTTTCTGCTCAGCAGGGAGCCTGCTGCTCCCTCTCTCTGCCTGCCTCTCTGCCTACTTGTGATCTCTCTCTGTATCAAATAAAAAATAAAATCTTTAAAAAATTTTAATTTAATTTAATTTTTAAAAAGACGGGTTTTGTGTATACATTCAGGTAATCCTCAAATAGGTTCCATATACTACCTCTTAAAAGAAAAGCCAAAACAATTATACATATTCTGAATTATCTAAATTTGAGCTCTTGGTGTATTTGTTTATATTGTTAGTTATTGTCATCAGAGTACTTCAAATTATATCATATGAGATTCATTCTTGATCTTGAAATATATACAGCTTTCAGGGAATTATTTGAACATGTTAAATGTATATTTGAAGTTATTATATTATCTGAGTATATCAAAATGCCTGTCCCTTGTAAAACTACTTTAAATTACAGCACATTAAAAATATTGTGTTCAATCTCATATTATAATTTTCTATGATTTAATTTCTTTAGTATACCAGATTTCAACTACTCTACTGATCAAATATTCAGTTGTGGGATACCCCAAGACATATTTTTAAAATGCAAGGTCTATGGGAAAGTGTTCGTGCCGTTCTTAATAATGAATGATCTTCCAAGCAAATTTATAGAATACAATCTATTTTTAAGAAATTATTTGCCTACATTAAAAGCAATTCAACAATATTGTAAAAAGTCGCCTTATATGTGTAAGGACCTATTTAGCAAGAGGCCTTCATTAAAGTTAAACTGTCCCTGCTCCCCTTCCCCCAAGGGATTTACTTAAAAACAAGTCCGGGAAACCAGCTCCAGGTAACAAAGCCCAGATACAAGTGTGGTTCAGGCCAGGTAGAGACAGTCAATCAGTGGGGGGGTTGCATACTGTCTCCCTAGCTACCAAGGAGTATGGGCCCCCGCCCTTTGGGTGCCTTTTTGGTGCCAATCCTAATCAAGGTGTAATAGGCTGGTTCAAATGTCTACTAGGGTAAATTGTAATTCAGTTGTTCACCTAGCATCACTGTGGAGTTTCCTATGTGTGTTACAATCTCATTGGCCACCTGTGCGTGGCCAGGCCCAACCACATGGCCTTTGCCCTCAAAAGCTAGTCTGTGAAACAGAGAAGGGTCGCCCTCTCGTGTAAGAGGTGCATCCCTCAACGTTCCATCTGATTCTTGATACTTGGTGTGAAATAAAGCTTTGCTTGACCTTCGCTTTATATCAGTCTCGCTCCTTTAATCTCGGACCCGTTATTGGGGCATAACAATATGAATCCCAGACACCGGATACACAAGCATTAATTACAAAGTCATAATGCAAATAAGAAGATATAATATGATACATCTTTAAATATGCTCTCTATTTTGTTCATCTACCTGGCAAAGTTAGGTTATCATGATTAACATTGTTGCTCAACACATACACAGTTTCTGATATTTAAAGAGGTAATAACTTCACACCCATGTGAATGGTTAATACCAAAAAAAGACCCCAAAATAATAGCAAATCTTGGTGAGGATGTGGGGAAATTAAAACATGTGTGCACTGTTAGGAATGTAAAATGATACAGCGCCTCTGGAAAACAGTATGGCAGTTTATCAGTAAACAAACAAACAAATAAACAAACAGAATTACTATATGATCCAGCAAATCTTTGTCTGGGAATATACCCAAAAGAACAGAAAGCGAAGTTGCAAAGAGGTATTTGTATATTTATAACAGCATTATTCACAACCACCAAAAGGTAGAAAGAACTCAAGTGCCCACTGGTAGATGAATGGATAAGGATAAGCAAAGTGGTGTATCTACATGCAATGAAGTATTATTCAGCTGTGAAAAGAAAGGAAATTCTAACACATACTACAAAGTAGGTGAACCTGGATATTATGCTGTGATATAAGCCAATCTCAAAAAGACAAATATTTATATGGGGTATCTAAAGTAGTCAAATTCATGGAAAGAGAAAGTAAAGGGATGATTGACAGAATGTGGGAGGGAGAAATGGGGAGTTTTTGCTTAATGATACAAAGTTTCAGCTTTGCAATGGGAGAAGTGTTCTGGAGGTGGATAGCGGTGATGAGGTGGATAGCGGTGATAGTTATACAACAACATGGGTGCACTTAATATCACGTTACTGTGCACTTTAATAATAATGCTTAATATGGTAAATTTTATATTATGTGTATTTTACTACAACTTAGAAAAATATACAGACCATTTAAAAAAAATCTATATAATAGCCTAGTCACTTAAAATATACACTTTTGAATGTGTGACTGTGACATATTCAGTATGGCGCTAAAGAAAAGATTAACATTAGTATGTCCCCTCCCCTTAGTTTCCCATGGAGATGAACCAAAATTAAACAACAAATTAATGGACAGGTAACAATCCCAGTCCACACAAAAAAATTAATTCAAATAAAACTGCCCCTCCCCTCACCTCAATACAACTGGTATGGATTTAATAGAAATCTGACGATTGTGGAACTTGATAAGGATATTAGCAAAACTGAACTTGGAATGTCCTTTTCCAAATATCCCCTTAGCCACTGAAAAGTAAATATAACAAAGCACTTCACTTTTGAAAGGATAAGATTGGTTCATGGAGAGGTAGCAAAAGAAGTTTGTCTATATTTAGAACCCAATTAGACTGACTACCTATTTATGCATTTGTGCAACAGGCTAAATTAGATTGACAGAAAATTAAATGAGGAATTATCATAAAAATGAATTTGAATGACAGATACGTTATTTTTACATTCATGTGGACAAATTGTCTTTTAACCAAAGCAGCTGTAATTTGCAGCTGATATGTGAAATCAAAATACTTAACCATTCCTTCCAACATCTTGCCATATTAATTAGAATACTTTCTACACTATAGCAATTTAGCCAGGAAACATGACATCAAAACATAAGATTAACTGCTGACTGGGAACTCAGATGATAAAGGTCACATTTGAAGTTGGAAAAAAATAAAATGGCCAAGGAAAATTATGAACTGCAAATGCAGTAAAATCAAACCTGTGTGAGGTCCACAAGAGAATAGGCAAGGACTTTGAATTCTAATGTTTTATCCTCATGAAATAAAATAATTTAACTTTTAGGGTAAAGAGTTCCCTAAAGTTAGATTATATAGACACGTACTTTTTTGAGACTCCCATAACTTTTTAGCAAGCCTTTTATACCTGCTGATATTTTGCTACAGAATCCATTTTTGAGTGAACTTTATCAATGACACAGTTAATGTCACATTGGATAGCATGTCAGGATTAGGTTCAACTACCTGTAAAAACATATTAATATGATTGTGGCTTAAACAAAGTAGATGTTTATTTTTCTTTCCCATGAAACGAAGTTTTGTCAGTATATCTGTTTTACCACCTTGACTACATTATTCCTCTTCCAAGAGTACTGTGTAGTCCAGGAGACTTGTTACAGTTTTCAGTTTAGGCAATAAGAATAAGAGAGGAGAGAAGAAATGGTGCCCCTCTCCCTAAAATTCAGTTCCTGTGTTTCCTTGCATCTCCCTGGCTAGAAGCTAGTCACATGTCACCACGGGCTACAGGGAATTTTGGAAATGTGGGATTTACCTGCTCCACTGCTGCCTAAATGACAATGGAAGTTCTATCACTAAAAACACAGAGAATAGATATTAGGTGGAAAATTATAATCTGCTATGTGCTGAAGATCTAATCCCACAAAATAAGCTGGACACTCTAATTAATTGTACAGTGCCGTGATGATTCAGCTCAACAACATGAAGTCAGTAGGAGGTTGGGCCTCTGAATGCCCACTACCATTGGGGTTATACCTGATTCTTAGATTACCTAAACCTTTTAACTTATATAAGATTTTGCTAGAATCAGGACGGTTTATTAATTTCAGTTATTACTATTTTAAGTAGAAATATTCACTACTATGACAAATGGTAAAGTCCAATCATTGATGAAAAAGAAAATTTTTAACTTGTCTCTAAATTAGCCTTCTCAGACTAAATTCAGTGCCAAATAACTTGGGGTGTGTGGGTGGCTCAGTGGGTTAAGCCTCTGCCTTCAGCTCAGGTCATGATCTCAGGGTCCAGAGATTAAGCCCTGCATCAGGCTCTCTGCTCAGCAGGAAGCCTGCTTCCCCCTCTCTCTCTGCCTGTCTCTCTGCCTACTTGTGATCTCTCTCTCTCTCTGTGTCAAATAAGTAAACAAATAGAATCTTCAGAAAGAAAAAAAAATAACGG
Source organism: Mustela putorius furo (assembly GCF_011764305.1). Classification (NCBI taxonomy): domain Eukaryota; kingdom Metazoa; phylum Chordata; class Mammalia; order Carnivora; family Mustelidae; genus Mustela; species Mustela putorius. Next base: position 13,593,048 of record NW_025421322.1, on the reverse strand, counting down.
TACTACTGAGGAGTAATTAGAGAGCACAGCTCTTCCATACTAATGCAAAATGAACTGTTAATTATAGTAGCTGAAAAATGGACCCCCTAGAATCTGTGAATATCACCTTAGGACACTCTGTGCAGATGTGGTTGCATCAAGGTCAGGAAATAGGGGGACTATCCTGGATAATTCAAGTGGGACCTCAATGCAATGATAGGTATCCTCCAAGAGCAAGGTGGAGGAAGACTTGACACACACAGAAGAGAAGGTAAACTTAAGACAAAAATAGAGTTTGGAGTAAGGCAGCCCCAAACCGAGCAATGCCAGCAGCCACCAGAAGCTGGAAGAAGAAAGAAATGGACCCTTTTTTAGAGCCTTCCATGTGGGTATGACCCTCTTAAAACATTGATTTTGGACCAGTGATGCTGATTTCAGACTCCTGGTCTCCAGAAATGTAAGTAAATAAATTTCTGTGGGTGTAACTTACCCAGGTGGTGGTAGTTGGTTACAGCAACCACAGGAAATGAATCTGGTAATTTTAAACAATTAAGAATACTTTGAGGCCCAATTTTTAAAATTATTTATGTGCATTTACTTCTTTCAGCTCACCTTCATAAGTAGGTTTATGGTTACAGATGATTTCAGGAAACTCATAGCAAGAAGAATTTCTTTAACCAGTACTGAGAGGAGCTGTAGAAGGTTACTGATAGGGGCGCCTGGGTGGCTCAGTGGGTTAAAGCCTCTGCCTTCAGCTCAGGTCATGGTCTCAGGGTGCTGGGATCGAGCCCCACGTTGGGCTCTCTGCTCAGCGGGGAGCCTGCTTCCTCCTCTCTCTCTGCCTGCCTCTCTGCCTACTTGTGATCTCTGTCTGTCTAATAAATAAATAAAACCTTAAAAAAAAAAAGGTTACTGATAGCCTGTGCTATGTGTTAGGTTCTGTACACAGCACTGGATAAAAAAAGAACAAGAAAAGAAAATGTACCCAGAGGGGTGCAGCCTTTGCTGCAAAGACTGTAGAGTTTATTGACACAGAGTAACAGGCAAAACAATAAACGCTTAAGTGTTACAATTCAATATGTAGTCACACTAAGAAGGACTCCATTCAGTTTGGGTGGTCAGACACAACCTTCATGAACAGATGATTATATTTAATTTGAGACCTAATTAATGGCAATAACTCGGTTACATGATGAATAAAAAATAAAGGTGTAATCTGATTCTGGGCTTCAATGCAATAGTGATGGATAAAATCAATGTAGTAAGTTGTGACCTGCCACTAAAAAAGAAAATAAATAGGGGGAAAAAAAAAGGCAGAGATATCGCATATAGCAAAGACAAGTACTGTTTTAGGAAAATTGCAGTTTTACACACACATACATACAAACACACATATATGTGCCTCCTGGGTCATGGTGTTGAAATCTAACACTTACTGTGGACTATGCCCACAAAAATTGAGAGAATAATCTTCCAGGTAGAAGAAACAGCAAATGAATAAATACTAAAGAAAAGAAAAGAAAGAAAAAAAAAGAGTTTGAAATATCCGAGGAACTAGAAAACTCATTTTGACCTCACCTCAGAGAGCGCTGGATGTGCCCGTGGTTGGGCATGGCGGGTCTATGGACAGAGTCTGCGGATCTGAGGAAGGAGAGGTTGGCAGAGCCTGTTCATGCAGGGCACATAAGTCACAGTTACTGAGTTTTTATTTCATTCTAGAGCCACAGGAAGCCACTGCAAGGTATTAAATGGAGGATCTGCTTTCCATTTACAAATGTTCACTCGGTTGTGTGAAAAACGTATTGGAAAAGAGCAAGAGCAGAGGCAGGGATATCAGTTCACAAGATAAAACACTGGTCCAGGCAAGAGCAAATAGTGGTTTGTGCACCACTGCACAAACTGTGATGGTGGAAAGAAGATTCTACTGGGAAGAGGTTGAAACATGTGACCCACAGTAATGTCAATGATATATATAACATTGTAACTAATTTGGAATTGGTTTTCTTTTCACTTTACTTCAGATATTATATCTGGACAGCACACAGCACACATAGGATTGCCACCGGATATGGAATAGTTTTGGAATTAAATTAATTTTCTTGTCTTCACTCAATCGGACCTAAATTTTTCCACTTGTCCTCCTTCTCTTCTCTTCCTTCACTGTTTTGTGATTGCCCGAAAAACAGAGAATAAAGTGTTTAAAATTTACAGAAAAGTGAAGATGAAAATAAAGAAAATAAAACAAAGACTGGTCCTTCTTAAAAAAAGTCATGTAACTTATTATATAGTTTTAGAATTTTACGATGAATTTCACAGAATGTCAACCTATTAGACAGCAGTCAGCCAGCTGACTGTTGGTGCACCTAGAATTGCACCATTCAATCTATACATCCCTGCTTTAAAAATACACAGTAGGTGGGGCGCCTGGGTGGCTCAGTGGGTTAAGCCACTGTCTTCGGCTCAGGTCATGATCTCAGGGTCCTGGGATCGAGTCCCACATCAGGCTGTCTGCTCGGCAGGGAGCCTGCCTCCCTTCCTCTCTCTCTGCCTGCCTCTTCCATCTACTTGTGATTTCTCTCTGTCAAATAAATAAATAAAAAATCTTAAAAAAAAAATTGTTAAAAAAATACACAGTAGGTAAGTGATCAAGAAATTTTTGGCTGCTCGTTTGCTTGATTTTACTGTTTTTGTTTTTATTTTCCATTTGAACATGTTTTCTACTTTTTCCCTAAGTCGGATAGGCATAGTCTCTAGATAAGTAAGGAATCAGGACTGTGCTGGTTTTGAGTTAAGTGGTATAAGATTTCAATGTATTTCAGTTCCCTTTTAGTGACTTTGTTACAGACAGAAGTAAATCTCTCTCTTAATGCTACTATCTTATGTGGAAAAATAAGGGACAGAGAAAACTGCTAAGAGAATTTAGCATGTACAAATTAATTTACATTCCCTTTGCAGATTCCAGGGCATCTTTTATTGGGTCATGCAGAAGGGAACTTGTGGGTAGGGACATTTTATTTAATGAGGACGAGTTCTTTTTTTTTTTTTTTTTTAAGATTTTATTTATTTACTTGACAGAGATCACAAGTAGGCAGAGAGCTAGGCAGAGAGAGAGAGAAGAGGAAGCAGGTTCCCTGCAGAACAGAGAGCCCGATGCGGGGCTCCATCCCAGGACCCTGGGATCATGACCCGAGCCAAAGGCAGAGGCTTTAACCCACTGAGCCACCCAGGCGCCCCAATGAGGACAAGTTCTTTATTGGTTGGGTATGTTCAGCCTTGTCAATTGCCAGGTCAATTTCCCTCTGGAAAAGGAGGGCCAGCTTCCTGCTTTACCAACCCAGCATTTGGTACTCTCCGCCTTTTTAAGGAGAGCTAGTTTGGCATCTTCAGGCACACCATTATGCAACAGTATTTTTGTGCATGAAATTGATACCTCTGTGCATAGGTGTACTTCCCAAACATAACTTAAATTTGAAATTGATTTAGTTTTTCCTGGAGGAAACAAACTCTATTCTAGAGGTCTCTTTTTGTTTGCTTGTTTTTTTGGTAAAATTGATGCGAATGCTGTGTCACCCTCTTAATTATTTATCTATATAATTTTACAAGGCTAATGTACAGAGAAAAATTTGAGGCACTAGCACACACACAAAGTATTGTTAATCCAGACCCTCTATCTCTTGGAATACTTCACTTAAGAAAGAATTTTTTTTAATCACATCTGTGATTCAAATTATTATTATAGGTTACAAGTGAATAGCACCTAATTAGAAAATAGAAAAAATAGAAAAACAAAAAAAAGGCAGAGATATCCTATGTAGCAAAGACAAGTACTGTTCTAGAAAAATTCTCATTGCAGTTTTACACACACATACACACAAACATGCGTACATGTGCCTCCTGGGTCGTGGTACTGAAATCTAATACTTACTGTGAACTCTGCCCACAAAAATTGAAAGGATAATCTTCCAGGTAGAAGAAACAGCAAATGAATAAAGATTTGAACATATTTGAGCTACTCACAGAGAGACAATCTAAGAACTTGCCTTAGTTTGGATCTAATACATGAATACACCTCGGCTCAATGAGACATGAATCGATTTGCAGGTAGCAGGAAACTGGGCCTCTCCTGGCCCAATTCAGGAACTTTAAGTATTGCGATTTGGTAGAGAAAAATCCAGTTGAGTTGGTTTTAATGTATTATATAATCTTTATTCCACATCCACCAAAAAACAAATATAAAGGAAAAACAAGACAGGAGTGAGATAAGGTAAGCAGAGAAATCACGTCAGTAAGTGCCAGTTACTTATGTATATATATTTTTTCTTTTATTTCTCATTCTCTTTTCATGGGGATAGTATCTCATATCAACTTGAAAAATCTGGAAGAAGAGATTAATCTTATTTCCAGTTGTTGTTAGAGTCATAGGCTTGTTCAAGAGCTTGTATTGTGTTCTGCTTTCAAAGTTCATTAATTGCCTTTTTTTCTTGACACAAAATCTCTGCCATTCTACATTTTTTAAACAGAAATCCTTCTAATGCAATTTACCAATACGCAATTACTTGAATCTGTTTTGTGAGCTGAGACTGGCATCTACTGGTAAAATAAATTTGGTTCACAACTGGATAACAGTTTTTCATAGGTAGGAATATATTTCCTTGTGAGCTACTGTAATATTGCTTTCATTTTATTCATTAATATCAAAATGGAAAAGTTATAAAATATCATGATCTATATTCAGATAATATTTACATTTAAAAGATAAAAGCTGGCTAATGTCCCCGGAGTTAAAGAAATCTAGTATATGTAGGAATTACTATTCAGGTTTCAAAACAAATTAGAATCTGTTTGGACTCATGAAATATTAGTGTATTCCAAAGGACTGAGTTAGGAACCATAGACAGGCACTAGATTGTGGATTACATCAGCAAGTCCTCTTAATTTTTCTCCTAAAATATATTGAATATTTATCTATCTCACTTAAACCTTACTGCTAACTATGCTAAAACACCATTTTCTTACCTGGAATACTGATCTATTAAATTGGGGTAAGGAGAAGGGGAGGTGTCTCGTTTCTACTACACTGCAATTCTAATACTTAATCCTATTCTCAACACAGCAGAAAGAATGGTTCTTTAAAAAATGTCAATCCCATATTTAAATTGGATCATGAGCTGCTGAAGAGAAAGTGCCTGGCACATACTATATCTGTAATATTAAAAAGTATTTTGCCATTACAATATGCCAATTACAATTTCTTTATAAAAAACATACTATTAAAAAAACATACTAATCTCTCTAAGTCATACACATGCATTTAATTAGACAATATTTTAAAAAGATATATAAAGACACATTTACAGAATTAAGTTTGTAACCAAATTTACTACATTTTTGATACATTACATAACCTCTGTTTTTGCAAATCTGAGCAGAGGAAAATATTACTTTTTATCATCGTGATTCCATAAATTTGCATTCTAGGATTAATAAAGGTATACATCTTAATTGTTTGTCTTCAACTTTTTTCATTATGTACCATGAACCTCTAAATTACAGCTGTCAAGTACTACTCTGGATATCCAGAGTATTTTAATAGCTTTATGAGGTATAACTGACATATGATAAGCCGCATGTATTAAGAGCATAAAATTGGTGGGATTTGGCCTGTGTAAACATCCATGAAACCATCACCAAAGTCAGGTAGTGAACATATCTGTAGCCATCAAAGTCTCCTCCAGGCCTTCCATCTCTACTCCAGCCCTTTGCCACTTCTCCCAGCTTATACGGACAACAATCGACCCACTTCTGTAACTATAGATTAGTTTGCACCTTTAGAATCTTATATGTAAGAAACTATATAGTTTTGGACTGGGTTGTGTCACTCAGAAAAAAAATTATTCCGAGAATACTAATTGCAGCATGTAGCAATAGTCAATTTCGTTTCATTGATAAGTAGTGTTCAGTTGTATAGGCATTCACTGTATTCTGTTTTTTGATTTATCCATTGATATAGATTTGGGTTGTAGTCTTTGTTAATCTTTGAATACACACACACACACGTATACATACACACATTATTTTAAGTAATGTTTTCATTTCTCTTGGAGATATATATCTCTTGGAAATATACATAAAATGTCTGGGTCATATGAGATGTATAGGTTTAACTTTTTTTTTTTTTAAGATTTTATTTATTTATTTGAGAGAGAGAGACAGTGAGAGAGAGCATGAGAGGGGAGAAGGTCAGAGGGAGAAGCAGACTCCCCGTGGAGCTGGGAGCCCGATGTGGGGCTCGATCCCAGGACTCTGGGATCAAGACCTGAGCCAAAGGCAGTTGCTTATAGGTCTAACATTTTTAAAGAAACTGCCAGACTTTGTCCAACCTTCCTTCAAACGACCGAGTTAAGAATCACAGATGGACATTACATGGAGGATCTCAGATAAGAACAGAAATTAGAAATAAGTTGTCTCACAAGGTAGTCAGTATCACGTCACTGGTGTTTCTAACCCAGGCTGTATGAATACCAATAAAATATGTAGCAAATTGGTAAATGTATATGGTAAATACAAGGCAGGCAATACATTTTAAATACCTGTTTTCTGTCCTCTGGACCTGTTCTTACATATGTGGAATGCCTAACACCATTATCTAGCTAGTTGCACAAATCCAACATTTAACAATCATCCTGAATTTACTGCTTTCTTTACTCTTTTTACCCAATTCATCAGCAAATCCTTTTAAATCTTCACCCCAAATACTAGTTCAATAGTTTTCCAGAACTATATTTCCTTATGTTACACTCTTTGACTTAAAAAAAATTAGGTGACTTGACTTTGCTTTTTTTTTTTTTTAGGTGGTTTCAGGTTCTCAGCAAAACTAAGCAGAAGGTACATATATTTCTCTTATGTCTCCTGTCTGCACGCCAACGTAGACTCTCCCACTATCATTGTCACCCACAAGAGTGGTTTATTTGTTACAATTGATAAACTTATATTGACACATGGTTATCATCCAAAGCCGTAGTTTACATAAGGGTACACTCTTCGTGCTGCACATTCTGGGTTTTGGACAAATGTATAATCACATCTATCTATCATTATAATATCAAACAGAATATTTTCACTGGCCTAATAATCCCCCGTGCCCTGCTTACTCATTCCTCGCCACCCTCCATGCCTCTCAACCACTGATCATTTTATTATCTCCATAGTTTCACTGTTTCCAGAATGTCATATAATTGGAATCATATAGTATCTAGCCTTTTTAGATTGACTTCTTTGACTTAGTAATATTCATTTAAGATTTTTCCAATAATATCTTGAAAAAGAGTGATGAGAAAGGACTTCCTCACTAATCTTAGTGGGAAAGCTATAGGCTTCTCACCATTAAGTATGATATTAGTTATAGGTTTTTGTAGACAATCTTTATCAAATTAAGGAAATTTCCTTCTTTTCCTGGTTTACTGAGGGTTTTAACATGAATGGTTATTGAATTTTTCAAATGCATTTTATGCATCTATTTATACGATCCTGTGATTCTACTTTATATCCTGTTGATATAATAGAGAACATTAAATGATTTTTGAATGTGAACTGGGCTTGCATATGTGGGAGAAATTGCACTTGATTTTGATCTATATCCAAATTCTTATATGAAAAGTGGCAGCAATTTGTATTTTCATCAGCCAAGCATATTTTCCTGTATAGTTGACAAAATTACATATTAACATGGAAAGAAAATGTGATTAACTGAAATAGATCAAACACAATTTTACCATCTCCCTTATCGCTGAACCACTTTGAAGAGTTACAAATATATACATATTTGTGTGGGTGTAAATATGTATGTGTATAAATTCATCTTGGTCCCTACCCTAGAGATCCTGTGCAGAGGTCAAGTCAAGCCTTTGACTGTCACAGCGTGTTTGCGGGTGTTAGAAACCATTGTTCATCAACCATTCTTTGTAATCTCAAACCCAGGATCTATATGGAAGTGGATGGAATATCCTGGGAAGGAAAATGTGGTGTGTGACATTGAAGAGCTGTGTCACTAGTAATATCAACCCCTCTGCTAAAGACTCGCTCTTTTCCTTCCCCAAACTCTGAAAGGAATATACGCTCTGTTCTTGCCAGGATGCAGAATGAACAGTACCAATCATAGGCAGCAACAACAAATCAGCCATGGAAGGAAGTAGCAAAAGGAATGCCTCAAGCATCAAAAAAAAAACCTAGTACTAATCACTAGTCCATGTCAGGGACCTCACAGAAACAGTGGTTGTGTCAGGAAACAAACCTAGAAATGCAGTGATTTTTCTCTAAGCAAGGCTCGTAAGTTTATTAGGTATAAAGGATATCCGGGTCCCAGGCATAACTATTTGGACCGTTTACACATTTTTCAGTAGCTTGAGCTTTAAGAGACACATCACAATCCATAGCTTTCATTCTACAAATCTTTATTTGTTATTTATTGAGATGTACCTAGTAAAACAAAACTATGAAACTGGGCTGGACAGATCAGTACCTTAAAAAGAAGATCGAGGAGGACAAAGGCTGTGAGTAAGACGAGGGGGGTTTAAGGCAGCGAACCTGTAAGGGTTTAACTATCTCGAACTGATAAAAGGAAAAAGAACGCGCTCAAATTATTACTGGGGCACGTGAGTGGCTCAGTCACTTAAGGTCAGTTAAATGTTCAGTTCTTTGTTTTGGCTCAGGCAGGTCATGATGGCAGGGTCGTGAGATCAAGTCCCGCACCTGGCTGAAACTCAGCACGGAGTCTGCCTGAGACTCTCTCTTCCTCTCCCTCGGACCTTTTCTCTGCTCTGTCTTAAAAAAGTTAAACAAACAAACAAATAAAATCTTTAAAAAAAATTATTATCGTTATTTTCAATCATCTCATTATCACTTATTCATTCAACCAACAGTTATGTGTCAACGAACCATTACTGTGGTTAAAATATTTTTTTATCGGTAACATAACACATATTATGGTTTGGAAGAATCTAATATGGGCAAAGGATTCTAGGAGAAAAACAAAACTAAGCAGGTAAGCTTAAATAGTAATGGATCCAACAATCTGATCTGTTTTTTATGCTCTGTATAAGGTAGCTGAGAGTCTAGTGGATGAATTGTTGAGTTTATGCTGTGTTCCAATCTATATTACCATTGTGTTGAAAAGCATTTTAAAAAGATAACATTACTGGAGAAAGTGGTCACTGGTTATTCAACTCATTTCAGCAGAGGGGAAAAAAAACTTGCATTAAGAACTAAAATCGGGACGCCTGGGTGGCTCAGTTGGTTAAGCGGCTGCCTTCAGCTCAGGTCATGATTCCAGCATCCTGGGATGGAGTCCCACATCGGACTCCTTGCTCAGCAGGGACCCTGCTTCTTTCTCTGTCTCTTCCTGCCACTCTGTCTGCATGTGCTTGCTCTCTCTCTCTGACAAATAAATAAATAAAATCTTTAAAAAAAAAAAAAAGAACTAAAATCACTTAACAGACCTCTTCATATTATTTCCTTACTATTTTAGCAACTAAGTGAATTTTAAAAAGCTAAGTACATTCTAAGAATTGAATTTTTAAGAAAAAAAATAGTTACCAGTAGTCAGAAAATTTTGCATATATTTTCTCTTGATTTATTTTAAAATAACATTATAAAATCACCATAATCTCTTTGTTATTTACATTTTGTTATTTATTTTCCATATATATAAAATGAAGTATATGTATTTTCTTATGGAAATGGGATCAGTGCTTTTTTTTTTTTTTTAAAGATTTTATTTATTTATTTGACAGACATAGATCACAAGTAGGCAGAGAGGCAGGCAGAGAGAGAGGGAGGAAGTATGATCCCTGCTGAGAAGACAGCCTGATGTGGGGTTCGACCCCAGGACCCTGAGACCATGACCTGAGCTGAAGGCAGAGGCTTTAACCCACTGAATCACTGATGCACCCCAGCGATCAGTGTTTTTAAACATTTTTATCATGATAATATCATGAAAAGAAGAGGTGACCCACTGAAATAAATACAAATTTACTGTCATCTTCATCTTTGAACCACTTTAAAGTATTACCAAAAGAATTGACCTAAAACTTTATGCTCAATGAAACAAGAGTTACAATCACAATCAACAAACCAGAAGGGACATAATAAGTCCCGTACAGGGGCACCTGGGTGGCTCAGCCTGCTCAGCAGAAGAGGTGGTGGGGGGCCAGGAGTGCACTCATTATAAGCACTGGGTGATGTACCGTGTCGAGTCACTTTATTGTACACCTAAAACTAATATTACACTGTTTGTTAACTAACTGAAATTAAAATAGAAACTTAAAAAAAATTCGGGGCACCTGAGTGTCTCAGTGGGTTACGCCTCTGCCTTCAGCTCAGGTCATGGTCCCAGGGTCCTGGGATCGAGCCCCGCATCGGGCTCTCTGCTCAGCAGGGAGCCTGCTTCCCCCTCTCTCTGCCTGTCTCTCTGCCTACTTCTGATCTTTCTCTCTGTCAAATAAATAAATAAAATCTTTTAAAAAGATAAGTAAAATTAGATTAAATTAAAATTAACAAAAAAAAGTAAAATAAAAAAGATACATAACTAAGAGCTCCCAAGCACAACATAATAAATTTAAAATCTATATACCTGTGCATGTGTACTACAATTAGATAAACATAATTGGTATTTAAAGAAAAACTTAAAAAAAAAAAACAACTTGGTGGGGTGGGCTATTTGGAGGTGAATGAGGAGATATGCCCCGTAGGAAAAAAATACAAATTAGGTGAGACGGATTTGAGCCAACTAATGTAATTTGGAGACTCCTACTCCCAGTGCACCACACAATATTTTTCATTAAATTTTGCTATGAAGATATCTTTGAAGATAACTGATAATTAGAAAGAAAATTACATAAAATGTGTGTATAGTTGTAAAAAGAAACAACATGCAAAACCATGGAGAGGTAAACACAATGGAAAACACAATCAACACAGGAATCGGTTGTCATCATTTTCTTTAAACATGTACACAAAGTCCTGTTTTAAAAATTCTTTTGGTTTTTATTTTATTTTTTTTTAGGGTTGAAAGCATAATAAGCCAAAAATATGTATTACTTTAAATTCCTCTAAATATGTATTACTTTAAGATACATATTGATTCCACTAAATATATATTACTTTAAGATACAAGAAGACATATCTCAGTAAATGATAAAATTTTAACTGGACTCTAAATATGAAGTCCTAAGAAAGAGATTAAATACAAATCACATCCCTAATATCATAGACTTAACCAATCACATAACAGGTTTCTCTGGTAATACAGTATTACTTTCTGAACTACATTCTCATGGTCTTTTCATCATTTTCTTTGGTCTTATACTCTCTACCTGTCTCCAGGATTACAGTAAGAATCTCATTTTATTGAAGATGGTGTCAGACTTTTAGGAGTCTGCCTGTACCAAGATAAAATATATTCCATTCATATCAGTATAAGGAAAATAATTTCCTTGTTCAGACACCAGTAGACTGTAGTGGAGCTTCTTTCCATGCTTTCATCTCTTTGGGACCATGAAATCAAAAGACTGACACAGTTTAATACACATATTGAGAAACAGAAAAACATATCACTAGATTTAGTACAAGATTTAGATATTTTCCAGTAAATGCAAAAATCTGATTTCTTTCAAGTTAGTGTGTAAGTGTGACTGATGTCACCACTCTAATACCTCAACATTTATTTCATACTACTCAAGTTGTGTCCAAAAATACAGTGAAAATTTCAGGGCAAGGATCCTATCCTACTCATTTTGCAACCTCTATGCCTAGCAAATGGTGTGGCATAAAATAGGTGCTTATCTTAGGCAGTTCAGGTTGCTAGAGCAAAATCTCATAGGCTGGGTGACTTCAATAATACACAGTTATTTTTCAGGCTGAGAAATCTGAGATCAGGGGAGCAGCATGGTGGGGTTCTGCTGGGGTCCCTCTTGCCGGTTTGGAGAAGACTGCTTTCCTGCTGTCTGGAGGGTCCACTTGCATGACCCCATCTGAACCTGCATGACCCCATCTGAACCTAATTACCTCCCAAAGGCCCTACCTCTTAACACAATCATCTGGGGATTTGGGCTTCAACAGATGAATTTTGAGGAGGACACAAACATCTGGTCTATACCAGTACTTAAATATATTTGTCAAATAAAATGGAATTAAGACAAAGTATCAATGGCAGGAGTGATCAATGGTAATGATCATGTAGCTAGTTCAAGCATAGCGAATGGGTCAAATGCTAGATCCCATTTGACTCAGACTCAGCTTTGTATCTAACACAATTAATATAAACGATCTCAAATATCATAATGTTCTGTGTGAATCTTTTCATTCCTGCTGTAAAGATGTTGACACTTTATTGTGTATATAATGTTAATGGAAACTTCCATGAATGACTTCATAAAGATTCTTCTATAAATATTCCAAGGATCTTCTTTGCAATTTTCACTTATGGAAATCAATGAAGAAAGTAAGGGGAACTTAGGGTAAAAGTGGAGAAAGGGAATAATAATAATAATAATAATAATAATAGCATATCTTCTGATATGCTCTTTTATATGCTTATATAATCTTGCTAGAAATCTGCAATTATTTTTTTTCATGGAAGAGAGGCAATAGTTATTGAACATTAATTCTCAAACCCAAGCAGGCAATTTTTTCCCAAATACTATGTGAAGTGGGCTTTATAATCATATTTTATAGTTGAATAATCTAATTGTTCTAAAATATAAAAATGTCTGTGTGAGTTTTTTAATTCCCACTATATAGATGCTGAGAGTTCCTCAGTATGATCTTTATTCGTTTCTCTACTTTCACCCTTAAGTGCCCCTAACTTTCTCCATTGATTTTTGCCAACTGGTAATTTTATAACTATTCTTCCCCCTTCCTGAGAAATTTTAAGACTGAGACAAAGATATACCATGAAGCTGGAGAGAACAATAGGATATGGGTATAGTTTGGAAAACCCCTGGATAATCTTGCATAATACCAATCTTAGGAAAATAAAATAAAATAATTTATTCTTCCTCCTCCTTCTTGATCCTAAATTTGATTTCTCCCTCAGTTCAAATTTATCACAATTAGTAACAGGAGTGGACTGTACAATTTCTAACAAGTGAGACTTGTGGCAGCTTTAATACCTGATGGCCAGTTAAAATTTTCTTGCCATAGGGAATCTCTTCCGAGTTGGAAACAGCCAGTATTGAAATAACCTTTTAGAAGAGAGCAAATAAGAAGTCTGCTGGTAATAACAGGATCTGCATTTATGGTATTGAAGAAACACAGCTATTTACATGCCCTTTGTTCCCTTTTACACAAACAGTAGTGAAAGAGTAATTCCCAGACTCCTGTTTCCCTGGAAAAGCTGTGACGTGAGCTCAGTGTCTCCTAATACACAGTTGAAAAAGTGGTCTAGGGGCACATGGGTGGCTCAGCCAGTTAAGTGTCTGCCTTCAGCTCAGGTCATGATTCCAGGGTCCTGGGATCGAGCCCTGTGTCAGGTTCTCTGCTCATCAGGGAGCCTGCTTCCTCCTCTCTCTCTGCTTGCCATCTCCCCACCTGTGCTCACTCATTCTCTCTCTCTCTGTCAAATAAATAAATAAAATAAAAAAAAAATGGTGTAGTCCCTAAAGATATTAGTAATGGTTGTACAGATCAAAAAGCAAAACCAGGTGTATTTGTTATCCACTAGATAAACTATCATCATTTCAGAAATATTTTCAGTAACTTTCTATGCACATAATATTGACATTATTCTTGTGGTGAGAAAGGTTTAGATTGTGCAGGAAGTCTCTGGAAAATCTTAGGGTCACCTCTGGTGCCTTTAGAAATAATTGCAGAGAACTCTGAATAGAAATCTAATTGTCAGAGTTGCAGATATTCTTAGCATTTTTTCGTTTAGCAACCCTGCCCTACTTTCTTTTAATAAAGAATAGCACGGCCATGTTATTTAAGGTGTCATCTATTAATTGGTTATGAAAAATGCTCAACGATTTGTTTGAGACCTGACAGTCGCCTAGCATCATAAGCACAGCCCTATCTTACTTGCTGTAGTCAATTAAAATCTGGGTCTCCAGAGCCGTTTCCAGGTATAGACCCAATCTGATAGCTCATCATTAGTTCACATCCTAATGGCACAAAAACATTCCTGAAGACATTTAATTTTCAGCGCCAGAGGCTTTCTTGATAAAAGCTTTTTCAAAAAAAGTAGCTAGAAAGTCTTATTTTAAAAATCAGAAATGGCATCACTGCCTGGTAAAATAAAGGAACAATCACTGAAAGGAGAAGAAAAATAATGGTTGTTGTCATCATTTGACAATACATTTTAAGTGCTACTTGGAGCAATAAGAATTGCTTATACATTCGGAAAGAAAATAATATGATGGGACTAAGATTATTAGACCAAACTGCATTTAGTTTTCCAGCTTTTTTTAGAGGTGTGTCTGCCTGTTTATTACTGAAGATATAGCATTCTTTACCAAGACTTGCTCCCATGATAATGTTGAATCAGAAAGAGCAAATATTTTAATCACTTCCCAAAAGAAAGTTTAAAAATTGTCCCCATCTAATGAAAACAAGGACGAACAGAAAGTGACCAGGCCCTTAAATTTAGAAATGCTTTAAAAATACCATTAGCTCCAAGTCATTCTGATGTCATCTATTAGTGACTGGATTTTGACTTTCATATTACACACCATGCAGACGGTTAACTCACAGATCCCCAGCTTTTGCCGATTTTGTTCTACCATGAAATTAATGGACTAAGAAAAAATACTGCTACCCACCTCTAAAATACCATATCATTTCTCAATGAGCTAATTTTTATCTTCTAATGAGGGTTATATAAAATTTACTCTGTAGTCAGTAGATTCATGAAAAAAATATAACTGGAAAAATTTATAAATTTCTCTCCTGGTATTTCCCAGAGCCTGAGAGCTACTTCTCTCTGCCCCTTCACAGTCAAACTTTCCTTTAAAAATTATCTTGTGCTCACTCTCTGTATTTTTTTAAGCCTATCCAAGCTTTCCTTTTTCACTCTAACATCTGTCCCTGTACCTACTTAAACTATTCTCATTTAGGTCACCAATAGCCTCCAGATAGCTAGATCCGAATGGACATTTTTATATCCTTATTTTATTGCACTCTGGATTTGACAATGTTGACAACTCATCACCATTTTAAATTTTCTCCTCCCTTAGCTAATGTGACATGATTCATTCTCATTATGAAGGTCCTTCTTTAAATATCACCTCAGAAGCATTGTCTGACCACCTGTTTAGAATAACCTACTGTCTGGATACAAATCGTAGATTTTAAGCTTCATGAGAGCAAAGATTTGCTCTCTTTACCATGGAACCATTGGTACTTATAATAGTGCCTTACACACACACACACACACACACACACACACACACTTAATAAATAGTCACTGATGAATCAAATGAATGAATACTGGGTTCCACATCCTTAAAGTTAACTGGATATTCTCACTTAGATTTTCACAAATACCTCAAATTCACTACCTCAAACTAAATATTTTCACTTAGATTTTCACAAATACCTCAAATTCACAAATTGTAATTTGTGAATAAATAATTCAAAACCAATATAAACCATTTACTGTAACTGACGTCCTGTAGGCATTGAATTTACTAAAAGAGAGGAAAAGCTAAAATAGAAATAAGAAATTGTTAAGAGGCATTGTTTTTTAAAATTGCCATGTAGGGAAAATCAAGTATAATTTTAAATAAATTAACTGAAAAGTACCCATTCCAAAAAGCCTCAAAGCAAGGTTTTAAAACTCAACTCTTTCTTTCCAAACACGATCTTAGAATGCTTCCTATAAATCTAAATTCCTTCATTTCATCACTCTTTGCATTTAACAAAGTAGACATGATTCCTGGATGATGATTTCTGTAATTTCTTGCATTGTTCTTCTCTTATTTATTTCTACTCCCTCTGTTTTAGTTCAAGTACCCATAGTTACTGCAACAGCATCTAACTGGTCATTGTTCCCAGTCCGGGCTCCATTCAATCTATCTGCCTAATTTTTACCCCCATGAGCTTCCTAAAACCTACCCATTTTAATCCTTGGGTGGAGATCTTTGAATACTTCACTAAAGCCTCCACAATAAAGTAGCCCTACTTTTGCTTATCTCTACAAAGTTCTTCGTGATCTCCTTTCTCACCCCTTACCATTCTCCTCCAAGATGTCTTATTCTATAAAGCTCCTTTCAATGACCTAATTGCAGTGCGCTCTTTGACTACTCTGTCTCCATCTAGGCTGTTCTCACACATGTTCACACTCCCTCTCAGTCTGCTCCTCCAGTCCGTCCAGCTATTAATCACTCATCCTTTCACAGCATGCCAAGCGCTGAGCGAGGTGCAGAGAGCACAGCTTTGGGAAAAATGCCAGACATAGTCCCTCCCTTGCTGAAGCTTCCAGAACAGTGGGGGAAGTTGCCAAACGGAGAGACTGGAGCGTGAGGAAGGTGGAAGCTTGCACAGACGTGTTTTAGAAAGGCCATTTTTCATATTAAAATTCCCAACTCAAGGAAACTGCTATTACATTAAAACAATCCAAAGCTGACTCTCCCACTATTTTGTTAATATAGTAGTTACCTGAAGCAAGTCACCCCAGCTTTCAAATAGCTTCCAGGAACACATGCGCTTTAAACTAAAGACCTCTCTCTGCTCTATCTGGGAAAGCCCAGGTAACAAGCTGGACTGGGCAGCTAAAATTGACTCCATCAAAGCTTTCTGAAATACAGGGTAGGGTGTTTTCCCCACAAAAAGGAAGATGTTTTTACAGTAAGAAAGGTGAAGATGCTTAGACAATAGAAAGCAAGGGGCATCGCCTAAACAGGTAGCTCAAGAAGTTGTAATTTAATGAGACAAAATTGTGAACAGATTCATAATTATATTTTCTACTCAATCCTACAATTAAACTTGGCTTGTTACCAAATATTGGAATAACATAATATTCAGAAATTGTACTGGGTTCAAAGCAGTGATTTGCCGTATTCAAAGTAGTGCTGTAAGCTATCCAGTGGAATACATGAGCCGTAAATAAAACAGTCTCTACAGTTAAGTTTATCTGCTTTACGTGGCATGCTGAATTTCATGTAAATAAAGAGATGATAGATCATAGATAGACTGAAACTGTAGCAAAGCACTTATACAATGGAAGTGTAAATCAACAAAAGGTATGAGATTAATTCCTTCTCTCTAGTTATATGACTTGGAGCAATTCAACTAATTTTCTCTAGGCTATTCTGTGCTCTATAAAATGAAGATAATATTATCTCTATATCTTATACTTATATGGGAATTAAACATGATAAAATATCTTAAACTTCTGTGCCAGTGGTAAAACACTTTGCAGACAAGACTTTTTAAAAAAGTTTTGCAACAAGTAATTAAACAGCTTGCGCTACTTTGTACCAATACCTTACTGTTATTACAGCTCCATTAATCTACTCTTGGTTTCAATGGTTGACTGGGAATTTCACAAATTATAACAAATTCAAAACCAATATAAACCGTTTACTGTAACTGAGGTCCTATAGGCATTAAATTTTCTAAAAGAGAGGAAAAGCTAAAACAGAAATAAAAAATTGTTAAGAGGCATTACTTTTTAAAATTCCCATGTAGGGGAAATCAAGTATAATTTTAAACAAATTAACTGAAAAGTACCCATTCCAAAAGAAATAGTATAATTACCATATTATACACTGACAGTCTCAGCCGAAGGCAAGGAAGCTGTTTGAATTATTGGCTATGTTGGGGTGAGTGTGTAAGGAATAGGTTGGCAAACTTTTCTGTAAAGTTCCAGATTAGTAGTGATTTCAGCTTCTGAGGATCTTCAGGTCCCTGTCACACACCCAACTCTGACAATATAACACAAAAGCAGCCACAGACAGTACATACAGAAATACAGTTGGTTGGCTGGATGCCAATGAAATCTTCTACAGTAAAAACACTGGCTAGATTTGATCTGAGGGCAACAGTTTCCAGACCCTTGGTGTAAGGCCACGAAATCATTAACAAATGTAACTGGTTATAAGTCGATTCTTTTCTGCCTTCTGTCTAGCTTTTGTTAGCTTTTTTAGCAAAAAGAAAAGTGGAAGGAAGGATTATAAAAATGTCTCCTCATTATGATAAAATACACTGTAAATTATAACCTAGAAGCAGCAAATGTCTCAAAGGTCATTTTATAAGTCTCCTTTTGATGTGACTTGGTTGAACAATGAAATCATATCCATAAAAATCACTCCATCTTCTACTTCATATTTACCCATCTCTTTCACCAGAAAATAAGTCCATTTCAGTTATAGCAGAAACTCAAACTCTTTAATTCAAACTAAGGATAGTTCCAGATCAACTTTATAACTTACCAAGAAGCCACAAGAAACTTACAGGAATATCTGTTGACTAGAGATATTCTTTAGGTTTCTAAAGATATTCTTTATAGTCCTTAATGAGTGTGGGTTACTCTCATAATTAAGTAGATAGAGCCAGTCATTTATTGTTAATTTAAAAAAGAAAGACATGTGGTAATAATGCTGTATGTGCGTTTTTTGTGAGCACATGCATGCAGTGTGTATGATGGGGGGAATGCTGGAAATGTGGTAGTCATTTTTTCTTAACTTCCCAAAACCATTTCATCATTTTTTTGTTAACAGTTCCCCCAATTTTGAGGAATTATTCTTTTCCACTCTAGCATGAGCATCTCCAATTTTTTATACATAGGCCTGAATACTTGGCCCACAGTGAGCCAATGAGAGCATCTGTCCCTTCCCGTCATGGTGCTTGGCTGGGAACTGGGGAATCCTACGGCCCCCTTCAAAACTTCCCCTGGAATTTTACGACTGAAGCTCTGAGAGAGTCACTATGTATCCTGCCAGACTTATGCTAGGTGCTTATGGAAATATTCTCTGATTATATATTCTCTATATGCAAATAAAAATAAGTTTTTTTTTTCCCTTTTACTAAAATAAGATCATCATATACTGGCTGCAGATATAAACAGTAAGATGAGGTCTTATAGGAAAAGGGTAGGCCCTTCATCCACTAGGTATCCATTATTATATGAGGAGGAGGAGACACACTGATAGAGACTTGGGGGGAAACCTGTTAAGATGGAGGCAGAGATTGCAGTGAAATAGCCAAGGGATGGCAAAGACAGGGGGTAACCATCAAAAGCTAGAAGAAAATCACGGGCCCATTCTCTCTCATGGCCTCCGGTAGAATCCAGTCCTGCAGACAGCTTGAATTCAGACTTCTAGCTTCCAGAGCTGTGACAACAAATCTCTGCTGTTTTAAGCCACCTAATTTGTGTTATTTTGTTGGGGCTAACCCTAGGAAACTAATCTAAGTGTTGACTACAGATATTCTTTAGGTTTCTAAAGATATTCTTTATCAAGTTAAGGAAATGTTCTATTTCTCTTTTACATAATGCTTTGTCATCTTTGTTGAAAATAATGACCTCTTAGCAGTACAATTGATATCTCCTATTGTTATTTTCCCCTTTACTGTATTAATGTTGTGAAAGATTATGAAAACTGCAACAATTTTCCACCTTTCCCTGTAGGTATACCTCTTTGAAACATACATAGCTCCTGCCAAGTAAGAGAAATTGATTTCTTTATCCTTTGAATTTCTACTGTCCATATGCCTTGCTGTGTCCAGTAGACTGTGGCAAAAGCACTGTTTTTCAATTCTAAGCCTAGGTCTCAAAGAACTTGCATATTTCATGCATCTTCCCGAAATCTGACCACTATGAGATAAGCACGTCCGGGCTAGGCTGATGAATGATGGATTTTGCCTAAACCCCAAACCAGCCACCTACCCACTGAGTAAGTAAGGTATCAATTGGTAGTTTACCCCAGAAGCATCAATGAGGCTAGTCAATGTCAACTAAGCCTGGGCCAGGACAGGAGCACTGCTCAGCTGACCCATAGACTCAAAAGAAATAATGGTTGTTGGCTAGCCACTAGGATTTGGAGTGATTTGTTATGCAGCAATTAAATAAATATAAATAAATACATATAATTAATATAAATGACTTCAAAAATGTATGTTTATATAAACTATACATAATATAAAATACACTGATCTAAATATAAATATTTTATCAATAGATTTTTAAAAATTAAAGTATCCTTGTTATCTTAAAGAAACGGTCATATTACAGAATTACTATAAATACTACTAGATTCAATTAATAGTGTTTTACCTGAAATTTTTACCCATGTTCCAGGATAAAAGATCTTGTATTTCTGGTCATTGAAGTATATTAGTATGTTAAAATTTAAATAATAATGAAGACGATAAATGCATCCTTTATAAATCAATAAAAGATACTGGTACAGCTGTCAAACACAATATATTCTTTGCCATTTGCAGAATCCTTATTATATGCAAGGGGCTCTACTTCATTTCTCCACTCAATAATCTATAAAATAAGATTATTAATCTCAAATTATGGCAAGAAAACTGAAATTCAAATAAATTAAGTAGCTTGTCTAAGATCAAGTTATTAGTAAATGTTGCAGTTAGGTTAAACTCCTGTTTGAATAATCCCAAAACTTCCTCTGTAGACCACGTTGAGGAGTTCAAGAACAAAGGAAGATCTGAGAAGGTGATGTGGAGTGGCTCTAAGTTCATGTTTTAATTTATCCTCAAAACCAAAACCCTGGGGCACCTGGGTGGCTTAGTGGGTTAAAGCCTCTGCCTTTGGCTCGGGTCATGATCCCAGGGTCCTGGGATCGAGCCCCGCATCGGGCTCTCTGCTCAACGGGGAGCCTGCTTCTCCCTCTCTCTCTGCCTGCCTCTCTGCCTACTTGTGATGTCTGTCTGTCAAATAAATAAATAAAATCTTTAAAAAGCAAAACAAAACAAAACAAAAAACCCCAAACCCTTCCCCTATATTTTCCATACACGAGAAGTAATACTACGTCCCCTTTTCTCTAATCCATAATTACTTTGTATAAACATGCTTAATATTCATTCCAATACTTAATTTAACTGAATTGTCCCTGTCAATGTGGACTCATAAAAATGTACTGAATTATAAGACACACTACCTAGATTTTTCCAAGTCTCCATCTCTGAATTGACTAGCACCTGATGTGAAAACAAAGTTGGTGAGTATAAACTCTCTACTAAAGCCAGTAAATATTCAAAATATTAATACATGATTCTGATAAGACCAGGAAGAATTAAATCTTCATGGGTTTAGCATATAAAAAGATAAAATAATAAAAAATGTAAGGGATTGCTATTTTTGGTTATTAAAAACTATAGATAATCAATGCATACAGAATTCTCTGTTCTCTGAAAAGAAGTACAATGTAGTTGACATCACAGGATCCTTTGGTTGTAAACAGATAAGTAGCATATGTTTGTGACAAAGAAGAGATTCAGGTCATAAGTCCTACGTGAGAAGGCGGTGATTACTGAGGGCGAGGACAGATGGGATAATTAATAGAAGAGGTGAGATTTGAGCTGAATCTCTGAATAAGTTAGACCTTCCAGAAGCAAAGAAAAGACATGTAAGGATGCCTTGTCTGGGGAATGACATAAGTCAGAAATGACAAATATCTCTGATGCTCATCCTGTCCTCGAGTCCATAGCACACATCACTAGCGAAGTGTGGCTTTCTCCTCTTCCTAAGTTTAGGGGCCGCCTCAGGACGCCCATCAAGAGGTCGCTGCCCATCAACTAAATACAGAGCTGTTCATCCATGGTGGCCAAACAAATTATTATGGAGTTTAATAGAGAAATAATAGGCAGACTTATTTGACTGAAATAGAACGAGTATAGGGAAAATTGATTGAAACATTTTTAAGAACTATACTTGGCGGCTGGAATTTTGGATTTTTCTTGGGTACAATAGAGAATGATTAAAAACTTCAGGAAAGGGGTAAATGAAGGAGCAATTGAGGACAAGGAAACCAAAGGAGGATTATTATATTGATCTCATAATGAGCATGTGACTAGAAGGGAAATAGCACTAATGAGAAAGAATATGCAAAATAAAAAATAGAAAGCAATGAAAATGCAGAAGTAAAATACATTAAGGAAAGAATTGTCAGGGATTAAGATTAATTTAACATGGACAAAGGAATAGAAAGATCATTAAATTTCTTGCTATGTCCAGGATTTATGATAAATAATTTAAATGTGTTTTCTCATTTGACCTTCATATCACTCGATGAGATAGGGATTTTTACCACCTACATTTTATAAATGAAGAAACTGAGGCACATGGATACTAAGAAACTTGTCATATTTTAAACCTTAATTAAAACACTGAATCATTTTAACTTGTTTTGATTTCAGAATAATCTTAAATTTGCCTTTAGTTCTCAATATAACTTTCCACAGCTCTGATCTCTCCATAGACATTTATAGACTCCTACTTTGTGAATGTCTACAGTGGTTTCCTCCAAGAAAAGGACATGGAATTTGCTCAATTACAGATTTTACTCTCAAAAAAAAAAAAAAAGTCAATTACACTTGGGGGAATTACATTTGAATTTTAAAATATAGCATGTGATCACAGTTGGATGTATATGTAGTATATTCTTGTCAGCTACATTTTTAAATTCATTACATCTCTTTTTTGGTTTAAATTTTGTTCTTCCTTATTAGGCCAGAAACTCATAAACTACAGCTAAAATATTTTGTGTGCTTACTAAATGCCAAGTACTGGGCTAAACACTTTGCATTTATAATCTCTCTTGGGCCTCACATACTGTACTTCGAGTAGCTGTCCTCATATAAAGAAACTGACACCTAGAGCATTTAAATAACTGACCTAGGGTAAAGAAGCATAGCCAAGAGTCAAATTTAGATCTCTGTATCAGTAAAGCACAAAGCCTTAAGCTATACCATCAGACTATTTCAGGGAAATAAATTCTATCTTCCTTCACAAAATTATACTGTGCCAAACATACGCTTAGAGCATACTCAGTGCTTAATTCATTTTGACAAATCTTCCTCTTCTTAAAACCAGAGACACTGGTTTTAAGTAAACACTAAGAAACCCGACATTTAGTGAGGAATTGTTATCTGTTGCAGGCTCTCTGATAAGACTCTAGACATGTGATAACATTCATTCTATTATTTTCATGTATCATTAGGTATTCAGCAACATCCTGAGTGCCAGGCAGGAAGCAGAGAATAAAACAAAATCCATGATGTCTCATGGAGAAAGGGAGATAGATACACTCACGTATACAAGCAGCCTTTGCTGTGTGCTGTTGTGACACACAGAACTTCCAGATATCAACGCCTCGTTGAGTAGCACCAGCGTCACAATAAAATGGTTCAAATTTCAGTCACAGTTAGAGTTGGGGTGAGAGTCACAGTGAGTAAACTCATAAGATACAGACTTCACCGCTCCCTCCTCAGCCCTCAAATTACTACATAAATAGCAGAGACGCAGAGGTGTGCCCAGTTGCACCACTTTTCCAGTGTTTGTTGGAAGTTGATCACTGCACATTTTATATTTATTGTGCTCATGGATAGCAAAAATGTTTTGATCTGATAGTATCTGATCGGAAAGGTGTTGCCTTCTGTATCCCTGGGACAGTGTACCTATAACAGTGGAAAATCCAAAGAGCACATTGGTCAACAAAGATGAAAAGGTAGCAAAGAAATGAGAGTGGGTGTGGCTGACCGAAGAGTCACCTCTACAGGGGGCACACAATTATCCTCTGAGGTAGGTTAACGCTCCCTTTCCCCATTTTACCTGTGAGTAGACTAAGCTGGAGAAACAGCGAAGTACTGAGTCATGGTTATGCCGAAATCAAGTGCCTGAGCTTGAAATTGGACTCGTATTTATCTGAATTTCATTTTTCACTCTCCTGTGCACTTTACTCAAAAAAGGAATTTTTATATAAGCGACGATTGAATGCATTTTTAATATGGCAGTTCTTTTACATGGCGTTAGTTGATATAGTGTAGCTAAAATCATTCACATACAAGTTTTGCTGACTGAGGGGTCTACACAGAACTATGAACATGGCTTTTCCTCTCTGAAGAAGTATGCCTATTGGCAGCTCACCGCTGACAACATTTCAGGTTTTTCATAGTCTATTTTAATGGCCAAATACTGGCATGCTACCATAGGACCAAAAGGGTATTTGCTTAAGCTAACACATATCCCAGAGTTTTTCACTTAGAAAGGAAAGAAAGTTAAAAAGTAATACAACTTCACAAAAGAGAGTGACTGTAGATAGCAGTGCAAGCTCTTTGACAAAAGTGGATGGAGATGGATTATGATTATAGAATATTGTTTTTTCCTGGTGGGAAGATGAAATTCTGATCGAGATCTCTAAATGTAGGGAACAGAGAAATTGGTCTTTAATTTCTTCGCATTTAATGGTTTTTAATTCCCTTGCATTTAAAAGTCTTTGGCAGTCATGAAATCATCAAAACACTTCAGCAACTTCCTAACTAGGAAACTTTAACACCTACTTACGCTATTGTTAGCTTCAGTAGTTCAAAGAATGCAAAGTCAATAGCAATTAGGAAAGAAAACCTTTGAGAAAGGAAAAGATAGCTATAAAACACCTAATTGTTTCTCTTAAAACCTACTCCCTTGGTACCTCCAAATGCTAATGAAATGTCATTTCACCATGACAAGTAGAACACAGGTCTTTCTCTTCTTGGGTAGGAAAAAAACGCATACTGTGACAACGTATGTAATACCCTTCATTATTATAACTTGCATTATTCTAATGTTACTCACTTATAATTAATGTGTAAGTGATTCTAGAAGCTTAACCCCTATCCCCTATTTGCTGCTTAGCAACAATCAGCTGAGTGAAACACTGCTAGGGTATAGACTATGAATCACCATGGGGAAAGCTGCTTGGGAATTACTGAGTTGGGATTGCTCTCTCTGGAGTCTTTTAAGCATTGTCTCTGTGTAATTTAGTTGAAGAAAACTTGCTTTGCTAGCGGGAAATCCTGTATAAATAAATCTGCGCGCATGTGAAAACAGCCCTATTGTAGACTTTTTACTACAACAAACATGGCAATTATTTTTCAAGAACACACTGAATTCCACTACTTCTAAAGATTCCTTGCTTAAAAATAAAAATAAGTGTTAATTGTCCTTTCCAACGCAAATGCAATCATTCTGTTCTTTCTTAGATTCTCAGCAGAATCAGCAGGTGTATATGGTCACAGGAGCATTCCGGTATCTACATATGCAAAGTCAAGTTGGGGACAGTTATATACTAAATGAATGTGTTCCCTAACATTCGTGTGTTCAAATCTAATCCCCAGTGTGATTGTGATGGTATTTGGAGCTGGAGTCTTTGGCAGGTTGTTGGAGGCTACAGCATGGTTGGAGTCGAGGTTCAAACCAGGCCCTGACTTGTGTCTCCTTCAAAGTCCAGACACCTTGACAAGGTTAAGGACAGGAAAGTTGAGTAACACTGAGAAAGGGTCTGTGCTATGTGTCGTGCGCTCGCCTACCTGACTTCTCACACACTCCCCCTACAGAAGGGAACAATGTGGTCAGGGTCATGAGTTCTTAATTGATCCTTGTTGTTCCTGTACCTCCCATAACCCACTCCCTGGTTGATTGTCTTGCTAATGGCTTTAGCGGAAACTACCTGGCATCATGAGGTTTGCTTGTAGTTAATGTAAACTTGTTATAGAAACTTGCGGTCATCTGACTAGGTTCTGATGTATTACTCCTATTCTGGTCTGCCTTATAAATGCTTGTAAGACATGGAATAAATTTGGCACTGTTGGACATCATCTTCGGTGTCCCTCCTGGCCCCATCTTTGTCTCTTAATTTCTTTTCACCATCCTCTTAGCCCTCACATTTTCCTGGTTGATTTGTCGCACTGGCCGTGACAGCAGGGGATTAGCTTATGAGGATAGAGACCTCATAAATGGGATTCGTGATCCCAGAGAATTCATTTACTTGTCCCTTCTGCCATGTGAGGACACAGTGAAAAGACAATCACCTATGAACGAGAAACTGGGCCCCACCAGACACTGGACCCCACATGCAACAGCACCTCCCAGCTTCCAGAACTATGAGAAATAAATTTCCGTTGTTATAAGCCACCTGGTCTATGGTACTTTGTTAAGGCAGCCCGAACTAAGACAGGGATGGAGCCAGTTATCTAAGAAAGGGAGACCCAAATATCTTGCAATGAAACACAAAGAAAACAAAGGCAAATGTATGGGGGTGGTGGTTACTGTGCTAAAATTGTCCAAAAAATTGTGTGGGATATGTATACTACTTTCATGACTATTTGAGACCTTATCAACTCAAATGCTACCTTTGGCAGCCTGAAGGCCAGGTAGAGAACTTTGATCTGAGTGGAGACTAAAGCCAGATACCTGTAAGGTTACATGAGTCTCCTTCTCTCTCTCTTTTATAGTACCTTAATAGTTTTTATAAGGTTACACTAAAGTCTTCTGTCAGATCTAAAACTGTAACATCAAGATTATTTGGGCCCTTATCCAACGTTGAAAATGTAATGTCATAGTCCTCTCTCAAGATTTATCTAGAATACTGCTAAAACATCAGTCATGAAGATGTTCTTTTCTCTAGTCTTTATATCATTGGATCCTATGTCACCCTCTCTTAATAATGAGCGTCCATACAGAAAGAGCCTATAATGGAGCAGATTTTAAATATGTGTCTGTGAAGACTTTGTATATGTGCAAATCCACTCATGTAACTAAAACCAATCCTGCATTCAGATCAAGCTTGTTAATTAAAGACCTGAAGGGAATCTAGAATAAAAACAACCAAAGAGAAAGAGCTGTCAATATGTTTCTAATACTGTTCATTGAAGAGTGCCTGATTGCTTTGGATATTTGAATTTCCTATGTCAGGTTTAATCATCAAGGGGAAAAGGAGATATCAAGCTCTCAAAACCTAATCAAATTAATCATCAATCAATTACTTAGCCTACTCTGTCCTAATTACTTATTCATGTCAAACAAGCTTTTCATTACAATTTAACTTCACATGTGAATTGGTTTTCTGAGTGTTCTAGAAAACTGATATGATAATATTATTTGTCATTTTGAAATTTTCATATATATATGGGATATATATATATATATATATATATATATATATATATATATATATATAGTTGATTCCTGGGGCACCTGGGTGTAAATATATATATATATATAGTTGATTCCTGGGGCACCTGGGTGGCTCAGTGGGTTAGGCCGCTGCCTTCAGCTCGGGTTGTGATCTCAGGGTCCTGGGATCAAGTCCCGCATCCGGGCTCTCTGCTCAGCAGGGAGCCTGTTTCCCTTCCTCTCTCTGCTTGCCTCTCCGCTTACTTGTGATCTCTGTCAAATAAATAAATAAAATCTTAAAAAAAAAAAAAAAGAAGTTGATTCCTTAGCCAGGGTATCATTTAAGCTTGATTATCTTATGTCAGGAATATGAACGTAATTGCTTCTGAATACAGACTTAACCAAATTCATACTGCCAAATGTAATTGTATCTCAATCTTGGTGAGCATTGGATTCGTCATGGGAATTTCATGAAGTAAACACTCAGTAGAAGCCCCTCCAGAGATTCTGATTAATGAGGTCTGAAATGATGCATCTCTACTTTAACTAGAGATTCATTTCTGGCATAATGGAGTGAGTAGATCAACACACCTTCTCTCCAATAATCCAACTACACCCAAAGCATGAAAAAAATTAGAAAATAATAAAAAAAAATACAAGGAAATAATAAAAAACTGCAATAATAAAACAAAACAAAACAAAACAAAAAAAATCAATGAAATAAAATTTTTTCTTTGAAAACATCAACAAAATTGACTAAGAAAAGAAAAGATACGGATTACGAAAATCATAAAAGATGAAACATCACTCTTGGACTACAGATATTAAAAATATGTTTCTTTTCTCTCTTTTCTTTTCTTTCTTTCTTTCTTTCTTTTTTTTTTCCCCCTTTCTCAGGGCGGTAGGATCAAACCCAGAGTCCAGCTCCAGGCTCAACCCGGAGTCTTCTTCTTTCCCTCTTTCTCCCTCTGTTGCTGACCCTCCCCACCCTCTCTCTCTCAAATCAATCAATCAAGCAATCTTAAAAAAAACAAAAGAGCCCCTTAACTGTGCCACTATGTCATCCTTCACTCAGTTCTTTTTCAAACACTTGGAATAATATTTTAAAATGCAAATTAGATTACATCACCATTCTTAAAACATAAAAATTTTTTCCATAGTACTTAGAATAGAATCTACTGTGACTTAAAAGGCCTGGCTTTGGCCTGGAGGCTGATGGCACTTCGGCCTCATTGTCTGACATCTCCTTATTGACAGTGTTTCAAGTATTCTGCCTTGCAAAGTGCTCTTGCCCAGATCTTTACATAGATTACATCTCACATCAGATCTTTGTCTGAATATCGTTTTGTTTGTTTGTTTGGAAAAGGCATTTGATCAAAACTGCCTCTACAATAGCCTCACCATACGTCCATTTCAGTTTCTTACTTTTCTTTTGTTTCCTTCATAGCCTATTCACTCCCTGAAATTATATTATTATTATATTTAGTTATTACTCTTTTATTGTCTGCTATTCATTATAAAGGAAACAAAAAGCATAAGAATGTGTTAACCTTCAGTAATATTCACAACAAAATCATAAAGCTCCCCATTTTTATGTCTTTATTGATAAGAAATGTTTTTATTTTGAAATTTTATTTTGAAATAATTTAATTTTTATTTTTATTTATGTATTATTTACTTATTTATATTTTTATTTTACTTTGAAATAATTATTTCAAACTTATTTTGAAATAATTTATTTCCTCTACAAGTTACAATTTCTTCATTGTTTCATAGATTCTATAATTCATTTTCATTTCTTCTATACAGTTATGTTTCCAAACCCATTCCTAAATCTTTATAGGCTTCTTATTTTTTTTTTTTTTAAAGATTTTATTTATTTATTTGACAGAGAGAGAGCACAAGTAAGCAGAGAGGCAGGCAGAGAGAGGAGGAAGCAGGCTCCCCGCGGAGCAGAGAGCCTGATGCGGGGCTCGATCCCAGGACCCTGGGATCATGACCTGAGCCGAAGGCAGAGGCTTTAACCCACTGAGCCACCCAGGCGCCCCTAGGCTTCTTATTTTTTAATCACTCACTATGTAAATTTTGTTGTTTTTGTTTTCTGAGAATCAATTTCAGAATGTATCTGTTCTTTGATTTTTCCTGTGGGTTTTCAAATTCTCCTATAACTTGATTCACATTATTATTTCCCTAAATTTATTTTTTTTTAAAGATTTTGTTTATTTATTTGACAGACAGAGATTTCATGTAGGCAGAGAGGCAGGCAGAGAGAGAGGAGGAAGCAGGCTTCCTACTGAGCAGAGAGCCCAATGCAGGGCTCGATCCCAGGACCCTGAGATCTGTGACCTGAGCTGAAGGCAGAGGCTTAACCCCCTGAGCCACCCAGGCACCCCTCTAAATCTATTTTTTTAAAAGATTGCATTTATTTATTTGAGAGAGAGAGAGAGAGAAAGAACATGAATGAGAGAGAGGCAGAAGAGGAGGGAGAGGGACAAGCAGAGTCAGTGCTCAACTAGGAGCCCAATCTAAAGCTAGATATCATGGCCCTGAGTTCTTGACCTAAGCCAACATTGAGAGTCAGACCTACTGAACCATGCTCTTCTCCCTAAATCTTTAAAATGGTTAATTCAGTCCTCAAATAGCAACATTTTTCTTTAGCAATGGACATATTTAAGTTATTTATTTTCTTCAGAATAATGTAGCTTTGTCTTATACATTTTAATGTGAAGGGCTACATTTTTGTTGCTCTTTAGTTTAAAAATTTTGTTTTGGGGGCACCTGGGTGGCTCAGTCGGTTGGGCGACTGCCTTCGGCTGGGGTCATGATCCTGGAGTCCCGGGATCAAGTACTGTATCAAGCTCCCTTCTTAGCAGGGAGTCTGCTTCTTTCTCCCTCTGACCCTCTCCATTCTCATGCTCTCTCTCTCTCTCTCAAATAAATAGATAGAATCTTCAAAAAACTTTGTTTGTTTTCATTTTTGTTCTAGAGAATATTTACATTTAATATTTGGATTTATAAAATATTTATAAAAATATTTCTCAATTTGCAATTGGCTAAGACTTTTATATTTAATTTAATATCTATATGAGGCATTTATCTCTTGTTAGAATGTTACTGGGAATTCTGGAGTTCAGGAGCACTTGATAAGGAGGCCAAAGATCTAATATCTAACTGAA
This sequence comes from Mustela putorius furo, assembly GCF_011764305.1. Classification (NCBI taxonomy): domain Eukaryota; kingdom Metazoa; phylum Chordata; class Mammalia; order Carnivora; family Mustelidae; genus Mustela; species Mustela putorius. Next base: position 13,562,787 of record NW_025421322.1, on the reverse strand, counting down.
AATTCTGACTTGTGCAAAGTACTTAATTTATCTAAGAGTGGTTTTCTCACATTTATATGAAGTGGTTAAAGTAGATGACATTGAAGCTTCTAGTTATCAATTTATCTAATTATATACATTTTTTATCCTCTGTCCCCACATACACACAGCCTGTACACTTTATTTTATTAAACATTTTGACCTTTGAATTAATAGGCAATAATAACTTCTTGCATCTTAGAACTTATTTTTATAGATTAAAAACAATATTAGCTTACAAACAATCACTTTTTTTAAAGACAAGAGTCAAAAGAATTTAAGGTATCATGAAAGACAAAATAAAATATACTCCACTATAAATACACCTTAATATTTCACTATAATTCGTATCCGTGATTTTGATAGAAATCAAAATTTCTAGAGATTTTGGAAAAAGCCCATGAACCTCAGGGACTTCTTACATATTCTATTAAAAACTTCAGCATACTTTTTCTTTGGAGGTGTATTATAATGATCTTACTACTGTTTAGAAATATTACACATAGTTTTATTTACCTTAATAGTTCAAATAATAATTGCCAGACACCTCTCTTCAAAGAAATTCTGTGTTTTGTGATTCATACCTTCACTCCATGGATTCTAATAGATCCTTTGCTTCAAATCTTTATTGTTCAAATAACCATAGTCTCATTTTGTCCACCAACAGGTGTATTAGTATACAAATAGGACTATAACTTAAGGGCATAGTTTCTTTACATTTAGAAACATTTCAAATATCTGTTACCACTTCAGTAGTACTTGACAGGCTTTCTTTCCCTATGTCTGACTTTATTATCATTCACTAATTTCCTTTCTGAAAACTTATATTTGGATTCCAATACAATGATTTCCCTCTGGCTTATTCTTCTGCTGCAAGCCTCATAGGCAATTAACTTTTCTTGCATGATTGCCTGCTTGGCCTCCCCTACCAGCATTGGGAAGCATCAGGAGAGCAATTTTCATGTGAATATTTTTTCAACTTACTCAGAGTTCTCCTTCCTGATGATTGCAGTCAAGAATTGCCACTCATTTCTGAGAGATTGATCTCCTCACCTTTTCAATCTCAAGCTAACTAGCTGGGATAGAAATTCTGTTTCCCTCCAGGGTAAATTTTTTATTAGAAGACATTGTATGTAGTTCTGACATTACCATTGGTTGTTAAAACTTTGTAGTTGTTTCTAGGCTAGTTGTGAACCAACTGGTGCGATGTCAGAATGGTCAGACCTTAGGAATGGGTAACACTAGGTACCCAAGGCCAAGTGAGGGTAAAAAGAAAATGAACTATGGAAAGGAATTTCACGAAATAGTGAACCAGAACCCATAATTTTGCTCAAAGCAAGTTATTAAAAAGTTTGAAATTCTCTTCAACCAAGCATATACAATTTAAAGTCTGAGGGACCAATTTCCTAGAACACAGGTCCGACTGGCTTATAAAAGCCAGGTGCCATCACTTCATGCAAAGTCTTGGCAGCTCTTGGATGGTCTGTGTGTCAACTTCTATTAAACATAGTCCAGCTTAAAGGATGTGACACATGTGTGTCCACAACACTAAGATTATTTTGACAGTGCATGAAATACCTGAAGGACGCATCAATACTCAAAAAAGTATTATTTAACCTTTCTGATATTATTGTGGAAATCTACACCAGAGAGTTTGTTAATTTGCAAGAGGGGGTTAGAAGCAATATTTTTTTTATTTTAAAGTTAATCATTTATTTATTTGACAGAGAGACAGAGATAGCAAGAGAGAACACGCGAGCAGGGAGAAGAGGAAGCAGGTTTTCCAGTGAGCAGGGAGCCCGACATGGGATTTGATCCCAGGACCTTGGGATCATGACCTGAGCCAAAGGCAGATGCTCAACCAACTGAGCCATCCAGGTGCCCTTAGGAGCAATACTTTTATTACTGAAATAGTGATGTTAAAAAAAAAAAAAGTGTTTGATTAAGAAGATAGTACAAGCCTTATTTTCTTAATATTGGGTATAAGAATTTGGCAAGCAAGGCATGGAGTTCTTGAGTTTCTATAACCTTGGTCCTTAGGCTACACTGTAGCCCAATTTTTCACCTTTCCCTATATCTACATCTTTTACCATTTGACATTGCTGTTTCTCTCTCTAAAGAGGAGTGCGATTCTCTACCCCTTCATTACTGATTTGGCCATACCTTACTTTATCCAATAGAATATTAGTGTGAGTCACATAACCAAAGGCCTAAAAAGCACTTGGGCAGTTAGGCTTGCCCACCCTGCCTCTACTATTTCCTTAAGATGAGCTTCCCCCAGGTAACAGCTTCTCTAATATCTTGGACCCCAGACCAAATTATCTTAGCTAAGAGCCAAGGTCAGCCATAACTTAAAGCAGAGCCACCTCCACCTGTTAATATAAAAAGTTTAAACTAAGTATATATTTTTTAGGTTTTCTTTCTATGCCATTCAGATTTTGTGTCTATTATGTAGTGTTATTGTAGTAACTGCAAGTTAAGACATTCCTGTATCCAAATTCACAGAGAACATATACTTGACCTCACTATATGGTTGGCCAGTTTTGTTTCTGTAAGTACACCTAGGTCTTAAGTCTTCATACAAATTTCCAATGAAAATATTCAAGAGAGAGACCTTGCTGAACAGGTCGTAAGACTGTTTCGTGCTTTCTTGCTATTAAATCTTTGTACATTAGGCAGTATTTGCCTTCTTCGATACCTACCACTTGGTAGTAAGGATCTGAAAGAAAAGAAATACATTCCTACCTCCTTTTAATCTCCCAGAAACTTAATATTTATTAAGTGATCACTGGCATTTGCGAATGCACAAATGGACACATTTGCAACAATGGAAAAGAACAGTAATGCTCACTTTTAAAAACCGTAGACGTTTTATCAGGGCAGATTTTATGTCCACTTCATGGGACATGTTCCATCTTTACACAGCTATAGTCTTCCAGTATCTGGAGGATCCTTAAGAATCCTACATGTAGGGAAGACATATTTTTTATATATTTATTTATTTTTGGTTACTTCCTTCTTCAAATGAAAGAGTATTTTCTGAATTGGCAGCTAACAGTCCTAAGGTGGGATTGTATTTTCAATGAAGCTATAGCCAGAGATGTTTTGAACATTTTACACTGTCTTAATTTATGATTTCTGGATTCATACAATTTATAGTAAGTTTTGTCAACCTTTTTCAAATATATAATGTTTTACTCACTTCTGGAATTCATTCTGCATTTGTTTATGTTCTGTCCTTTGCTTACATGTTGAATTTATATCACCTGCCATTTTCAATCCTTGGACCCATAATTCAAGTTAGAAATTACTACCCAGAGATGTCTTTAGTCATTCAATTTATGCTTTAAATTCTCTAATTCCCAAAACTCAATTAATTTTAATTCATCTGAATTCTAAAATAAAAGTCCTACAGTTATTTCAAAAAAAAAAAAAAGGAAAATTCTTCAAAAATAATTGCACATCTAAAAGAAACTGTTAAGGACAAATCTACCCTAAAAGCACAAAAGAAATAAGTTTACTTGTGATAGGATAAAAGTTTGCTGCACTTGACTTGGATGTTGCTTGATGTGAGGGATAGTAAAAACCAACAAATTTTAATCCACATATCCACATACCCTGAAGCCGGAAGGAACTTTCCTAAGAAGATCAAAGAACCACAAATTCTAATTTAAGGAAAAAGAGCATGTGTATGGGAGGAAAAATAAGGATCTTTCCATTATACCTATGTTATTTGAAATATAATGAATCTATTAGCATCCAAATATTTGGACACTAATCTGAAGGCTGACATCATGAAATATCAGATTAATAAATTTCTACTTCACTTTGAATTGCAGAGAATAAAGACTATAGTAAAACCACCATCTCGAAAGTCACAATATGACTTTCTAACTAGGCGATGACTCACTGATCCAAGTTACTTCTAGTATCAGAATTAGGTATTTTGTCCTGTATCTAATCAATTCACCTATAAATGTCATATTTATATTTTGTTTGGTTTTTGTTGTTCTTTTGTAAATAATGATCTTGGTCATCTCAGATGTGTTAGGTAAATGTAGATATGCCTGGTCACAAAGTTGGCATTTGCACCAAAAAGATTATGACATGTTGAATTTGAAGAGAGTTATTTAGAAGAAATATCACCAGAAAAAAGATCCAGCTGGCCAGGTTTGGGGAGGCATTCCTGTAAAACACTGCCTAGGTAAACTCACCATGGTCTGGAACCTAACTTTAGTTGCGAAGGTCAAGACACACAAATTTGTTCAATCAGGGAATGACTGGACTGTAGTGAATTGACTTTGACAATTATATAACTTCCAATTCACTGTCAACATTCTAGATATTGCATAGGGTGCCAAATATTTATTCAACTAGTAAATAAATAATAAAGAAGGTCAATCATAAGAATGTGGGATTAGGCTCTACTAAAGTTGAATTATTGTATAACAGTTCTCGAGAACACTCTTTAAAAGACTGAAGGTCTTTTTTGCTGCTTGAAATTCAACTTGTACTATGGAAATAGAACTTCTGCAAGTAATCATTAATGGAAGGACAAAGAACCTTTCCTGAGTATGGAAGATTCACATCTGACCAGGCTACTTGCCTGTGGACTTAATTCAAATAGCAGAGAATTAAGCTCTATTTTCTTTAAATCACCAATATTTTGGTGATTCTTTTTCATTCAACCCATCCTTAATCCTAAATGATACACTCTTTAATTGTCAAAAAATATGTGTGCATTTGCATAACTTTGGTTTCATTCTTATTTTGGAATAACCAATGGAAAACAATGTTGACAATTCAAGCACCAAAATTTGGGAAATCAATATCCAAATTCCCTAAAAAGTAAGGCAGAAATAACTAAAGGAGAAATATGCCTTTTTTTTCCCCCCTGAGACAGGACAGATCATCTACTACAGAACATAGTTATGGTCACCAAAACAATACTCTCATCAGTAACTTTATACAGGTAAGGTAATTTGTAAGTTTTTCTTAATTTCCAAGTCCCTTCTTGTGACTCCATCTTTCTCTGTGATCCATGACAGAACCTGCTGATTGAGTTATATGCCCCCAGTTTATGTACATAGCATGCCCCCAACACATGCATATCTGTGCACACATACAGACTCACGTACACTCCATATACACATACAAAGATGAGAATTTAAAGTAACCTGAATTTTGCCAGATAGTTGTAAAATAACATTGAATAAAAACTTAAATACATTAAATGTTCTCTCAGCAGTGAGTTTCCCACATTCAGAGCATTGCCAAAAGTTTAGAGGAAATTTGGGTAAGTGAAAAGGAAAGAAATTGATAATCAATGAAAATATTATAAAGACATAAAATGACTAAAGAGAGTGAAAATTTTGTTTAAGCAAGTATGGAAAACCACTGCTTTGTTTGGCTGAGTCTAGATGTACCTAATATGGCTGGAATTCTGAATGTATGATTTCTTTAGAAACTATGTCCTACCATTTCAATATTCTGAGAGCTATCTTTAAAATTAACCAACATTTTTTAGAGGATATTTAGCAAACTAGAAGTCTTTGTAAGATATTCTGTACAAAAAAAAAAAAAAAATCCAATAAATTTTGCCTGTCCAATAGCATTTGCTCTTTACAAAAGCACTTTGTTTTTCAATTTTGAGCTCTTCAACATTGACCATTATGGAACTAAGGGCTGACCATTATAACATTCTACATCCAAGGCATTTCCCAAAATAAACCCATTGTGTGCTTCCTTCTTTTATTCTTTTAATTGGAAAAAAAAAAAAAAATGAAGCAATCTCTCTCTCTCTTTGGCAAAGCCCTGAGATGCTAGTTTGGAAATTTTAGTGGAATGTTCAATGACACAGAGAAAAAGCCCGTCTAAAAAGAGTGAAGAATAAAATAAAACTGACAGAAGCAGAAAAACGATATGGAAAAAACCCTGACAATATCACTGTCCTTGGTTCCATGTCTGCTTTGAACTGCTGCTTCCTGCTGTCATGCATTTTTGTAGTTTGGTATCCATAAACTGTCTTTCCCCCACTAAATTCATTCCACCTGGAGTTCCCTCACTCACAACCAAAATTAAGCTGATTAATTCAAGCTATAGACTGCTCTCAGCTGTTGAAGATGAGCAATGCATATTAACATATACAAAATTCTAAATTGCTTTAATTTAATTTAATTTAATTTAATTAACCCAACATTTCTCCAAATTTATAAAAAAGAAAAACTCTGCTATTTGTTAGAATGATGGCTCCAAATTCATACATATTCTTCCTTCTGTAGTGAGCTAAAGTACACTGTGGATGATCTTTGGAAGCTCTTTTTGTTCCTCTATTCTTAGAAGGGATGAAAAATATACTCCCCCTTGAACACCTTGAATCCCAATTCTGATGGACTGGGAGTGGCTGACTGAATGTTGTATTGGGAAGGATCCTGATACAGAACACAGTTTAGAGAAAAACAGTGCCGTTTGATTAGTAGTTTCTGACATGGGGATTATCATCTAGAACAACAGTGCAGCTAACACAAATTTGCCCTTTTTAACAGGTAAGCTAGCTCCAGATGCTGACCTTTTCCCCTCAAGCATGAAAAGACAGATCTAAGAAAAAGAGAGCAGAGTTGGTTCAAGAGGCATCTGCAAGGCTTTTTTTTCTTTTCCTTTTTCTTTTCTTTCTTTTTTTTTTTTCAGGAACGACCTTAGGTTCTGTTGCACCTTGTAAAGTGAGGGAGTTCTTTTGTGGTTGGGATAAGCTCAAGTTCCTTGTATTCTACCAACAGAAGAGATCCATGAGAGATGGAGGAAAGGCTAAGGAAAAGAGCTCCCAAATGACACTAAATAAAAAGCAACAGCATTTAAAAATCTTTTTTTTTTTCTTCTGGAAATGTATACAGTTCTGTCTCTTTGACTCATATAAGCGCTCCTTTGTTGAGGACATTCTGTGAGGAACACTCCAATCCCTGGCAAGGGCTTTCTATTGCCCAGACCGAAGTACAAGGAAGTCCGGTGCCACTGTCTATGAAGATCAGCCGCTAGGACATGGAGATGGCTTTAGGAGAGCGGGTCTTGTGGAGCAGATGGAAAATATCCAGCACAGGCACTAAGGGACATGAGCAGAGGCAGAAATGGGAAACAATAGAAAAAAGGATTAATAACACCTTCCTTTCTGACACAACAAAGTGGAACAAAGAAAGGTTGTAGGCATGAAATTAGAACGCCCTTCTTTATAAATGGAAGACTTAACGTGACCAGGTTTCAGAAATACTGCAGTAGGCAAAGCATCACTCACTGTCAGAAGGTAGGGTTGAACCAGGAACAATAGAACTTGAAAATGGTTTAAGAACTAAAGGGAAATGTATGGTAGCAAGAATTGAATTTAGTCTAGGCAGCAGTTTACACAATTCTAAAGAGATACAGACAGAAACCAAGAAGTTCCTTTTCGCTTTGCTTTGTCCCATTGTTTATTTTACATTAATGACTGCCATTGCAAGTAATTTGCAAATGTTAACTTATTTAATCCATTTAACCCTATGACATGGATGCTATTCTTTCTTTTAGAACAGAAGCAAATCCAGTGCAAGAGCAATTCCTGAGTTAAAAAAAAAAAAAAAAAAAAAAAGACAAGTAAGTGAGCACTATTAACTGACCAAGAAAATCTTATTCTTCCTAATAAGGGGACAGACCACCGCAGGTAGAAGGACACCATCTCCATCTTATAAATGGCTGCCAAGACAGTGAGATGTTAAATATTTCATTAACGATATTCACTTGGATAACAAAACTCAGGCAGCTGTATTTTTTTTAAAAAAAGATTTTATTTATTTATTTGACACAGAGAGAGAGAGAGAGAGAGAGAAAGCACAAGCTAGGAGAGTCTCAGGCTGAGGGAGAGGGAGAAGCAAGCTCCCTGATGAGCAGGGAGCTAGCTGATCCCAGGACCTTGGGATGAACTGAGCCCAGGACAGATGCTCAATGCACTGAGCCACCCAGTCACCCCCAGACAAGCTATATTTTCATTAAATATATGATATTATATTTATTGTCACCCTCTCCTCCCATGAGCTCTCCCATCTTGTCTCTTTCTCCACAACAAAAGTTGAGTTAACAAAAGAAGTCAGAGTAGCCAAGTTGGATTGGGCACTTCAGATGTTAATTATTGGGTGACTCCATCCAGGCGCCCTCTTCATACTATTTCTATCTTCTAGATTGTCTGGATTGTCCTCTTTCCCTATCTCCATTCTGTTAAAATATTAGTTAAAGACCCAACAAAGGTCCTACATGTTCTATGAAAACTATTTCTTCGTCATCCTTAGCCATAAATAATATTTCTGCTTACTGAGATGTTTCTCCAATTGTGGTCTACAGACCAATCATTACAATCACTTAGAGATGTAATTAATGTTGCAAATTCTAGGTATGTCCTAGAACAGGGGCAAATACAAATCTATATAAGGTCCAAGGTCCCAGAAACCCTGATACTCAAAGTTTAAGAAGCACCATTCATTCTAAATTAGTACAGAAATTGTCTTTTCTTTCTTGTGGGACTCATCAGTGTCTGTCATGTGTTAAAGTTATTTTGTGTCCATTATTATATTGTAAGTACCTCACAGCCATGGACCATGCTTTCATGTTTGTGTCCTTAATAATATCTGGCATGTTGCTCTTATTAGGTGTCTAATAAATCTTTGTTTTATTTTCGTGATTTCCTGGGAAGAAAGAGTTATATTTTGGAAATAACTGCATTGTCCTAATCAACAACTTATAATAACTCATTTATTTTTAATAGAGAGATGCATAGAGATGCACTGACATAGATACGCCACGTTGTGCTTCCTTATCTGTGTTAACAAGCATAGGGTTTAAAAGTCACTATTCAGATGTTTATACAACTGGACTCAGCAAACTCAGTTAAGAGATAAAAATGTAAAAATAAAAGATTCAAGAAAAGTCCAAGATATCCTATGAGCTAAACAGAGATCCTGCCTCAATGACAGGAAAAGCTCCAAGGAATATGTCCCCAGTCTTTAATCCCATGCTTCTCCTCAGATCCTCTAAAGAAGAACCCAAGTGAGTTGTCTGCCTCTTTTGAAATTATATCTGCTTCAGGCAAAGCTGGCCTCAAAGGGACCAATTACAGTGAAAACAGGGTGGTTATTTCCTTTTAAATTCCCTTGGCTCAGTGAAGTTAGCTCCTCTTTCTCAAGTCTTCCAGAGGTCCTTCTTGGGACCAAAATATCTAGTTGGGCCAAACAGCTTTTCCCTTATAACTCCCTGTAGTACCTCACTTAGTACTCCCTGTACCACAGCCAGGACCTTTAACAAATTGTGTTAAAGTTGATAATAAAATAATGATCTCCTTGTTTGTACTCCATAATGTTCAAGTTCATTTCATGGATATTTAGCTTTATAAAAGCAACATATTTCAAGCAGTGAGGATTTAACTCTGAATTTTTAGAAAGGTTAATATCTGTCTCGTTATCTAGAAAGTTTCACATGAAGATCAATTAATCTATTTTTTTTTCTTTCAAACTAGGCTTTCCTGTCTTTGGGGAGGCTGAGTATCTTGAAAGTCAGTCAGAAAGGTTTTTATTAAATAGCTCTACAGTCTAGCAACTTTCACTCTGAAAACCTTAGCCAGACGTATTACTAGAGGGGACCTCAGGCAATTAAATCAAAGAAACCCAGGGCACACACCCACTATCCATGTTTCAACAGCTCTCTTTGTGACAGGTACAACTGAGGTGAAACTCTCTTTTGTAACTCCTTCTTAAATTTGACATGGTTCTGTGAAGTCTGTTACAGAGCAATTAAAAAGAGAATCCAATCATACAATTCAACTCTATCTTAAAGTTGCAGCCTGTTCAACTAAGACAGGTGAGTCTTAAATAAGAAAAGAAAAAAAGGCTTATAATGTCTTTTCTATACCATTTTTCATTAACTATGAATTTGTGTACACGTAGACTAACATTCAGATACCTGTAATACCATATTACATTTCTGCTATACAGTCTTATTGCTACAAGTTCAATGTGCCAAGTACTTAAATGTAAGTTTAAAGAAAATTTAAATTACATTTAGATACATGTATTTTAAAATTCCAGCTATTCTCAGGTAATGCAAAATTTGATTCGTTCTCATTCCAATTAGTCTAACAGGAGCTTGGGCAAATTCTATGTAAATGAATCATAACACTAGACTTTTGATTTCTTTGGGAGGCTAGAAATACACTAAGAAAAAGAAGAAAACCCATTATTCATTATATTATTAACAGACAACAAGAATTGGATAAGGGTAGTGCTCTTTCCTAGTGCTGCTCACAAGCATAAAACTTTGGGCGACTAAAGAAATGACAACAGAGGGGGAAGAGGCCTATTTTGATTGTGCATGATATGCCAGAAATGTTACAAAGGTTGTCAATTAATATTACCAATAACCTCCCAATTACTTCCCCAACAGACAAACATCTGCTTGTGGTTCAGTCAGTAAAACTCCACAGTTGTGCATTTCATTGTTGTCAGCTATCAAATGAAGTGTTCGGACAGCTGATCATTAAAACAAACATTTCTTATTAAATTCTTACCCCTATCTATGGACCCTGAAACAAGCATAGAGCCCGACGCGGGGCTCAATCCCAGGACCCCGGGACCATGACCCAAGCCGAAGGCAGAGGCTTTAACCCATTGAGTCACCCAGGCGCCCCCACACATCCTCTTCTTAAGCCTCACAGAATTCTCTCAGATAATGCCCTAGGAGCAGGAGCTCACAGCTCTAATTCAACAATATGTACCAGGAACTTAATCAATATTAGGCAAAGTTTTCAGGAAAAACAAATTGCAGAACTCAACCTACAACCTCAGATATAAGACAAGAAGGCAGTGGCAAGTTCAAACTGTTACACAGAACTTAATGCTGAGTGGGGAGAGGGAGAGAAAAGAAAAAAGATTAATATTAACCATTGCTAAATAAAGTATAGTTGTTAATATTTTAAGATTAACTTTAAGAATAATGAAAATAAAATGTATGAACTTCAATTCAGTGCAAGGTGTGTTGGGGAGCAAGAATTAAAACAATCAATTTTTTGAACACATTTTAAAAATGAATATATTTTCTAGAAATATAAAATTGTACCCTCAGGAAGTCATATACCCAGAAAGCATAAAATAGGATGATATAAATATAAATAAATCTATCAATAATAATAAAGAATATCATTAATTTATTTATTTTAAAATAGTGTTACTGGAAGATTTATTTCCAAATGGTAGCTGCATGCCTTTTAGTACTGTTTTTAGTATTTGCAGCCCATTGCAGATAGCAGATTGAGACCCAGCCCTAGTGTGGTATGTATTTACTGCTGAACAATATAGTCATTTTTTCCTTTTCTGATTGAGCTCTTAAGTAAAAGTGTTTTTGGTAATAAGAAAGTATTTAGTACCTAATTAATCTTGTTCATATACTTCCCCAGAGTGTCATATGCACAGTAACAAGAGTGCTACTGGTAAGAGTAACAGTACCTGTGTGATATGGACCCGACATCCACCATCATACTTCCAAACAGAATCCCAGGGAATGCTTGTCATGGTTGCACTGTTTCTAAATGTAAACCCCCACTGGTTAATTCTGGCACTACCTAAGTGAGTTGCTTTTGTTACTACTTGCATTCTGACTGTGTTTCTAAGAAAGGGAACCACCTCAAGTGTTGAATTTTTAAAAGTCTAATTGTTCTTTCATCTTTCATGCCTAGAAACCTATTTTCTTCAGATGTAGCTTCTTGAGCAAGGATCAGTTGAGGCATACGGGAGGAAAATAAAAATATAAGATTATTAACAGACATGGAGGTGTATGCAGTAGCTTCGGGTACTCCATCAGCTTAAAATTTTTTCCAAAGCTTTGACTTCTTAGAAAGAGAAAACGTACGTTTAGTTATGTGATTATGGAAACTGTGGTTGACATGGGCCCTTAAATTACCTCCATGCCTTTTAGTGCCTTCTTGACTCAAATAAAAGGAAATCAAATTATAAAAAAAAATAATCACAGACATGTTTTGTGGCCTGGTTTTCCTATTGTCTGAGTACAGAACATTAGTCCAGAACCTCTCACACTGGTTGGTTTTTAAAAGAAAATACTGTTACTTCTTTAGTATGAAGATGTTCCCTATCTTGAGAGGATTTTTTCATTGTGAGGGGTGCGTGCATCTGCTTCCAGTCCTTGCTCTCCTCAGACATGCCTGCTGTAAGACCATGCCCCAAAGCTGCACTTTAATAGACAGTAAAGTTGTTTTCTTTCTAATAAAAAAAAAAGTGTGTTCTTAAACTTCTGTGTTACAATCTGTTCCTCAATTTAATTTTCAAGTGAAGACCTATACAGCTAAAATAAGATTAAGGTACAATGTGCAGTGGATTTAGAAGACGGTGTGAAACTCATTGAAATATGTACAAGTTGACATTTTCATTCAACCATGTTAATGTAAAGATTTCTAAATGGATCTCCTGCTTAAAACATCCTCTTTAAAACAGTAAGAAATAAGTAGCAATTATCTCATGCCTAGAGTTCTCTAAGAACTTTGTTTAAATGGCCATGGCTCCATCTCCACTGGAGGAAGGTATACAGTTGTCACCATATCAAGTTTTAACCAGTCCTACTTTTACAGAGTTGTCCCATTCTGTCCATCTCATTCCTGACTAAGTTCCTCAAAAAGGTGAGTAGGTTCTGGTTAATAAAATTCACAGTTGTGTGAAAGACATCATGGAGCGAGACTGGTGTGTGACTGGCCACCTTTCTGGCCAACGGCATGGGGCAACAGAAGTTCGGTCTTCTCTTTCTCCATGTCTTTAGGGCAAGCCTGCATGACCTGCTCCAACACAGCAGCGAGGTACTTCCTTCTGTCCTTCTCCCACAGGTTTACCTGCATAAACCGCATTGCCAGGTTATACACTTGTCTTGAGTGGATGCTGTGATCCTTGCAGTCCCTTATTTGGTCCCTTATTTGGGTGAGCTGCCTGGCAAGATCCTGGATGAGTTCCTCTCAGGATCTGTCTCCCCACTTTTTAGGAAGTGGCCACCCCATTTGCCATTTGTCTGTCGCTCGTCCTTGTGGTCCTCCTGCGGGTGAGCCAGCACGGGCTCTTTGTGGCCCAAGGCCTCCAACTCTTCGTGGAGATTCTAGTTGGAGCGGTTTTAGAGGAAGCCAAACACCAGCAAGTTTGTGATGTGTGCATCCGGGAGGTCTGAACCAGTTCTGGCCTTAGAATCCATGGCACAGGCAGCCTTACAGGGCTCTGACTTTCTTCGGGCTTTGCAGGTGCCCCAAGTCAGCAGACCTCCTAAGGGGATAAAATTTTAAAAGGCTTCTATGTCCGTAATTTATTAGATGTTATCCTTTTGCTGCTTGCTCCAGCTGTTAAGTTTCCTGGGCGTTCCAGACTCAACTCCCCACCCACCAGCCATGGCAGGAGACAGAGGGGGTCAGCTGGGGGTGTGGTGCTGGGTTCCAGGTGAGGTGAGCTGGAGACAAAGCCCCCAGGGCACTAAGAATATAAATTTATTAAACTCAAAGGTTAAAAATACAAAAAGGTTACTTTATTAGATAAAATACAACCTAATTATTTATAACTGAAAAACTGAAACTCAGCATATATAGGACGTAAGATCACAGAAAGTTTGAATGTGAACTAACAAAAAAATGGAGTTCATATCACAACGTAAAATGTATTAGGAAAAAATACACATAATTGTAAAAAGCAATGAGCAAATCCACAATTATAATAAAATACAGTTTAACACAACTCTCATAATGGGGAAATAGATCAATGGGGAAAAATTTGAAGAATAAAGATTTGAACAAGCTCATTGCAAATTAATAATGGGCACATTTAACTCTGCAGTGAACAATTAGAAAATACAGTTTTCAAGCATTTGCAGGAAAGACAGTGGTACAAAAAGAAAACTAATCACATTTCAAAAGAACAATGTTTTGTCAAGTTTGCCACAGCTAGAAATTGATATCCAAAAGATAAACAAACAATAATATAATAAATTAAAATTTTAAAAGCATATTTCCAAATAAGTGTAATGAAATAATAGAAATCAGATAATACTTAACATCAAATGTAGTAAAAAGTACTATAATTATACCCTTAAAATGTTAATGTAAAATAAGCTGTATAAAACAAAAATCTGAATAAATATAAGCTTTATAAATACAAAATAAGAAATTAATAACAGAAAAGAAATATGTAACAGAGAAGATCCTAAAATACAAATATTAGTTTTTTTTTTAAAAGCAAAACTAGTGAACTAGAGAAACCCCTCACAAGACTGATCAAGGTAAACAAAATAAGTTCCAAATCAGCAATATTAAGAGTTAAAAAGGGGAAGGGATGCCTGGCTGGCTCAGTCCCTGGAGCCTGGGACCCTTGATCTCAGGTTGATGAGATCAAACCCTGTGCTCAGTGCAGAGCTTACTTAAAAGTAATAATCAAGAAGTTTTTACAAGAATAAAAAAGGGGAACATAGCAGTGATTTTATAAAAGATATATAAAAAGAATATATTTCGAATACTTAAACTTAAAAATTTAGAGAAAATAGTCAATAAACAATAAAATACATAGCTTGCCAAAATTAACTCAGTATGAAATAGAAAACATTAGTTAACTATAAAGCTTAATAAGATTGAATCAATCCCTCAAGAGGGGGAAGGAAGGAAGGAAAGAAGGAATAGGGAGGGAGAAAGGAAGGGAGGGAAGAGGGAGAAAAAGTAAAAAAAAAAAAACAAAAAAAAACAAAAAAACAAACCACCGGGCATAGATGGGGAAAGAAATAATACCCCACATATAAATTGTTCCAGGGATTCGAAATAGAGCAAATGCTTTCTAATCAATGTGTGAAGCAGTATAAATTTATGCTGTAAAATATCATAATTGTAGTAATATATTCCATAACCTATATGTTTTAGCTGGGATCATGGCCATCCTGCTAGAGATTACATATCCCATCATTGCTTAAAGCTAGATACGGCCATAAAAAGAAAAGAGAAGGATTATCTCACTAGGTTCAGGAAAAACTACTTGACTGAAGTTATACATTCAACATTAAAATTAAAAATACATAAAAACATTTTTCAGCAATCAAGGAACAAAGCAAATGTTCTTAGGCTAATTAAGTGTGTCTATCAAAAAGTCTACAGCAACAACATAATGGATATTAAAATGTTAGAAACATTGCATTAAGAGTTTGAATAAAACAAGATCCAAATATCACAGGGTGTATTAAATATCACAGTAAGGATTCAGTCAGTGCAGTAAGATAAGAAAACAAGCAGCAGTTTAAAGATTAGAATAGCAAATATCCTCATGTATTGACAATATAATTATTTACTTAGAAATCAAGAGAAGCGACACATTTTTTGATTTAATAGGACAGTTAGGTAAGGATTTTAGATAGAAGATGAATAGCACAAATCAATATATGTTAAAGATAAATTAATATGGGGCACCTGGGTGGCTCAGTGGGTTAAGCCTCTGCCTTCAGCTCAGGTCATGATCCCAGGGTGCTGGGATCGAGCCCCACATCAGGCTCTCTGCTCAGCAGGGAGCCTGCTTCCCCTTCTCTCTCTGCCTGCCTCTCTGCCTACTTGTGATCTCTGTCTGTCAAATAAATAAAGAAAAAAATCTAAAAAATAAAAAATAAAAAAATAAAGATAAATTAATTTATAAAAATCAGTAATAAAGTTAGAAAATGTGTTTTGAAATAAATAAATCTTCTTGATTTCACATATGAGAATATAAGAAAATAATTCCAATAACAACCATGACTTTGTGTGTGTTGGGGGGGAACATATTCTAAAATTTATATAAAAGAGTAAAAGACCAAGAATAGTCAAAACATTCTTTAAGAAAAAGAATTGGTGGGTGTGGTAGGTGGATAAACTTACCTTACATCATGTGTTATAAAAAATTATAATAATAATAAAGACAGTAAGTATTGATGTAAAGATAAACCAACACACAAATGGAACAGAATAGAAGCCACCATAAAAAATAACTGTGTGGGGAATATGGCTGACTCAGTTAGTTAAGCATCTGCCTTCAGCTCAGGTCATGATTTCAGGGTCCTGGGATTGAGTCCTATATCAGGCTCCTTGCTCAGTGGGGAGCTTGCTTCTCCTTCTGCCTGCCACTTCCCCTGCTCGTGCTCTTTTTCTCTTTCTCTGACAAATAAATAAAACCTTTAAAAATATATCTGTGTGTAGGAATGATGTGAGATATAATCAAACATCAATGGGAAAAGTTGGGACTCATTTTTCAAAACATTGCTGGAATGATATATTAAAAAATATAAGTAGACTCCTATTTCACATCATATATACAATTACATTATCAGGAAAAATAAGAACCTTAAACATTTAGAAAAAATATATAATACTTTTTTAACTTCAATAGTGGATGATTTCTTAAAGAATACAAACAAAAAATTGGGGCGCCTGGGTGGCTCAGTGGGTTAAAACCTCTGCCTTCGGCTCAGGTCATGATTCCGGGGTCCTGGGATCAAGCCCCGCATTGGGCTCTCTGCTCAGCAGAGAGCCTGCTTCCTCCTCTTTCTCTGCCTATTTGTGATCTCTGTCTGTCAAATAAATAAATAAAATCTTAAAAAAAAACCTACAAAAAAGGATAAACCATAAATGAAACTCTACTGACAGTTTAAGCTGTATTTAAATAAAAATTTAAGTGGTCCAAAAGACAATAAAAACAATAACAAACACAGTAAAGAAAAAAATCATAGAAGTGGGCAGCTATTTGCAAAATATATATTATCATGACGATTAACTATCAATAGCATGTGACAAACATATACAAGTCAAAAGAGAAAATGGGATTGTCAATACAAGTCAAAAATGCTCAGTCTCACAAGTATCATGGAAACATTGAGGAAAGCCACAAAGAAAATCGATACTGCATACAATACACTGGCAAAAGAAAAACTTTCAAGTTAATTAGAATGCGAACAAACTGAAAACTTTAGATGCTGGTGGTGAGAGTGCAAAGAAGCACAGTACCATTTGAAATCAAGTTGCTGAAAACTTATTCAAGTTGAAGAGTTATATATGCTTCAGACAAGCTATTCCACTCTAGGTCTATGCCCTGGAGAAAGACTTGAAAATTTTCTCCTACAGATGTGTACAAGAATGTTCAAAGCAGCAGTATTTGGAATCTCAGGAATTTAGAAATAACTTAAATGTTTATTGGCAGGAGAATAGATGGTAAATTCCAGTATATGTATACACTGGGGCATTCTACAGCTCTGGAAGTGAATTACACAGAGCTATCTGAGTCATAATGATACAATTTCTAAAAAAAATTAAAACAAAAAATGACACCATATATTGCTTTAATTCAATTGGTATTCATAAAGCATATTCAGATACATACGGAAAGTATAAAGGAACATATGAAATTTGTAAACACATTCAAATTCAAAATGATGATTAACTCCAGTTGGGAGGGTAGAAGATATGATCCAAGAGGATTAGGGAAAGGTGCTCTGATAGAATTTCTTTTCAGATTTTATTTTTATTTTTATTGACATATAATGTATTATTTGCTTCACGGGGACAGGTCTGAGATTCATAGTCAGGCTTACACAATTCACAGCACTTATCATAACATATACCCTCCCCAATGTCCGTTTTGAAAGCCGCATTATGTGTATATTGCCATTTTGCATATAGTTCTCTCTCTCCCTTTCTCTCTATTTGCTTTTTGAAATCAAGATAAATATATTAAGACAACTGGACTTTATAAGAGAATCAGTTCAAAAAAAAAAAAAAACACTGCAGTTACATTTTCCATGAATTGACAATACTGGATACACCAGTTTTGAGATTGGATCACAACCACAGTGAGGTCATTTCTTTGAAGGATCTAATCTTTCTGATTCTCAGATAAATTTTCTCTGACTCAGGAACATGTAAATAATAACACTATAAAGGTACTTGAAGGCACAAAGAACATGTCATCATGCTGGGAATTCATCTGCCTTTCTGATTAATATTAGATGTGAGCAATTTCAGACTACTGATTAGATTTATCAATAATTAATGCAATGTTATTGTGGATGATTAAGGTTATTTCTTTTAATGGGATTCTCAAATCACTTTTAACACCCTGATATAAATTCTTCATGACATATAGCCCTGCATACACTTTAGCAAGCCTACCAGACAAGTTTTATAATAGTGATTCAACCGATCTCAGTGCACCTATGGGGAAGAATTTTTTTCATGCTTGTCTAATAAATGCTTATAATAAATGCTGAAAACCTTTAGGAGTAGCAAGATTGCTCTCTGTATGTACTCTTAGCAACTTTCTTTTACTATTCTGTGATTTATTTTAACTTACTTCATATTCAGATATGTTCATTCTCATGTATGAGAAAATAAAATTGAAATAACAGCTTCAAAGTCTATTTGGTATGTCAATACTGTAATATGTCAACTGTTAGTGAGGTTCACTTGGATACTTTAAAAATTTCTTTAAAAATAAAATGTTTATCTTCATAAGAAAAACAGGCTATGCCATTATATCAGGATGTGAATTTTTCCCCCTTCTGTAATGTTCCCTGGTGTCCCGGAATAGTTACTTTAACTTAAGAAAATTACTGTGTTTATACTCTAAGATTTATCCTCAAAACATAAAAGTTAGGGGCACCTGGGTGCCTCAGTGGGTTAAGCCTCTGCCTTTGGCTCAGGTCATAATCTCAGTGTCCTGGGATTGAGTCCTGCATCAGGCTCTCTGCTCAGCAGGGAGCCTGCTTCCTCCTCTCTCTCTGCCTACTTATGATCTCTCTCTCTCTCTGTCAAATAAATAAATAAAATCTTTTTAAAAAAACCATAAAAGTTAAGGAGATCGGAAGACAATCTATTGATAGTTTTTGAACGAAAGAATATAGCCATTGAAGAAAAAGGGTGGTGTCATAATTTTAGAAGATCTAAGAAACATTTGCTTAGGAATCAAAGTAGGCAAACCACCAAAGAGGAAAAATATTGACTCATAAAAATAAATAAAACTGTGAAATCTCCCCAGTAATCAAATAAAAGCAAAACATAGATCACCAATGAGATAGCACTTTCCTTTGTAAAATTGTCAAAGATTGTTTAAAAATAATAATACTAAGATCTGGCACATAGAATCATTAAAATTTCAAATATTTGAAGAAATGGACATTCCTATAACCAAATAACAATAATGTAAATCAGTATCTTTCTAAATACCACAAAATGTTGCAAGAGGCAAGGTAGTGGAAGATTAAGGGACCTCATTTCATTTGGTCCCTTGAATTTAGCTAGATAACTATTAAACCATTCTGAACACCCATGAATTCAGCCTGACATGTAAGAAAAAAAATATCTGGGATCCCACAAGTAGAAAATTGACTGCTTTTTGCAAAGTAGTAGGTGCAGAGAAGTGAATCTGAGGGGGAGATATTAGAAGATGAATGGATGGGGGAGGGAAACTCCATGAGCTGGTTCCAGAGTGATATAGCCCCAGAGGGCAGAATCAGATCCCTTAGAAATCTGCTCCAGTGAGAAACATCCCTGTCTTGGGGATCAGGGGATGAAACCGGCAGAATTCTAGGTGGGTCAGTACCATCTCAGGATCCCAGGAGTCACAGAACTAACAGGGGTGTCTGAGCCAGTAGAGTTCCCTAGCAGTGGATCAGTGAAATTGGTTATAGTCACTGAGCCCAGAAAAGGGATCTCAGCTCAGCCACCATGAGCTGGCCCAATCTGGAGACCACTCTCTGCTTGGTACCCTATAATGGACTGAAACATGGGGACTACCTGACATACCCCCGAAGGGGCAGAGCAAGTATACTCACAATCCCGAGAATGTTCTCAGCACCAGGGCCCTATAAAGGGAAGTAACTTGGGACCCTCCAGCCCTCCCTCCCCCCCACACTGTGGGCATGCACTGCAGGAGTCTGTAGAGTTTGGCACACACAAAAGTGTCTCAGAGTATTTACTGAAGAGGGAGTACTGCTGTCTTTCAGCTTTGGGGCTGGAGATGAGGGGCACAGCCATTTTTATTTTGATCCTCTAAAAAGGTGGGGAAAGCCTCAGGGAACAAAAGCCACCAGAGGACAGCTTACACTGAGCTCAGCACCCTAGGCAAGGGGTGGTGCAACTCCACCCAAGAAAGGACACCTGAAAAGCATCACAGCAGGCTCCTCTCCCAGAAGACCAACTGGAAGAACAGGCCCACAGCAAGTTTGTGGATCTCACAAGACTGTAAAACTCTAGTGTTGGGGAAAATAGTATATAGAACTTGAGGTTTTTTCACATGATTCATTTATGTTTCAGTCTAAAATTTTCCATTTCTTTTTTCCTTTTTTCCCCCTTTCACCTAGTTTCTTATTTTATCAACTTTTTGCTTTTAAGTCACTTTTTAACTTCTATTCTTTACCTCTACATTTTATAGATATGTGTTTCATTTTTGGCATATATCATTTCACACTATTCAATTTTATTTTTGTATAAATATATATTCTGCTTTCTTTGTAATTTTGGGAGTTGGTGTTTTCTAAACATTTTTTTAAAAGACTGTATTTATTTATTTGACAGACAGAGATCACAAGTAGGCAGAGAGGCAGGCAGAAAGAGAGGAAGGGAAGCAGGCTCCCTGCTGAGCAAGGAGCCCTACATGGGACTCGATCCCAGGACCCTGGGATCATGACCTGAGCCAAAGGCAGAGGCTTTAACTCACTGAGCCACCCAGATGCCCCGAGTTAGTGTTTTCTAATGCACAGACCAAATTTCGTTCAGGAACAAAACCCTGTTTCGTCTACCCTGTGAGGTTATATTCTCCTTTTTTCTTTTTCTTTCTCTTTTCCTTTTTTCTTTTTCTTCTCCTTATATTCTCCAGTATTCCTTTTTTTGTTTGTTTGTTTTTGTTTTTGTTTTTGCTTTGTTTTGTTTTGTTTGATTTTCTGTTTTGGTTTCTGAGCTTTTCTGATTTGTCTAGCATGTGTTTTGCTAGGGTCATGGTTAATATTTTTGATTCTACTCACTTGCTTATCTATTGTTCTCTGGGAAAAATGACTAGCAGGAGGAATTCACAACCAAAAAAAGAACCAATGGCAATATTCTCTGCCACATATCTAATCAATATGGGTATAAGTAAGATGTCAGTGATGGAATTCAGGATAACAACTATAAAGTTAATAGCTGGGCTTGGAAAAAAGCATAAAAGACACTACAGAATCAGTGCAGAAATGAGATCTAATCAGGCCAAAATTAAAAATGCTGTAAGTGAGATTCAAAATTAAAAATGCTACAAATTGGGGGCACCTGGGAAGCTCAGTGGGTTAAAGCCTCTGTATTCAGCTCAGGTCATGATCCCTGGGTCCTGGGATCGAGCCCCACATCAGGCTCTCTGCTCAGCAGAGATGATCTAATAGCTAAGCTGAATGAGGCAGAAGAGAGAGTAATTGACCTAGATGACAGGTTGATGGGAAGGAAGGAAGTTGAGGAAGAACAATTAATAAGAGAGAAGAACAATTAATAGCCCATGAGCAGAGGTTTTGAGAAATTAGTGATGGCACGAAATGTACCAATGTCAGAATTATTGGGGTGCCTGAGGGTGAAGAGAGAGAGGGCCAGAAGGTATATTTGAACAAATCATAGCTGAGAACTTCCATAATCTAGGGAAGGAAAAAAGCATTCATGTCTAAGAGGTAAAGAGGACCCCTCCCCAAATCAAGAAAAATAGAGCAACACCCCAGTATATAATAATGAAGCTTGCAAATTTCAGAGAAAAAGAGAAAATCCTGAAAGTAGCTGGAGAAAAGAGGATCCTACTTACAGAGGTAGGAACATTAAACTGACATCAGACCTACCCACTGAGACCTAGAAGGCCAGAAAGGGCTGGCATGATATATTCAGGGTACTAAATGAGAAGAACATGCAGCCAAGAATACATTATCCAGCAAGGCTGTCATTCATAATGGAAGGAGACATAAAGAGCTTCTAGAACAAAGAGTATATGTGACCACCAAGTATATGTGACCACCAAGCCATCCCTGCAAGAAATATTAAGGGGCATCTTGTAAGCAAAGAGAGGGCCCAAGGGTAACACAGACCAGAAAGAAACAGAGACAATCTACAGAAACAGGGACTTTTCAGGCAATACAAGAGCACTAAATCCATAGCTTTCAATAGTAACTCTGAATATAAATGGGCTAAATGCTCCAATCAAAAGACATAGGGTATCAGATTGGATAAAAAAGCAAGACCAATCAATATTCTATCTACAAGAGACTCATTCTAGACCTAAAGGCACTCCCAGACTGAAAGTGAGGGTGTGGAGAACCATTTATCGTGCTAAGGGACCTCAAAAGAAAGCTGGGATAGCAATCTTTATATCAGATTTTAAAGCAAAGACTGTAGTAAGAGATGAATAGGGACACTATAGCATTCTTAAAGGGTTTATTCAATATTCAACAAAAAGATCTAACAATTCTAAATATTTATGCCCCCAACATGGGAGCAGCCAGTTATATAAATCAATTAATAAACTAAGTAAAGAAACACATTGATCATCATACATTAAGAGTAGGGTACTTCAACACCCCACTCACAGCAATGAATAGATAGTCTAAGCAGAAGATCAAGGGCTTTGAATGACACACTGAACCAGATGGACTTCACAGATACATACAGAACATTCATCCTAAAACAACTGAATATTCATTCTTCTTCTTTTTTTTTAAAATTTTTTATTTTTTATAAACATATATTTTTATCCCCAGGGGTACAGGTCTGTGAATCGCCAGGTTTACACACTTCACAGCACTCCCCAAAGCACATAACCTACCCAATGTCCATAACCCCACCCCCCTTCTCCCAACCCCCCTCCTCCCAGCAACCCTCAGTTTGTTTTGTGAGATTAAGAGTCACTTATGGGGGACGCCTGGGTGGCTCAGTTGGTTAAGCAGCTGCCTTCAGCTCAGGTCATGATCCCAGCGTCCTGGGATCGAGTCCCATGTAGGGCTCCTTGCTCAGCAGGGAGCCTGCTTCTCCCTCTGCCTGCCATTCTGTCTGCCTGTGCTCGCTCTCTCTCCCCTCTCTCTCTGATAAATAAATAAAATCTTAAAAAAAAAAAAAAAGAGTCACTTATGGTTTGTCTCCCTCCCAATCCCATCTTGTTTCATTTATTCTTCTCCTACCCCCTTAAGCCCCCATGTTCTATCACCACTTCCTCATATCAGGGAGATCATATGATAGTTGTCTTTCTCCGCTTGACTTATTTCAATAAGCATGATACGCTCTAGTTCCATCCATGTTGTCGCAAATGGCAAGATTTCATTTCTTTTGATGGCTGCATAGTATTCCATTGTGTATATATACCACTTCTTCTAGATCCATTCATCTGTTGATGGACATCTAGGTTCTTTCCATAGTTTGGCTATTGTGGACATTGCTGCTATAAACATTCGGGTGCACGTGCCCCTTTGGATCACTACGTTTGTATCTTTAGGGTAAATACCCAGTAGTGCAGTTGCTGGGTCATAGGGCAGTTCTATTTTCAACATTCTGAGGAACCTCCATGCTGTTTTCCAGAGTGGCTGCACCAGACTGCATTCACACCAACAGAGTAGGAGGGTTCCCCTTTCTCCGCATCCTCGCCAGCATCCTAACTTGTTGATTTTAGCCATTCTGACTGGTATGAGGTGATATTTCATTGTGGTTTTGATTTGTATTTCCCTGATGCCGAGTGATATGGAGCACTTTTTCATGTGTCTGTTGGCCATCTGGATGTCTTCTTTGCAGAAATGTCTGTTCATGTCCTCTGCCATTTCTTGATTGGATTATTTGTTCTTTGGGTGTTGAGTTTGCTAAGTTCTTTATAGATTTTGGAAACTAGTCCTTTATCTGATATGTTGTTTACAAATATCTTCTCCAATTCTGTCAGTTGTCTTTTGGTTTTGTTGACTGTTTTCTTTGCTGTGCAAAAGCTTTTGATCTTGATGAAATCCCAATAATTCATTTTTGCCCTTGTTTCCCTTGCCTTTGGCGATGTTCCTAGGAAGATGTTGCTGCGGCTGAGGTCGAAGAGGTTGCTGCCTGTGTTCTCCTCAAAGATTTTGATGGATTCCTTTCTCACATTGAGGTCCTTCATCCATTTTGAGTCTATTTTGGTGTGTGGTGTAAGGAAATGGTCCAATTTCATTTTTCTGCACGTAGCTGTCCAATTTTCCCAACATCATTTATTGAAGAGGCTGTCTTTTTTCCATTGGAATTTCTTTCCTGCTTTGTCGAAGATTAGTTGACCATAGAGTTGAGGGTCTATTTCTGGGCTCTCTCTTCTGTTTCATTGATCTATGTGTCTGTTTGTGTGCCAGTACCATGCTGTCTTGATGATGACAGCTTTGTAATAGAGCTTGAAGTCCGGAATTGTGATGCCACCAACTTTGGCTTTCTTTTTCAATATCCCTTTGGCTATTCGAGGTCTTTTCTGGTTCCATATAAATTTTAGAATTATTTGTTCCATTTCTTTGAAAAAGATGGATGGTACTTTGATAGGAATTGCATTAAATATGTAGATTGATTTAGGTAGCATAGACATTTTCACAATATTTATTCTTCCAATCCAGGAGCATGGAACAATTTTCCATTTCTTTGTGTCTTCCTCAATTTCTTTCATGAGTACTTTATAGTTTTCTGAGTATAGATTCTGTGCCTCTTTGGTTAGGTTTATTCGTAGATATTTTATGGTTTGGGGTGCAATTGTAAATGGGATTGACTCCTTAATTTCTCTTTCTTCTGTCTTGCTGTTGGTGTAGAGAAATGCAACTGATTTCTGTGCATTGATTTTATATCCTGACACTTTACTGAATTCCTGTACAAGTTCTAGCAGTTTTGGAGTGGAGTCTTTTGGGTTTTCCACATAGAGTATCATATCATCTGCGAAGAGTGATGATTTGACTACTTCTTTGACAATTTGGATGCCTTTAATTTCCTTTTGTTGTCTGATTGCTGAGGCTAGGACTTCTAGTACTATGTTGAATAGCAGTGGTGATAATGGACATCCCTGTCGTGTTCCTGACCTTAGTGGAAAAGCTTTCAGTTTTTCTCCATTGAGAATGATATTTTTGGTGGGTTCTTCATAGATGGCTTTGATGATATTGAGGTATGTGCTCTCTATCCCTACACTTTGAAGAGTTTTGATCAGGAAGGTATGCTGTACTTTGTCAAATGCTTTTTCAGCATCTATTGAGAGTATCATATGGTTCTTGTTCTTTCTTTTATTGATGTGTTGTATCACATTGACTGATTTGCGGATGTTGAACCAAACTTGCAGTCCTGGAATAAATCCCACTTGGTCGTGGTGAATAATCCTTTTAATGTACTGTTGAATCCTATTGGCTAGTATTTTGGTGACAATTTTCACATCTGTGTTCATCAAGGATATTGGTCTATAGCTCTCTTTTTTGATGGGATCCTTGTCTGGTTTGGGGATCAAGGTGATGCTGGCCTCATAAAATGAGTTTGGAAGTTTTCCTTCCATTCTATTTTTTTGAACAGTTTCAGGAGAATAGGAATTAGTTCTTCTTTAAATGTTTGGTAGAATTCCCCCGGGAAGCTGTCTGGCCCTGCGCTTTTGTTTGTTTGGAGATTTTTAATGACTGTTTCAATCTCCTTACTGGTTATGGGTCTGTTCAGGCTTTCTATTTCTTCCTGGTTCAGTTGTGGTAGTTTAGATGTTTCTAGGAATGCATCCATTTCTTCCAGATTGTCAAATTTGTTGGTGTAGAGTTGCTCATAGTATGTTCTCATAATAGTTTGTATTTCTTTGGTGTTAGTTGTGATCTCTCCTCTTTCATTCATGATTTTATTTATTTGGGTCCTTTCTCTTTTCCTTTTGATAAGTCTGGCCAGGGGTTTATCAATTTTATTCATTCTTTCAAAGAACCAGCTCCTAGTTTCGTTGATTTGTTCTATTGTTTTTTTGGTTTCTATTTCATTGATTTCTGCTCTGATCTTTATGATTTCTCTTCTCCTGCTGGGCTTAGGGTTTCTTTCTTGTTCTTTCTCCAGCTCCTTTAGGTGTAGGGTTAGGTTGTGTACCTGAGACGTTTCTTGTTTCTTGAGAAAGGCTTGTACTGCTATATATTTTCCTCTCAGGACTGCCTTTGTTGTGTCCCACAGATTTTGAACCATTGTATTTTCATTATCATTTGTTTCCATGATTTTTTTCAATTCTTCTTTAATTTCCCGGTTGACCCATTCATTCTTTAGAAGGATGCTGTTTAGTCTCCATGTATTGGGGTTCTTTCCAAACTTCCTTTTGTGGTTGAGTTCTAGCTTCAGAGCATTGTGGTCTGAAAATAGGCAGGGAATGATCCCAATCTTTTGATACCGGTTGAGTCCTGATTTAGGACCGAGGATTTGATCTATTCTGAAGAATGTTCCATGTGCAC
Organism: Mustela putorius furo; assembly: GCF_011764305.1. Taxonomy (NCBI): domain Eukaryota; kingdom Metazoa; phylum Chordata; class Mammalia; order Carnivora; family Mustelidae; genus Mustela; species Mustela putorius. The sequence continues at coordinate 13,536,297 of NW_025421322.1, read as the reverse complement.
TAGAGAAGAATATGTATTCTGTTGCTTTGGGATAAAATGTTCTGAATATATCTGTGATGTCCATCTGGTCCAGTGTGTCGTTTAAGGCCTTTATTTCCTTGTTGATCTTTTGCTTGGATGATCTGTCCATTTCAATGAGGGGAGTATTAAAGTCCCCTACTATTATTGTATGATTGATGATGTGTTTCTTTGATTTTGTTATTAATTGGTTTATATAGTTGGCTACTCCCACGTTGGGGGCATACATATTTAAATTGTTAGATCTTCTTGTTGGACCGACCCTTTGAGTATGATATAGTGTCCTTCCTCATCTCTTATTATAGTCTTTTTCTTAAAATCTAATTGATCTGATATAAGGATTGCCACTCCTGCTTTCTTCTGATGTCCATTAGCATGGTAAATTCTTTTCCACCCCCTCACTTTAAATCTGGAGGTCTCTTTGGGCTTAAAATGAGTTTCTTGTAGGCAACATATAGATGGGTTTTGTTTTTTATCCATTCTGATACCCTGTGTCTTTTGATTGGGGCATTTAGCCCATTAACATTCAGGGTAACTATTGAGAGATATGAATTTAGTGCCATTGTAATGCCTGTAAGGTGACTGTTACTGTATATGCTCTCTGTTCCTTTCTGATCTACCACTTGTAGGCTCTCTCTTTGCTTAGAGGACCCCTTTCAAGATTTCCTGTAGAGCTGGTTTGGTCTTCGTAAATTCTTTCAGTTTTTGTTTGTCCTGGAAGCTTTTAATCTCTCCTTCTATTTTCAATGATAGCCTAGCTGGATATAGTATTCTTGGCTGCATGTTTTTCTCGTTTAGTGCTCTGAAAATATCATGCCAGCTCTTTCTGGCCTGCCAGGTCTCTGTGGATAAGTCAGCTGCCAATCTAATATTTTTACCATTGTATGTTACAGACTCCTTTTCCCAGGCTGCTTTCAGGATTTTCTCTTTGTCACTAAGACTTGTAAATTTTACTATTAGGTGACGGGGTGTGGGCCTATTCTTATTGATTTTGAGGGGTGTTCTCTGAACCTCCTGAATTTTGATGCTTGTTCCCTTTGCCATATTGGGGAAATTCTCCCCAATAATTCTCTCCAGTATACCTTCTGCTCCCCTCTCTTTTTCTTCTTCTTCTGGAATCCTAATTATTCTAATGTTGTTTCATCTTATGGTGTCACTTATCTCTTGAAATCTCCCCTCGTGGTCCAGTAGCTGTTTGTCCCTCTTTTGCTCAGCTTCTTTATTCTCTGTCATTTGGTCTTCTATATCGTTAATTCTTTCTTCTGCCTCATTTATCCTAGCAGTGAGAGCCTCCATTTTTGATTGCACCTCATTAATAGCTTTTTTAATTTCAACTTGGTTAGATTTTAGTTCTTTTATTTCTCCCGAAAGGGCTTTTATATCTCCCGACAGGGTTTCTCTAATATCTTCAATGCCTTTTCCGAGCCTGGCTAGAACCTTGAGAATTGTCATTCTGAACTCTAGATCTGACATATCACCAATGTCTGTATTGGTTAGGTCCCTAGCCTTCGGTACTGCCTCTTGTTCTTTTTTGTGTGGTGAACATTTCCGCCTTGTCATTTTGTCCAGATAAGAGTATATGAAGGAGCAAGTAAAATAATAAAAGGGTGGCAAAAACCCCAGGAAAATATGCTTTAACCAAATAAGAAGAGATCCCAAATCGTGATCGGGGAGAAAGGGGATAAAAAGAGGTTCCAAAAGAAAGAAAGAAAGAAAATAAAAAAGAAAACGAATAAAGAAAAGTATAAAAAAGAAAAAATATGTATATTAAACTAGTTAAAAAAGAAAAGGGTAAAAGTTAAAAAAAATTTTAGCAGAAGAAGAGAAAAAAATGAAAAAGAAAAAAATTAAATTAACTGCACGACTAAAAAATCACAGGGAGAAAGCCATGAGTTCCCTGCTTTGCTTTCTCCTCTTCTGGAATTCTGCTGCTCTCCTTAGTATTGAAACTGCACTCCTTGGTAGGTGAACTTGGTCTTGGCTGGGTTTCTTGTTGATCTTCTGGGGGAGGGGCCTGGTGTAGTGATTCTCAAGTGTCTTTGCCCCAGGCGGAATTGCACCGCCCTTACCAGGGGCCGGGCTGAGTAATCTGCTCAGCTTTGCTTTCAGGAGCTTTTGTTCCCTGAGCGCTTTCTGTAGAGTTCCTAAGGACAGGAATACAAATGGCGCCTCCTGGTCTCTGGCCCAGAGGAGCCGAGAGCCTGGGGCCCCACTCCTTAGTGCGCCCTCAGAAAACAGTGCCCAGTAACTCCCGTCTGCCTGACCTCCAGCCGAGCTCCGAGCTCCCTGAGCCTGCAACTGGTTCAAGGTAACCCCGAGCTGTGAGCTTATTGTCGGCTCTGATCCTTCTGTGTCCCTGCGGGACCTGAGGCCACGCTGACCCCGCATGGGCTTCGCCCCGGTTTAGCCTCTGGAGCGATGTCTCTCAGCGGAACAGACTTTTAAAAGTCCTGATTTTGTGCTCCGTTGCTCCGTCGCTTGCCGGGAGCCGGCCCCTCTCCCCGGGGTCTATCTTCCCGTCGCTTTGGATTCACTTCTCCGCCAGTCCTACCTTTCAGAAAGTGGTTGTTTTTCTGTTTCTAGAATTTCTGTTCTTCTTCTCTTCGATCTGCCAATGGATTTGCAGGTGTTTGCAATCTTTAGATAAGCTATCTAGCTGATCTGCTAGCTGAAGTAGTCTCAGCCTGCTACTTCTCCGCCACCTTGACTCCTCCCCCCGAATATTCATTCTTCTAAAGTGCACATGGACCTTTCTCCAGAATAGATTACATACTGCATCACAAATCGTCTCAACTAATACCAAAAGATTGGGATTATTCTCTACATATTTTTAGACCACAATGCTTTGAAACTTGAAATTAATCACAAGAGGAAATATGGAAGGAACTCAAATACTGGGAGGTTAAGGAGCATCCTGCTAAAGAATGAATGGGCTAACCAGAAAATTAAAGAAGAATTTTAAAAATCCATGAAAACTAATGAGAATGAAAACACACTGTTCAAAACCTTTACAATAAAGCAAAGACAGTACTAAGAGGGAAGTACATTTCAATAAAAGCCTCTTCTCAGAAAATTAGAAAAATCCCAAATACACAAACTAACGTTACACCTAAAGGACCTGGAGAAAGAACAGCACATAAAGTGTAAATGAAGCAGGAGAAGAGAAATAATAAAGATTAGAGCAGAAATCAATGATATAGGAACCAAAAACAGTAAAACAAATCAATGAAACTAGAAGCTGCTTCTTTGAAAGAATTAATGAGATTGATAAACTTTTAGCCACTTACCAAAAAGAAAGAGAAAGGACTCAAATATATAAAATCATGAATGAAAAGGGAAAGATCAATACCAACATCAAGGAAATTCAAACAATTTTAAGAATGTATTATGAGGAACTATATGGCAACAAATTACTCAATCTGGAAGAAGTAGATGCATTCCTAGAGAGGTATACATCATCAAAACTGAAACAGGAAGAAATAGAAAATCTAAACGGACAGATAACCAGCAAGAAAATTGAAGAAGTACTCAAAAACCTCCCCCAAAACAAAAGCCCAGAGCCAGACGGCTTCCCATGAGAATTTTACCAAATATTTAAAGAAATAATATCTATTCTATAGAAGCTGTTAGAGATGGAAAGACAACTTCTGAACTCATTCAATAAGGCCAGCATTACTTTGATCCCAAAACCAGACAAAGACCCATCAAAAAGGAGAATTACAAACCAATAGTTCCAGTGAACATGGATGCCAAAATACTCACCATGATACTAGCCAGTAGGATCCAACAGTTCATTAAAAGGGACTATTGACCCTTTTAATGTCACCATGACCAAGCGGGATTTATTCCTGGGATGTAAGGGTGACTCAACATTCACAAATCAATCAACATGATAGATCATATTAATAAAGGAAAAGACAAGAACCATATGATCATCTCAATTGATGCAAAAAAAAAAATAAAAAACATTTGACAAAATACAGCATCCTTTCTTTTTCTTTTTTTTTAAAGATTTTATTTTTATTTATTTATTTGACAGAGAGAGAGATCACAAGTAGGCAGAGAGGCAGACAGAGAGAGAGGGGGAAGCAGGCTGTCCACTGAACAGAGAGTCCCATTTGGGGCTCGATCCCAGGACCCTAGGATCATGACCTGAGCCAAACGCAGAGGCTTAACCCACTGAGACACTTAGGTGCCCCCTAGAGCATCCTTTCTTGATCAAAACACTTCACAGTGTAGAAATAGAGGAAACAAACCTCAAAATCATAAATGCCATGTGCGAAAAGCCCACAGCAAATATCATTCTCCATGGGGAAAAACTGAGAGCTTTTCCCCTAAGGTCAGAAACATGACAGGGATGCCCATTCTCACCTCTGTTGTTCAACATAGTATGAAAAGTCCTAGCTTCAGCAATCCATCAACAAAAAGAAATAAAAGGCATTCAAACTGACAAAGAAGTCAAATTCTCACTTTTCGCAGATGACATGATACTCTATGTGGAAAACCCAAAAGGCTCTACCCCAAAATTGCTAGAACTCATAAAGCAATTCAGCAACCTGGAAGGATACAAAATCAGTGCACGGAAATCAGTTGCATTTCTATACACTAACAATGTGACTGAAGAAAGGGAAATTAAGAAATTAATCCCATTTACAATTGCTCCCAAACCTGAAAGACACCTAGTAATATAACTAACCAAAGAGGTAAAGTATCTGCACACTAAAAACTACAGAACACTTATGAAAGAAATTGAGGAAGACACAAAGAGATGGAAAAACATTCCATGCTCATGTATTGCAAGAATGAACATTGTTAAATGTCTATGCTTCCCAGAGCAATCTACACATTCAATGCAATATCTATCAAAATACCATCAACATTTTTCACAGAGCTGGAACAAACAATCCTAAAATTTGTAAGGAACCAGAAAATACCTGAAATAGCCTAAGGAATGTTGAAAAAGAAAACCAGGGGTGCCTAGGTGGCTCAGTTAATCATCTGCCTTTGGGTCAGTCATGACCCCAGGGTCCTGGGCTTGAGCCCTGAATTGGGTTCCGGGTTCAGCAGGGCACCTGCTTTTCCCTCTTGCTCTCCTGCAACAACCTCTAATTGTGGTCTTTCTCTATCAAATAAATAAATGAGTAAAATCTTAAAACAAAACAAAACAAAACAAAACCACTAAACTCAAAGGCAGCCTACCAAATGGGAGAAGATGTTTTCAAATAACATATCGGATAAAGGGCTGATATCTAAGATCTGTAATGAATGTATAAAACTCAAAACCTGGGGCACCTGGGTGGCTCACTGGGTTAAAGCCTCTTCTTTTGGCTCAGGTTATGATCCCAGGGTCCTAGGATCAAGTCCTGCATCGGGCTCTCTGCTTCAGCAGGGAGCCTGCTTCCCACCCCCCCACCCCCGCCTTGCCTGACTCTCTGCCTACTTGTGATCTCTGTCTGTCAAATAAATAAATAAAATCTTAAATAAAAATAAAAATAAAACTCAAAACCTAAAAAACAAAGAATCTAGTCAAGAAAACGGCAGAAGACGTGAACAGACATTTCTCCAGAGGAGACATACAAATGGCCACCAAACACATGAAAAAATTTTCAACATCACTCAGTATCATAGAAACATATATCAAAAGCACAATGAGACACCACCTCACACCAGTCAGAATGGCTACAATGAACAAGACAGGAAACAACAAATGTTGTTCCCACTTATGGTGGGAATGCAAGCTAGTACAGCCACTTCAGAAAACAAAATGGAGATTCCTCAAGAAGTTAAAAACAGAGCTACCCTATGACCCAGCAATTGCACTACTGGATATTTACCCCAGTGATACAGATGTGGTGAAAAAAAGGCACACCTGTACCCCAATATTCATAGCAGCAGTGTCCACAACAGCTAAACTGTGGAAGGAGCTGAGATGTTCCTCATCTGATGGGTGGATAAAGAAGATGTGGTTCATATATACAAAGAAATATTACTCAGCCATCAAAAGGATGAATAATACCTACCACTTACATCACCTGGATGGAACTGGAGGGTATTATGCCTAGTGGAATAAGTCAATCAGAGAAAGACAGCTGTCATATGGTTTCACTCGTATGTGGACTATAAGAAATAGTGCAGAGGATCATAGGGGAAGGGAGGTAAAACTGAATGGGAAGAAATCAGGGAGGGAGACAAACCATAAGAGACTTGACTCTGGGAAACAAACTGAGGGCTGCAGAAGGGGAGATGGGTAGGAGGATGGGGAAACTGGGTGATGGACATTAAGAAGGGCACGTGATGTGATAGCACTGGGTGTTTTAGGCAACTGATGAATCACTGAACACTACATCTGAAACTAATGATGTACTCTATGTTGGCTAATTGAACTGAAACACACACACACACACACATACACACACAAAATGTTACAAGATCATTTTGACCTAGCAACAGAATTTCCAAAATAATAAGATTTAGCAAATTATCTTGGAAATAAAAGGGTAAATTAAAAAATGTTTAGTTATTAAAATATTCATGGCCCCACTGCTAGTAACAAAGAAAATATTTAACATCTAATAAGAGTTTTTGAATAAACAATGATATACAAAAGTAGTAACAGAAGAGTTGGTAAGTTAAATGTCAAATTACAAAATAGTGTGCATGTTGTGGCCACATTTTTATGTTTTAAAAATTTCACACACACACATACACACAATTTAAAGAAAACGTATTATTTCATCAAATCAAATTAAAGCCAGTTCTAAATCTCAAGGTACCAGTGGCCTGGGTTCAGAAGGCATCCAATTATTAGTCCTTAATAGCAATCCCTCCTTGGCCTTAAGTCATTAAAGTATACTCAGGCTTATACTGTACAGAAAGTTTGGAACAGAAGCTGGGGTGACATCAAGAAGATGGCCAAATAAGACATCCTTTGCTCATATTCCCCCTGGCAATAACAATTTGGCATCCATCTACAGACTAAAGTGCTTTTGTGGGAGCTGTGGGATTTGGCGAAAGGGATTGTGAAATCCTGGTATGGTCCAAAACCCAGGAGAGCCATTTTAAGAAAAAAAGCCCACAGCCAAGGAGGTGACGTGCTGACCTGTGATCCTGGAAATAGCTCTATATCCCTGAATACTTGGCTACAGCCATTTTGGCTTTGGTTCTGTCACCAGATATTTACACCAAGGGACCAGGGGAGGAAGGAATCTAGCCCACCGTGCATTGGGTAAGAAGCACACATACCCTGATCCTGGCTATGGACCTTGATAGGAACTGTGAACCAGCTCAGCACCTCTTGGCCATTGTCTGGGAGCCCCTGGACATCACTGATTCAGACAATCACTCAGGAGCCATGGAGCCTTTGTGAATATCCAGGAGCTCAGGAAAGAAGTTCCAGAAGACTGCTAGAGAAAAGAAAAAAAAATCTGAAATTGGACACACTGGAAAGGGTAAGCCAAACAATGACTTTACCAACGTCAGCTCTTCCCCAGGGTGGCACAACCCGGTGCAAGGGAAGGTCTTCTTGGCCCCTGATTTTTCCAAAGGGGAAAGTAAGAGAATGTGAGTGAGAGAGTGCCCTGCTTCCCTAGCTGCGTGGGATGCTGCCAGATGGGCTCATGTATCCCTCGCTGCACCCAGAGTATAGAGTAGCGCAAAAGAAACTACTAACTGAATGAAATGGAAACTTACATAATGAAAAAACATTTCCAAATCATCTATATGATAAGGGGTTAATATCCAAAATATGTAACAAACTCAATACAACTCAATAGCAGAAAAGCAAACACTATCTAGTTAAGAAATGGATAGAGCACCTAAATAGCTATTTTTACAAAGACATATTAACGAATGCGTACGTGGAAAAATATTCAATGTCACTAATTATCTGGAAATGCAAATCAAAACCACAATAAGATATCACCTCACACCTGTTAGGATAGCTATTACCAAAATACATCAAATAACAAGTATTGGCAAGGATATGGTGAAAAGGGAACTCTGTACACTGTTGGTGGGGATGTAACATGGTGCAGCCATTACGGAAAACGGTAGGGAGGTTCCTCGAAAAATTAAAAATGGAAATAACATATGACCCATCAATTCTACTTTTGAGTACCTATCTGAAGAAAAAAACCCCCACTAATTTGGGGTGTCTGGGTGGCTCAGTTGGTTAAATGTCTTCCTTCACCTCAGGTCATGATTTCAGGGTTCTGGGATTGAGCCCTGCATCAGGCTCCCTGCTCAGTGGAGAACCTGCTTCTCCCTCTCCTTCTGCTGTTACTCATACATGTGCTCTCTCTCTCTCAAATGAATAAATAAAACTGTAGAAAATACACTAATTTAAAAATATATAGGCACCCCCATGTTCATAGCAGCATTATTTACCATCGCCAAGGTAAGGAAGCAATTAAGTGTCCATCAACAGATAAATGGATAAAGAAAATGTGCTGTGTATATATACACAATGGAATATTATTCAGCCACAAATAAAAATAAATCTTACCATTTGCAACCACATGACGAACCTTGAAGGCATTATAATAAGTGAAATAAGTCAGACAGAAAAAAACAAATACTATATGATATCATTTATATGTGGAATCTTAAAAAGTTAAGGGTAGGAAAATGGGAAGATGTGTGTCATAATATAAACTTTCCATTATCAGATGAGTAAGTTCTTAGGGTTTAATATACAGCATGGTGACTGCGGTTAATAATATTGTATTATAGAATTGAAAATTGTTAAAAGACTAGATCTTAAATGTTTACACCACAAAATAAAAATTGTAACTATATGAAGTGATAGAAGTGTTAACTAACCCTATTGTGGTAATCATTTCACAATCCATACATGCATCAAATCATCTTGTTCTTCCTGTTAAACTTGCACAGTGTTATGTGTCCATTATATCTCAGTAAGTCTGGGACTAAAAAAATAAGAAATAAAACCCATTTCTAATGAAAAATATGTAACTTTGTTCTTTGTTCTTTATAGGAATCAGTCCATTTATGTTCAGTTGGATGTTGGTTATCTTGGTTTCTGCAACACTGTAGAACTAATTTATGATCTGCAAGAATCCTTCTATCTATGCCAATAAATACTACTCCCCAAGGGGCTTCAGTCTCTCACATGCCCCAAACTCTAGCAATTCTCTATTCTTTTTGGCATTACTGAAGGTCTTTCCTCCCTCCACCCTCTAGATTTTCCTTCCCTTCTTGGTAAGGCAGTTTGATTGCCTTAGAAAACCATATTTTAGGATGGCAATAACATTTCCTTAGTGAGCCCCTATGGGAGAAGAATGCAGGCCTGCAGGACAAGGAAATCTTGGTAATTCTTTAGATGTTGGATGGGTGGAAACAAAAATTAACTCTATATTATGGTGATCACTTGGAGAAGAAAATAAGATGAATAAGAAATTATTGATTAATCAATAATTATCATATTATATAATCAATCATAGTTTGATATTAGCTATAAGTAATTAACAGCACATTCTCTGGAATCAGATTCTTTTGTTTTCAACTTCAGCTATGCCACTTACTAGCTGTGTGACCTTGAACAAGATTCTTAATTTATCTGTGCCTCAGTTTACTCATATTTCAAATCAGGATAATATATGTATCTATAGTATAGGATAGTTATGAGCATTATGGTAGTTAATACTTTTTTTAGAGGGAGAGAGGGCACCAGTGAGCAGGGGTAGGGGGAGAAGTGGCAATGGGAGAGAGAGAATCCTAAGCAGGCTCCACGCCCAGTGTGGATCCCAACATGGGATTTGATCTCATGACCCTGAGCTTGTGACGTCAGTGGAAATCAAGAGTTGGATGCTTAACCGACTGAGCCACCCAGTTGCCCCAGTAGTTAATACTTCTAAAGATCTTAAAATAGTGCCTGTGGTAAGTATTACATAAATATTTATTAATAAAAATACTATAAAGTATTCAAAAACAGCACGTCCTTTTCTTTACACTAGATGCATGGAATACAGGGTAATTTATCCACAGCTGCCGAATTTGGAAAAGGTTCACAAATAGGAAAGAATGAAAATCAACCAAAACCATTAGCTCCATAACTTACTAATAATGACAGATAATTAAAGATTTCATGGAGGGGCGCCTGGGTGGCTCAGTGGGTTAAGCCGCTGCCTTCGGCTCAGGTCATGATCTCAGGGTGCTGGGATCGAGCCCCACATCGGGCTCTCTGCTCCACAGGGAGCCTGCTTCCCTCTCTCTCTCTCTCTCTGCCTGCCTCTCTGCCTACTTGTGATCTCTGTCTGTCAAATAAATAAATAAAAAATCTTAAAAAATAAAAAAAAAATTAAAGATTTCATGGAACAAACTGAGGAAGATCAATCAAAGTCCAGTTTTGTTTCAAGAGTTATTTACTATTTAAATTCTCAGAAGGCATGGGGAAGCAAAGAACGTGTTAATGACGAGACAAGTTGCAAGACCTCAAGACTAAGACTGCAGTTCGCCATTAACTGGTTTAGCCATTAATTGGCTGATTTTTTGATCAGGAAGAGGGGAGGACCAGTTTGAGGGCTAAGACTTGCTAGGGCTGGCTGAAAATCTTCAATTCTTCAGCAGCTTTAACCCAAGACAAAAGAAGAGAGAATTCCAAGAAAATTAAATGCTAATAAGGAATTACTTTAGGGCAAATGAGGTGCTTTCTCACATTCAAATCCCTGCCAAAGACAAACTAGTCTGGTTATGCATGGAGGCCAACAGAGACAGACTATATGATGTATAGCCAACCTGTTTACATCACATCCTTGGTGCAGTGAATTGCTGGGATGAGAAATTTACATGCCAGGTACCCTGAAGTAGCACTAGGAAGCAAGGCAACTTACTAAGCAGACATTAATACCAGAGACTCTTGTATCCATAAAATTAGTGTTAGAAATGGGTTTTTGTGGATGAAATTAATGGATATTTGGGTAATACATATCAAAAATGTGTTATCATTGGTGCATAAACAATGAAAGGTATTCAAATAACCTGAGTTGAATATCAGACACTCCTCTCACATAAATAAAATATAAGAATCTATGAAGTCCAATAACCCCGAAGTTTAGAAAAAGTAATAGGAGCTTAAACCATAAATGATTCAATGTCCTCGACTAGTATGGAGGATTTGTGGCCTCTTGATTCAAGTAGACATTCAGCTGAATCCTCAAGGTGGAATGCTGTTAAATTTTCTTCACGTGAAAGTTATAGCCAAAGTGTTTGCCAAGGTTGCCGAGGAGCAGAAAAAAATAGAAAGAGCCACAACCATATCAAGTGTAGAACAAGTTGTAGGACAGAATTATTTTTTTCTGCTTTACAGAATATATGTGCCATATATCATACATGCAGGAATTTTGTCCCTTACTGTTTACTACAACCCTGCTTGTGGGGTGGCTAATTCTTTTTTCCAACTACCACTACCGAACAAAGCAAAACCAACATACTAACATCTAGCATGACCAAACTAGAATAGGTGAATTCATATTTTCAATTTTATATCAGTGACAATAGAGCATTGCTTCTCACAGTGAACAACTGTAGGTACCTATATATATTTAAGTTTCATGTCGTACCATTCATTCAAGTATGCTATGTCACCATTTTAATACTGTACACATTTAATTTGGGTAATAAGACACATGGCAATTTGACTGTCATGATTTTTTTAACCTGGGGAGAGGACAAGGTAAGAAAGCAGCATCGAGGAGTTAGCTAGGAAAATACTGAGATTCTGCATGGGTTAATGGGTTCTAGTACCATTGTTAAGTGGATGAAAAGTTACTGCTACTATTAACTGTCGATTGATTTATTTGACACTTATCAGAGAACACAGTGGACAGCCCACTAAGCAATACGCTTTTACAACTGACTTAAATTTGCAACCATCTGTGCAGTTTAGAAACAGATGGTGAAAATTCTGGCTTTTTTTTTTTTAACCTGGAATTAAGGAAGGCGAAAAATACTCATTTCACAAATTGGTACATGCAGTTACACTTAACCTATTTTAGTTTCCATAGGTTCTTAAACTGCTTTTATAAATCATTGTAGTATCTTTAAATATAATCACTTGATTTATTTTGCATTTGCAATGTTTCTTGAATTAGATTTATGTAATAAAAATGAGGATATATTTATACCTGTAAGTATACAAATACACTAAAATTACAGCTTTATTAGCCTGGTCATTACAATCTGTTAAAATACCTCTCTACTTATCTCTAAATTTGATTTATTCTTATTAAATAGTTTTAACTCTAGAAGGATAAAAAGAGGGGGCATTTGGGAGTTTTTGCAGTTACAACTTTGCTTTTTATTTCGAACAAGTTGCCTAATTATCTGCTGGATGTTTGATACTAAAAATCCCCAAGTACAGATGGTAAAGAGATTCCTTCTGTACTGCTTATCGACATTTCTTGCTTGGCTTGAGTGCCTTAAGATTCAGAGAAACCAAAGTGTACTGTAGCTACTTTCTAGAGATGGCTAGTGTCTGACAATTTGTGATAAATTTAAATCTCAACAAAATATGCTAGAGTGGTGAAAATGTTATATGGCACCAGTCTAATTCAAAAGAATGTCCAGGACCATGCCCTTCCAGATTTTCAGCCAGTGGGAGATGGAAGCCTGGTGAAGGGGGGGAAGAATGACAAAAAATTATTTCCCTTTGAAGATAGAATATTACCAGTCTTATGATGAATACATTGCAAAGTTTGATGGGCCTTAAGACAATCCCAAATACCCACCCCAACTTTGTTTAACTACACCCAAATTTCCAGTTTATCTGCACAAATTTGTGTCTGGCCTGAGACCAAAAGTAAAGATGGGGCCAGCCATGTTGGAAATAGAAGACTTAGTCTGTTATAGAAACATGCAACAGCCAGAGCCAGCAGTAGAGTGAGGGCCAGCTGGATCCAAAGAAAAATTGGCATGAAGCAGTGGTGGGATGAGTTCCCAAAGCAGACACGGGACTAGCCAGAAGGGAGCAGAGCAAGTGGCCACATGGCTGAAAGACAGCCAGGCTTTCAGGATTCCCATATATCCAAACCAGCCCCATTCCCCAGTGATCTAGATAGAAGAAGTTTTGTTTTATTTCGACGTAAAGACACAGTACTTGGTAGGAAGCTCAGATCCAGTATAAGGTTTTTGCCAACAACCGTGGCCTAATTCAGTCAAAATTTATAGGGAAAAATGGTTAAAATAAAAATTTGAGTATAGTTACAATATTGTACTATATGGCAGATAATTGAATGTGGGGGTAGTACGATCATTCTGACAATTTGATGACAGTATCAAATTGCTATAATATGTCAAAAATTGAAATAGAGACAACATTAAATGATTCAACTATAATTGTTACCATATATTACAAGTGTGATATTTAAAATTCAGTGAAGGTAATGGTGATGCTTTTCATGGATATATTATTATACTCAATTATGCCTCTTAACTAATACTAAGACATGATCCCATGTTATAATATCACCCATGATCTGAATCTCATAGCCCCCCTTGCCTTCTGCTTTTTGAAGAAATTTCTCCTGCCTATTGTCTTCTTTTCAAAAGCATTTAAACATGTTCAAGTCCATCCCACATCCTTAGCAATACCTCTGTCATCCTGATGACTTATGTATAAACAGCATGACCCAAACTCCCATCTCTGAGACTTCTGATACCATGATCATCATACTTTTCTTCAGGCCAAGTTTGTTGAACTTGTCCATTTACCATCAAAATAGACACTTAATTGGATGATCTGGCTGACAAACATACCATCTCCATTCCTCACTGTGAAACAGTAGCCCTAACACTTCCTACAAGGTCTGTTACCCCAGCCTGGATAGTGGCTCCTCTTCTTGCCTTCTGGTCTCTTGGAACAAGGAGTCTGAAGTCCTCAGGCAACAGTGACCGCTTAAAAGTCAATGTCTGTTTCTCAGTGGAAGAATATCTCATTTGAGAAGTAGTCTTTAAACTAGCAGAGCCCAAAGTTGCAAGAACTAGAAGTAAAAATTCTACAAATGGGGTCAGCTTTATAGTTTTCTCTAAAACATCAATAGAGTTTAACAATAGCTAATCTTGTTTTCCTTATAGCTGCCAGTTCCTCATGATTTCTCAAATCCCTAATGTACCATACAGGCTAAAACATCCCCTTCTATCAATATATAATCCCAATTTTCTACTTTATGCCAGGGTTCACTGCTTTGCCTACAACCAGCGATGAAATCCTTGTTTTTGACTGGGTAGCAAGTGATGCAGTTTCAAAATTTCACTTTTCTCACCTGCTTTCTAAGACAGGTTGGGCTTCCCTTGGAAGCTTGTTTTGATGGAGTTTAGCATGCATGCATTCCGTAATAGGGAATGAATGAAAGGAAGTAGGAGGAAGAGGGGAAAAATTAAGCTGTGAAACACACGCAACAATAATTTTGGTAGAAGCTCTGGAGGTAGAATGGTCCTTCAGTTTATCTCAACTGGACAGAGATGTCCAAAGCTTTATATATCTGCATCAATGAGTCACTGTATGTAGTCTTCCATAATGGACCTGGGTTAGATAGTTTCTGAGCAGCTGAGACCTTGATATACTCTGAAGAAGCTGAGACTGAAGGCTGTTTACTGTTTATTGGTAGAAGGCAATTTTTACTATTTTTATTACTAGTGAATTGAATATTTCTTCATATACTTATTAGCCTTTGGGTGTTCCCTCTGGAAGTTGCCTGTTTACCTCCCCTAGCCAATTTTCTATTGGGTGTTACGTCTTATTTCCTTACATTTTAAAGGAACTATAATCTGTTATCAGTTTTGGATGCTGCAAATATCTTGTTTCAACTAGATCACCTGTGAAATAATAAGAAACATATGGATTGGGTTCTATTTCTGACCTAGAACTCCTAAATCCCTTGGAATTTTCTGAAAGGAACAACTTTTGTTCTAAGGTGAAGATTGTTGGTGGGCTCCTGGATAGGGGCTGATCACTAAAAATATCAAGCCATGGTTAGAAGCTTGGCACTTTTGGCCCCACTTTCCATTCTCCAGAGAAGGAAGAGAGGCTGGGAATTAAGTAAATAATTGACCATATCTACATGATGAATCATTTATTAAAATCCCAGAAGTATAGGGCTCAGAGAGCTTCCAATTTGGAGAACATATCTACTTGCCAAGAGGGTGGTGTACCCCCAAGTACATGAGAACAGAAGTCCCTGTGCTTGTGTCCCTTCCCTATGTACCTCTTCTTCTAACTATTCATCTGTACCCTTTGTTATACAATTTATAATAAACTACCAAATGTAAGTGTTTCCCTGAGATCTGTGAGCCTTTCTAACAAATTATTGAACCTAAGGAGGGGGTTTTGGGATTCATAGTCAGTAGGTCAGGAATACATTTGAGAACCTTGGTTTTGCAAGTGGTGTTTGAAGTGTGTGTGTGTGGGGGGGGGTGGTTTGTGGGACTGAGCACTTAACTCGTGGGATATGGCACTAATTACAGATACCTTGGTAGTTGAGGCTGGTATGTTTTCCCTACCGAAAAACTCTAATGTATTAGTCCCTAGGCATATCATGATAGACCTGAATAAAGACTGCCTAACATTTTAACAAGTGGCAGAATAATTTTTTTGACATAATGCGTTTGAAAACTTAGGAAAGCGCCCAACACAAATGATTCCATAAGTGTTACTTATTTCACCATTATTAAGAGTGGCATATTGTTGGGGCACCTGGGTGGCTCAGTGGGTTAAAGCCTCTGCCTTCAGCTCAGGTCATGATCCCAGGGTCCTGGGATCGAGCCCCGCGTCGGGCTCTCTGCTTGGCAGGGAGGCTGCTTCTCCCTCTCTCTCTGCCTGCCTCTCTGCCTACTTGTGACCTCTCTCTCTCTCTCTCTGTCAAATAAATAAAAAATATCTTAAAAAAAATAAGAGTAGCATATTGTTAAGATTATTTCTAAAGGCTAGGGTTCATTTCTCAAAGCTCTTTCACCCATTTTGATGGTAACATCTAAGGCATCCAGATTATGGTACCACCCTGGAAAAGAAAGGTCCCAGGTCTGATTGGAATTTACCACTACCCAACAGATGACTAGTTTAGAATAAAAATAATTTGTTTTAAAAAGAATGCAGTGATTTTGATTATATATCTGAGGATGCAAACTCATGTTTAGAAAATACAAGTTACTAACGATCACCTAATTATGCATACAAATATCTTGAGATTATCCTCATAGAGAAGACATCATCTAATGTCACAGCAAAGTTCTTAAAACATGTATTCCTTTTATTCATTCTCCTTTATAAAGGTTTCATCATACCCACCTACAATCCATAAAAGCAATTTTGTAGGGGTATTGACAATCTAAAGCTTGACTAGAATAATAGGTCCTAAACATGGAAGAAATTTTTAAAATAAAACTTTCTAGGTTCAACCTCGGTATTTCTAAGTATTTCTAAGGCTGAGATTCAGAACACTTTTCATTGTACAAGTGTTTAGAGTCATATTTCATGATAACTGAAGAAATAATGGAGAAATTATTAATACAACATCTATTTTTCAGCTATTTTATCCAATCATGTTTGCATTCATTCACTTCTTTACTGACGAAATATTTACCAACTCTCTTCTTTATCTAGTACTGTACTAAACATTGGAAGTATAACAGTTACAATTCATGCATTACCATATTGTCTGGGAAGTGATAAAGGAAAAGAACAATGTATAAAGTAGTATGAGAATCAATATGACAATTCTGCTACAAGGATGATATGGGAGCATTTAGAAGGCATTATTTTGAATGCTAGGATGTTTTGATAGATATTGGAGAGATTTTCAGCAATGATCTCGACATTGTCCTAACTGGAAAATATATTCCAGGTAATACAATATCCCCACCATAACATGGCCTGTTTCCAGAAGTGATTGACTCCCACTGATTATTTCCAGTACATGTTCTCGTCATCATTCCTCGTTCATTAATATGACGCAATCAGGCATGCATCCTCCCAACTAACTTAAAGTCTTATAAATCACTACCAAAGTGGGATGCTTCTGTTATTTCCTCAGCACCACTTCGAGACAGTTAAGCTCACATTTGAGCTCACATATGAGAAACCCTTTGTTGCCTTGCTCTTTCAAAATTCATGCTGAAAGTCCTCTCAAGGAAAGGATTTGCATTAAGGAAGTAAATGTACACAGCATTCAATAATGTAGAAATCTTAGCATCCCACTCTATTCCTTCACTCAGTGCCCAGACTTAGAGCACAGATCCATCAACGCTGTTCTGGCTATCCTTGAAGGTTGTTACAGGCCAGTGTCCATTATTGCTTTTTAAAATGTCTAAATTAAAGCTTCTGAAAAGACTTAAGTAACCACATATCTCTCCCTCTTATAAGGAGTGGCTTATATAATCAATCATAACAGGAATGCATACATTAGCTCATTGATACAGTTTTTAAGCCAAACTTTATAAAGTTGGGTTATTTGTATGCTCCATAATAAATAAATCCTAAATAAGACTGACATTTCTGGAATTGTCTGGCTTGTTTCAAAATCAAAATTAAAATAAAGAAAAAGGTACAAACTACTGAAGAATTTAATAGTAACAATAGCATATACTAGTAGTTACACATATTTAGTAGTTACAATTTTACTAAAGCCTTAAAACTATTTCAAAGTGGGAAATGGAAAAGGGGGAGAAAAGAATCTTGCCACAGAAGTTTCTCAAAAAGATACAAGTAGAAAGATCCTTCAGTTATGAAATTATGAAGGATAGATAATAGAGTCAAATCAAATAAATCAAATTTTTAAAAAACATTTTATTTATATATAAAAGATTTTATTTATATATAAAGATTTTATTTATATATAAATAAAATATAAATAAAAGAGAGTGTGTGTGTGCACAAGTGGAGGGGGTGGGGAAGGGCAGAGGGACATAGAGAAGCAGACCCCCCTAGAACCCAATGACGAAATGCTCCATCCCAGGACTCTGAGATCACTTGAGCCAAAGGCAGATGCTTGACTGACTGAGCCACCCAATGACCCAGGTCAGATTTTTAATATTTTGTTTAAACAGATCTCCCAAAACTCAGATTAATCTCATTTTATTTACTTGTGATAAACTGAACATTTCCAACAATGCAGCTGGAAAAAGAAATAGGAATTGAAATCATAACTGATATAATTGATCAGGTAGTTTACATAAATGCAACATACATATTTACTAAATCCCATAAAATTTCATTTGGTATTCTTACCTTTCATGAAATGAAATATGAAAAATCCAAACTAAAAAATGGTATTTTCAACAACTCCTCTAAACTGGATGAATATTAAAACCAAGCTACTGGGGGGCACCTGGGTGGCTCAGTGGGTTAAAGCCTCTGCCTTCAGCTCAGGTCATGGTCTTAGGATCCTGGGATTGAGCCCTGCATTGGGCTCTCTGCTCGGCAGGGAGCCTGCTTCCTCCCTCTCTCTCTGCCTGCCTCTCTGCTTACTTGTGATCTCTGTCTGTCAAATAAATAAATAAAATCTTTATTTAAAAAATTAAAAAGAAAAACAACAACAAGCTACTGGCAGAGTAATGATCCTAGATGTTAGCTGGATGCAATGTTCAACTGCAGTCATTGGGTTGAGATAAAACATGACTATAGTTCTATAGAATTTTCAGAATAGCTTTGTATTTTAATAATGAAAGTAACAGCATCAAGTTCAGAAAATGAGCACAAAATCAATTAAAAAAATAAAGGGATCAACTACTGAGATCCCGCCCACAAAAATTAATCATTTTTTATTTTTGTACCCTATGCCAATAATTTAGAAGAAATGAGAGCATGCATTTCACCTCTCCTTTTTAACTAAGTTATGAGTTCTAGTTTAATATAAGAGTTCTCTAATTGGCTTACAAAGTAGTTTAGAGCTTTGGCTCTAAAAATTTGCTAATCTCATTTTAGAATATTATAAAGCAGACAATATTAGCAATAAACAAGGACTGCAGGGGAGAGAGAGGTGATCACCTTCCCAGTTAGAAAGCCAGTACTCTCACAACACTCTGAAAATGCCACTCTGTGTGTCTAAGAGATTCTGTGATCTGGATACTATTTAATGTGATTAAAATCTCAATTTTTTTTTCAAATATCTTTTGATTAATTTTATCAAAGAATGAATGTGAGATGAAAATATAAAGAAAAATTTTTTTTTCCTTGATGATATTTAAATCAGGTTGAAGCTCAGGTCAGATTCCACAGATAAACTCGTGGCTCATGATTTTTCAAGTTGAGATGAAGTAAAAATGAGACCATAAAGTAACTACAAACCAGTCAGATCAAAATGAAATTCTCAGATCTTATACAGCAGAATACTGGAAGATAGAGCAGTTCTTTATTTTTTGCTTGAACAAAATACTTAAGTACTTATCTAATAGGTTACGGGGGCCACTGGAACTTGTAAAAACAGAGCAAAGTCAAGAGCACAAAATGTGCGTGTAACTTTGAAATATTATGGACATGATAACCTAAATGTGTTTTCTTCATAATTAGCATGAAATATGAATAAATTTTACAGGAAAAAAGTCCATATACAAATAAGTTTGGCAAACAGGTTTTTTAAAAAGATTTATTATTATTATTATTTTGTATTTTAGGGAGAGAGCGAGTGCAGGAATAGGGGGAGGGGCAGAGAGAGAGAGGAGAGAAGTAGACTCCCCACAGAGCATGGAGCCACCATACAGAGTTCCATCCCACAACCCTGAGATCAGGACCTGAGCAGAAATCAAGAGTCAGATGCTTAACTGACTGAGCCAGCCAGGCACCCCTGGCAAACACAGTTTTGATATAAGTGACTTGCAGTAAAACAAGTAAAAAAGTTCTCAAAGCTTTTCTTTTTTGGCTTCTGTATGAGTTTCCAAGAAGCCAACATAGAATATAAGAAGCATTCCCGAATTTATTTGAATATGGAGTTTATTTATCACAGAGCACATCATTGGTCTCAATTTATTTGGAATATACTTTAAGAAATGCTGAATTAAAAAAATAAAAAAAGAGGGTATGAAATGGAGCCATCAAAGATAGAAGGCATGTAATCAACTTCTGGCTTGCCTAAGCCTAATCTAGTTTTTGATACTCTCTAACAGAAAGTATAGTAGTAAGGATTTAAGGAAAAATCATTAGCAACTGCAGACAAAATGCCTGCCACTGGTAATAAAAGATAACCCTTGAAAGAACAAATCTGTTTGCATTTACTGTCATTCTGAAAACAGTTACCAAGTATTACATGCTCAGACATCCTTTGAATTTGGGGTCCCAAAGATAAATAAAATTAATATGCCATAGAATCCCTGACCCAGGGAGCTCACAATCTAGCTGGGTGAGCAGGTGGGAGGAGGAGAGATATTTAAAGAAATAATTACCATCTACATTGTAGATTTCATAAAAGAAGTACGTAACTTAAATCCATGAACTAAAAAATCAGTAAGATAAGTTTTACATAAAAAATCATTTTCAAAAATATATACTGAATCAGTTGTGTTAAAAGAACTACAGAAAGTGTAACAATCTTGAGTGACATGCATTCTCCTGAATAAAATGCTTATTGTATGAAAACTAGACTTCCTTTGTGCATGCTGCCAGTAATCTGTTTTACACTTTCCATAAAATCCTATAAATCAAAATCAAGTCTCCTAACATACCTTCGAAAAGACAGAATTACAAATAATGTACAAAGGCTAACAGCTGTTGCACCAGATTACCCTTCCTGAAAAATGTGATAATGCAGATCCTTTTCTTTCCTGACAGTCATTTAATAAAATAAAGTTCCCCCAAGTGAGAAGTGTCTGCCAACTAAGCAGGGAAAAAAGGTGTTATGTACTCCAACACTTTTTTTTTTTTTCTGCTGTGTCAGGATCCATAAGGGAACATTCTAAAAATGACTTCCATAAATCCCTTTCTTTTGTTCACGTTTTTCCAAGCATTCTTGTTCTGTGTGATCTTTTTTTTTTTGGCTTGGTTTAATAAAGTTATTTGATAGGTTTGCCATTTGTTCTTTCAGGATTATCTAAAGATGTCATCTATGTACTCTTGTCATAATGTCCCAGAATCTGTCACCTAAAATAGATTAACAGCAGTTGGCTTCAATGGTTATGGAACTCACTTTGCATTTTGTCTCTAGAGAAGTTGAAGTAGAAAGCAGGAAATTTTGTAATTCTTGGGGAATTAACATAAACTAATTACTGTGTTGAGGAAAGATTGAACCAGCTAGTGTGCTCTATAAATACAAATAACTTGAGTTCAGAAAAAGGCATAAAATTAAATAATAATATTGCTGTTAAGCAATGCAAGAAAGAAGACATTTGGTTTATTATTTTTAAATATGTAATTCAAATGTATAGTTCTCAATATATTTTCAGGTAAAATTCAAGAAATGAAAATCCAGTCTTTGGAATTCTAAATATTTAGAAATCTTAGAAGTCTAAACTTTAGAAGTTTAGAAGTCTAAACTTTTTAGAAATCTTAAACCATTACTTGATTTTTTTTCCATCTATTACTCAAAACTTTATCTTATTAAAAAAATTAAAAAATAAAGAAGTCAAGTACAATAGAAATCCACTGATTCAGGTAAGGAAAACAACTCAGAGTTAATGGATGTGGAAGTTTAGATACCTCTTCAAGATACTGATTTCAGTTCCTTTGAATATATAAGCAGAAATGAGACTGCTGGATAATATGGCTGTTAATTTTTTAATTTTTTGAGGAAACTCCATACTGTTTTCCATAGTAGCTGCCCCATTTTATATTCCCAGCAACAGTGCACCAAAGTTACAATTTTTTAAAATTTTATTTTTTCAGTGTTCCAAGATTCATTGTTTATGCACCACATTCAGTTCTCCATGCAGTACATGCCCTCCTTAGTACCCACGACCAGGATCTCCCAACCCCCCATCCACCCCAACCCCCCCTCAAAACCCTCAGTTTATTTCTCAGAGTCTACAGTCTCTTATGGTTCGTCTCCCCCTCCGATTTCCCCCAACTCCCTTCTCCTCTCCATCTCCCAATGTCCTCTATGTTCTTCCTTATGCTCCACAAATAAGTGAAACCATATGATATTTGACTCTTTCTGCTTGACTTATTTCACTCAGCATAACCTCCTCCAGTCCCGTCCATGTTGATACAAAAGTTGGGTATTCATCCTTTCTGAAGGAGGCATAATATTCCATAGTATATATGGACCACATCTTCTTTATCCATTCTTCTGTTGAAAGGCATCTTGGCTCTTTCCACAGTTTGGCGATTGTGGCCATTGCTGCTATGAACACTGGGGTACAAATGGCCCTTCTTTTCACAACATCTGTATCTTTGGGGTAAATACCCAGTAGTGCAAATGCAGGGTCATACGGTAGCTCTATTTTTTACTTCTTAAGGAATCCCCACACTGTTTACAATTTTTCCACATCCATATGAATACTTGTTACATCTATATGGATGAATACTTGTTACCTTTTTAAATAATAGCCACCTGACATATGTGAGGTTTTGATTTGCATTTCCTTGATGATTAGTAATGTTGAGTATATTTTCATAGACCTGTTGACAATTTGTATGTCTTCTTCGGAAAATATCTATTAAAGAGTAGGAGACACCAATATCCCACTTTTAATAATGAATAAAACATCCAGACAGAAGAACCAACAGGAAAATAGTGGACTTGAACAACAATGTAGATGAAATGGACCTAACAGAAACATACAGAACTTCCCATCCAACAGCAGTAGAGTACATAGTCTTCTTCTTCTTTTTTTTTTTTTTTAGATTTTATTTATTTATTTGACAGACAGAGATCATATGTAGGCAGAGAAGCAGGCAGAAAGAGAGGAGGAAGCAGGCTCCCTGCTGAGCAGAGAGCCTGATGTGGGGCTCGATTCCAGGACCCTTGGATCATGACCGAAGCCGAAGGCAGAGGCTTTAACTCACTGAGCCACGCAGGTGCCCCAGTACATAGTCTTCTGAAGCTTACATGGAACATTCTCCAGGATAGATCACCCATTAGACCACAAAATATGTCTTTCATTTAACTTTATAACATAAACTTTTCACCACATATTACTCTTCAGAATTACCTAAACTTTACTCTTCTTACAGATTTGCAAATAGCTTTACATTTTTAATATAATAATTAACATATAACACTGAACACCGTTGTACATACATTTTTCCTCCCATTTTCAAGTTAATTGCTTGGAATCAATTCTTTGAGGTAAATTCAATACCTTAAACTCAGGAAAACTTTACAGTGATAGATGGTTAACAAAATTTTGTACAAAACTTTGTGATCACACACGCTATAGCAGAACTTCTTAGATTCTGATCTTATTCTTCATAGGACATAATTTTTTGATTATTGGTCATCATTTTCTCACAATACTATTTTAAAAATAGAGGTTACATATTAAAATGCATTTAATTAATTAAAATATTAATGATTATCATGAATTCAGTCCTCACTATACGACAGCCCACCAAATGGTTCCATGAGTTAGTTTTGATTATTCTTATTTTATAGATGAGAAAACTAACTTTCAGAGAACTAATGGGAATTTTAAAGCTTTCGGACTAGAATGACCTTAGCTTGAGTATACAGCATTTAATTAATAGCAGAATGTCTTTTCTCCTCACTCTGAAACTAAGTCCTACTTTTTCCTTGATCCCAAGTTCTGTTAGGAGGCAACTGTACCCTGCCTGAGAGTCAGCACTCAAGCACCCCACCCCAGGCAGGTGATGGAATTCTTTCATCCCTCCTAATACT
This sequence comes from Mustela putorius furo, assembly GCF_011764305.1. Taxonomy (NCBI): domain Eukaryota; kingdom Metazoa; phylum Chordata; class Mammalia; order Carnivora; family Mustelidae; genus Mustela; species Mustela putorius. The sequence goes on along the minus strand of NW_025421322.1, from coordinate 13,512,502 downwards.
TAAGTCTTAATAACTAACCCAGTACTTAGATTCTATTCGACCTCGATCTCTATTTTCCATCCCAACTCCAGGGAGAAATACACTATGTATATCCCAAAGTGGTTTGACTTTAATTCCAATTCCAATTCTGATTTACAAATTTCCTAGTCTTTTTATTGCTTTGTTTTTCTCCATGTTCAGGACTTATATTTAGTTATTGCTTAATTCTCATATGCGAATTATTGCCATGCTTACTATCTATTGCTTGCCACCATATTCTAGAGTATTTTGTTCTGTCTGAATAAAATCTGTCTCCTTGGGGTGCCTGCATGATTCAGTTGGTTAAATGCAGACTTGGCTTCAGCTCAGGTCATGTTCGCAGAGTCATGGGATAGAGCCTCACATCCACTCCATGCTAGTGTGGTCTACTTGAGATTCTTTCCCTCTCCTACCCCTGTTCATGCTCTCTCTCTCTAAAATAAAATAAATGGATAAATATTTTTTTAAAAATTTGCCTCCTTATCTGTATCTGGATTGGCTTCATAGCCTCTCCAAACCAAAATTAAGCTTCAATTCTCATTTCCATGGGGTCTGCCCCACCCTAACATTTTGTCCTGGCTCATATTATCTGGTTTACCATATTTCAGAGAAGAAAGGGTTTTGGTGGGTTTTTTTTCCTATTAGTGTTAGCTTCCCAAGTTTAGTCTTTAAAATTAACTTTAAACAATAGCTAAAAGATTCTCTTTGAGAAAAATAAAGTACATATTTCTTATCACTTCCTCCTGTTACTACTGATCTGTATACTAATACTTCCAGGAGATAGCTAAATGTCATATGGATTTTATAGTTCAGGCAGACCTTTGATAATCACAGTATCCCTCTCCTCTCTAGAAGTCAATATATTCAATAATGCTTAGTCTACAATCTTTGATTGCAGATTTTGGTCCAATGGTATCACAACTGCCCAAGGGACGAGCTAAAGAGATATGTGAAAAATCCATAGTTCTCTTACTTCCTCTATCACCTACTGCAATGCATCTCCAATGTGTTAACACCTTTATCTCACAGATACTTTCATACTATCTTGGGTCCTTCTGCAAGAAAGAAAAGTAATGTAGGGAAAACATTAACATTGATATCATAGATCCCTCTTCCTACAATACATTGAATTTTAAAAGAAGTGAAAAAATTGGAGAGCTGTCTCTTTCACCATAAAAAAGTCAACATTATTACAGAATTCATAATGTATCTGGTGTGGTCTAGCAGGCCAATTTGAAATAAACGCTGAAAGATATTCTATTTTAAAAATTAGATCTTTGGGGCACCTGGGTGGCTCAGTGGGTTAAGCCTTTGCCTTCGGCTCTGGTCGTGATCCCAGAGTCCTGGGATTGAGCCCCGTGTCAGGCTCTCGGCTCAACTGGGAGCCTGCTTTCCCCCTCTCCCCCACCTGCCGCTCTGCCTACATGTGATCTCTGTCAAATAAATAAGTAAAATCTTAAAAAAAAAAAGAAGAGTTTCTTATCTCTGTCAAATAAATAAGTAAAATCTTAAAAAAAAAAAAAAGAAGAGTTTCTTATGGTTTGTCTCCCTCCTGATCCCATCTTGTTTCATTTAAAAATAAAAAATTAAAAAATAAAAATAAAAATTACTCCCATTGAGTTATTCAATTTTTTGTAACATGGTTTTATTAAAACAAGAGGCATGTACTAATTGAATAAGACACTTTTCAAAGAATTGTAGGGTTTTTTTAATTAATTAAAATAAACAAATTTTATTGGTATATAAATGATCATGTATTTCCTTTACTTTCCACAATATATCCAAATGCAGTTAATATGGTCTTGATAAAAGTTTATTTTGCCAAATACATTTTAAGACTTATTTCTGTATTTAATTACAATAGAACACACCTCCCTACTCCATGATGAAGTCTCATATATGTACTCTGTTGAAAAAATTAGAATAAAAGGAGAATAAATTAGTATCTTTCATGTTTCCTCATATCCTTTAATGAATACTCATATCCCAATCAATAACCCTTAACAATCAAGATTTTATAAGGTCTGTTCTCAATTTACCTCTTCATTCTTCAATGACTGAATACTATAAATGAATCCTATGTTCAAACCAGAATTGAAATGACTCAATATTTCCTGAAGCAGCCATAAGCATCCCAATCTCACTAGAATGTCAACTTCACCTCCAGCCTCTCTAAATTCTAATTTAATTCTAATTCTAATGTAATTATGTTTAATTTTTCCTAAGTCATGTGGTAATTTTGAGTACCTTCAGAATGCTATGGTCTCTGTCACCAGGAAAAACACACATAAAGGCATAGACAATATTTTGCTTGCAATATCTAAAGTCTGTTTCCTTAGATTAGGAACATCTAGCCTATCTGATAAACCACTTCTTCATGAAATCTTTATTTTGGGCAATGCCATATAATGAGAAGTATATTAGGCAGTGATAGAAAATCTCAGGTTTCCCAGCTCTGCAACTAACTTCGACAAATCACTTTACCATCTTGTCTTAGTTTTGTGTATAAATAAGGAATCAAAGTGTATTATCCATGAATTGCTATCCAACTTTCAAACGCTACTTTTGAGATCCACATTCAAAATATAACAACGGGATGCTATGTTTCTGGTTGTTCCTGTATTTTCAATCACTCATTAATGTAACTCATATTTATTGAGAGCTAACTTACCATCAGAGAAGTAGATATTTTGTATCTTTTTATCTTATAAGTAGTAAGATACCTTGATATTAGTTGAATGAACTACGGAAAACTCTAAAACTTATTAGAAGATTTTGGTAAGCTAGAGATAGACTCTTATCCATTTGCACCTAAAAGCAGACCTCATTACTTTGGGTGAATACCAGAATCTAATTCCTTTCAGTTCCTGTTCTCATGGGTGGCCCAATAAGTCTTCAATAGCCATCAACCTCTCCATCACTCTTACATATTAAGCAATTAGAAGTTCTCATAATTAAAAGTAAAACATCAAGGAAAAGCTCTAATGGTTTGTTTTACTATTATTTAATCATATGCTTTCAAACCTTTTTATATTTAAAATTACATGTTTGTTTTAAACTTTAGAGAATTTATTCATCTTTGTATTCTATATACTTTGTATGTAATTGAAGATCAATAGGCATTAACTGATCTGAATTGCACTACTTATCCCAAATACATTCCTGTCAATTGTAGTGTCTAGTATTTCACAGAGCAAGAATTAATATTGCCAGTTTGGGCCATCCAATTCAAATAGCCCCAAAGAAGAAAAGTGAGTTATTTATCATTTAACCTACTTGCAACCATCCCCAGGCCGATGCTTCCTGGTACTTAGTAACAACTGTTGTGTCTTGAATAACTATTATATCATGTACTTTATACATATTATTAAGTTTATCATTAGTTCAGCAAATAATTACTGATTGGCTACTCTGTGAAAAAGATAGCTCTAGACTTTGAGAATTCAGAGATAAGGCATCTTTGATTCTCAAAGAATTTCATTCCAGTGAGAGAGACAGACAATAAACATGTACATAAATGAGCAAGATAATTTTAAAAAATAGTATATACTATGAGAAAAACAGAAACTTAAGGTGATACCATAGATTGACTCAATAGGGGAGGATTCTCTGAAAAGATGACAGTTCGCTTAGAATTGATTGACAAAGTTGACCATGTGAGAATTTAAACATTCTAGACAAGGAGAGGGCAATGTCTTCAAGAGCAGAACAAAGTACAATATGGCTGAACTTTGATTCTCTAAGAGAGATTGCAGTAGATCACATTCAAAGACATACGTAGGAACCAGACAAATGTGACCCCTCTAGGAGAAATATGAAGTAGGTATTGACGAATCAGGAATTCCATATTATCTAACTGGACTTTCCGTGGTAGGTATCCTTCTTCCCATTTCATAAGAAAGTAATTTGAAACTCAGAGGCTTTGTATAACTTAGCCAGAGAGTAAAATGATGGAGTTGGAGTTTGACAAGAAAGGATTCTGTTTCCAGATCCCATATTAATCCCACTATACTACCTGCCCTGATCATGTTTTCTAATCTTGATCATGGCCCCTTTTTAAGGACTACAATATTCTCCTTCTTCTATGCAATCCATCTCCAAAGCTTCTTCCCTCCACATAGATGTGCCAGTTAAATTTTTGAAATTACCCTTGACTAATTTTTTGTTACCAATGGTGACAATCCTCTCATACCGCTGTCTCTTAGGTTATGAACTTATGACCCCTGATGCTGTGTGGTCCTTACCTAGAATTCTTGACTTTTAACTAGAAAGTGATTAAACTTCTTCAGAGAGAAAAATAAAACGTTTTTTCAAAACAAAAAGAAAAAAAAAAAACACATGTTGGAGATACTGTTTTTGAATTACAGTATCCAAATAGTAAGTCACACTGAAAGCAGAGAACAATAAAGAAATTTTGTTATAAACAGAAAAGAAGTTTTAAACAGATGGAATCTTTCATGAGTAGGATGATAGAATCTAATCAAGTTTTGCTAAACAAGATTGAGTGGCTAAAAAACCAAACTCGATTGTGTGTTGCTAGACTCCAGGGTCGGTGAATTCTGAAGGAGGAGATGATTTGATTGCATTTATGAAAATATGGATTCCTAAGTTACTGAAGACTGATACAGAGAATGATCAAATTAGAGTAAAAGGGCATTTTTGATACTATGGATAACTTTAATAGTGTAAGAAAACAAGTGGCTCCAATATTTAAAATCGCTGATAACAAAAAGAATACATAGACATTTCTAAAAAGGACAGATAAAACCACTTTTTAAAATTGTCACTCATTCCACCAGTCTTATATGAGCAGATAAAATGAAAGATAACTCTTCCATTTATTTGTGCTTTAAAGAAAATAGCTATGATAAACCAAGTCCCCAGGGAAATCCTTAACTAAGAACTTCTGCATTTATTTTTCTGTTGTACCTTATGAAAACCTACAAAAATAAGATTCAACAGCAATGGAAAATACACAAAGTGACCCTAGTCCAACTGGTCACCTATTCAGAATATTAACTATCTTGAATACATCTCTCATTATGTGCCAAGACTTTGATTTTTTAAATCAGTTGTTTTTGTTTGTTTTTACATGTATTAACTCATTTTAATACTCATAACAACTTTCTGGGATGTTATTATTAGCTCCACTTACAAATGAGGAAACCCTGTCACAGACACATTAAGTATCTTACATAAAGTTAGATGGGAGTAAATTATGGATCAAAAATTCCAACCCAAGAAGTCCAACTTCACATTTTGTGCTCTTATCCTGTATATTTTGTCACAGATAATGAAAGGCATGTGACTTGTTACACAATATGCAAACTTCCAATCCTCCAGTTTAACCTTACCAAACAACTTTGCGCTCTCACACACAGCTTCAATCCATCTTCCAAGTTAACTGTAAGTGTTACACAAGCTTTATGGAGTCACACTGCTCTCCTTCACTAGTTCATCTTTACCTCCATCCAAGTCAAAACCTAACAGTTTCTGTTCATTCTTTCTGGTCATTCTAAGCTAGGTTCTTTTTTTGTCACCCAAAGAATTAGTTTCTCAAATAAATACTGGCATGACCAACAGAATCTGAGGAAGTAGGCTTCTATAATTACAAAAATCACACTACTCAGGAATTTCTGGATCAACCTGTAAGAGATACATTCCTGAAAACTCCTCCTAGCCTTCCAACCAGATCACTCCTTCCAACATCCTATTATCCCTAATTATTATCCTGGCTGCAAATTTCTCTCTCTCTAGCAATTTCTTTAACTCAATAACCATATAGCTCAAGATAATACTCAAGAAGTTCTTTCCACCTTTAGTTTATCTGATGATTTTAATATTTCTATTGTATTTCAATAAAGTCATCTTATTACCTTAATCTTCTTCCTAAGAGCTCCTCCCATGTTACTTCCAAGAAGACCGTGTTCATTCTAATATCGTCTCTTTCCTTAAATCATCTCCAGTTCCAACTGCACTATTTCCCACTCTCCAAAGAAAAAAGTGTGATTATGAAGCCAACTGGGAACTTCTGCTATGTGCTTCTTTAAAATTTCTGCATCCATCACATAAATAATCTTTACCCACTCCCATTTCAGCAAAGCACAATGGTTTCAGTGACACAGTCACAATTTTCCTCTCTATTCCCTCCTCACTCCTTTTCTACAGCCCAGTTTCACATTTCTCTACCATCTTCAACTTCAAGACCCTGCTTCACCTCTCCTATCTTTATTTATTTATTTTTTAAAGATCTATTTATTTATTTTAGGAAGAGGGCAGAAAAGGGAGAGGCAGAATCTCGAGAGATTCTACATTTTAGAGAGAATCTCAAGCAGCATACTCTGCACTGAATGCATTTGTTGCCTCTCTCAAAAAACACATCTTCACATACTTAAAGTCTTCTCCTCAGCAATTTCATTCTTTTCCTCTTTGTCAAATTTACTCTGGCTAAATGAATGCTAATTTGTCAATGCTTCCTTTAAAGTAAGTTATAGAGAAGTGAGTAGCTTTCTATGGCTTCAGAAATGCACACACCGTCACAAAGATATGGAGACGTATTTCTTTTGTATCTTCAGTATTTAGAATAGTCTCTAAGACATAGTAGATAGTCCAAAAGATTAAGCAAATAAATAAATGAATACACTAAAGAGTATACTCCAGATGTGCTATATTTAAATTAGACTATAATGGGATAATTAACACTGTGCCTGCATGCCAATCTTTTGTTTACTAAGTCAAATACTGAATTAATTTTTATAACAGCCTTATTACAGTTTGTTGTTTACTGAAGTCTCTAGGTTTTGGCTAGGCTGCATTCATTTCATTATGAGTTGAATTGTAACTTCACCTATCTTATATTTATGCAATGTCTCAAAAACCCATGTGTAGTTTTTACAGTTTTCCTGTTACATTTCATTTTCTTAGATGTAGCCCATCTTATTATTCAAAATCTTTCTGAATCATAATGCATCACATTAGAGATTCCCAGCTTTGTGTCTTCCACCTGCTTGATTCAAATGACTTCATAGGCATATGGTATAGAGAAATGTTATTTGTTGTGTCTATATTCCAAGCATTGTGTTAAAAAAATTGCACAGAGCTTTTCCTAACACATCTACCTCCTCTGCCATCTCCAGAAGTTCCTCCCATGCTGTTGATAAGCTTCCATGTATGTCTTTACATAATTACCGGTGGAAACAGGACAATTCTGCACAAGTCAAGAAATCTCATCCCAGTCATTGATTCAGACATTCATTAATCCAATAAATATTTAATGAGTATACCACTTTTGTGGTCTCAAGGTTATTCTATTAAAAAAAGTCTTCACCTTTGTTGGGGAGATGAAAGAATATACAATATGGTGGCAGAGTCTATTAAATTCTACATAGAAAAATAAACTATGTAATATGAACTGAGTACGAAGGTACCTATTTCCAATAAATTCTGAGAGAATACCTTCTTAAGGATGCAGAAACCTAAATGAAGTGCAAGAAAGCCATGCAAATATCTAGGTGAAGAGGGACTACAAGTCTTTGGGGGTTAAATTTTGTTTGGTCTATTAAAAACACACACACACACACACAAAAAAAGAAGAAGAAGAAAGCCAATGTAGCTAAATCAGATGCCCAGAATGAATCAATCTAGTATTCAACACATCTTCGCTATGACCAAGGCAAGTAGTCACTTATTCTAATAATCTTACTATCACCTAACTCATATTTCTTAATTTTATGGGAAGACTAAGAAATAGTGCTAAATGTCTTTCTTGAGTCCAGATGCATGATATTTCTAATGTTGCTGGGTATGGTAATTCATGGACTTCCTAAGTCTACTTACCTTCTAAACTAACCTGAATGCAGTGTTTATCCAGTCAATTATTACTTCTGTGTCATTCTACAACCCCTTATTTCTTTATTCTGCTAAAGTTGTATGCTGGCTAACTTCCCACTAATCCTCAATGTTATTTAAATATTTCTAAAAGATTTACTAGAATGTCATCAATAGCAGCCACTCCAAAATATCTACAGCTTCAGCTTCCATGACAGCATCCCAGTTGAGGTAATTAAAAAAGTATTGTTTTCTTAACATTGACCTTTCTCACCAATAAGGGTTTTCATTTTTGTTTTATTTTCCCTTTGGGAGGGGGTCACTTGAGGCCTTTTTTTATTTATTATTTTTTAGTGTGTTATGTTAGTCACCATACAGAACATCATTAGTTTTTGATGTAGTGCTCCATGACTCATTGTTTGTGTATAACAGCCAGAGCTCCATGCAATCCGCGCCCTCCTTCATACCCATCACCAGGCTCTTTGACTACTTGCTCATTATCACTTCTTCCCTAGCTTTCTCAGTTTGCCCTCCACTGCCCTCACATACTGATAAGTTTAATTTTACACAACTGACTATGATTTTAGAGTGGTATAAGACTACCAGATTTAGATTTAGAAGAAATTTTATTGCTGACTTCATTAACTCCAAGAAATTGAACGGTAAGGTCTCCATTTGCAAATTTCTTCATCTGTATGTTGGAGATAATAATAGTTTCTTACATGGACACTTAGAATAACCTTAGAACACCTGTTTCTCTTCTAAATATTCTTCTTTTTTAAATCTAAGTGATTCTTATATAGCAATAAGCATTGTCTCTATTACACTGGAACTACAAGTTCTGTGCCTTTGCATAGATTGCAATGTGTCCAGAATACTTTTGCCTCAACTTATCTCCCTCTTTTTTTGGTAAATGGCTACATGCTTTTCCATAGCTCCAGGTTGTAGGACTTTGTACATGGCTCTACTATTTTATCTTCTTTATCTTTCCCATGAGACTGGAAGATACTAGAGGACTGGAACTATTAATTATTTATATTTACCTAACAGTAGAACACCCCTAGAATAAAGTAGGATATAAATGCTAGAGACTACATATTTACAATTTACAAGCACACTTCCATAGTATCTATTTAGAGTGAGACAGTTTGGCAGTAGGTTTAAGATCCTAAGTTTTAGGGGCACCTGAGTGTCTCAGTTGGTTAAGCATCTACCTTTGGCTCAGGTCATGATCCCAGGGTCTCGGGATCTCTTCTTGGCAGGGAGCCTGCTTCTTCCTCTTCCTCTGCCTGCTGCTCTGCCTACTTGTGTGTGCTCTTTCTCACCCTCTTGCTCTCTCTCTCTCTGTCAAAAAAAATAAATAAAATCTTTTAAAAAAAGATTATAGGTTTTAATTTTTTTATAAGATTTTATTCATTTATTTGACAGAGAGAGATATCACAAGTAGGCAGGGAGGGGGAGCAGGATCCCCACTGAGCAGAGAGCCTGATGCAGGGCTCAATCCCAGAACCCTAAGATCATGACCAGAGCCAAAGGCAGGGGCTTAACACACTGAGCCACCCAGGGACCCCAAGATTCTAAGTTTTAAAGCCAAATTTCCTGGATTTGTATTCCACCTCCACCATCTCAGAGCTGTTACCTAGGAAAAGTCACTTAATATCTTTGAACCTCAGTTCTCCAATCTTTAACATTGGTTTGTAAGTATTTCTAGATCATAGCAGTGTGGAGAGAATACAAGTACCTATAGAATACTTGGTTCTTTGAAGGCTTAGATATTATTTTACTTCTTATGTATTTTCTTTTTGTATCTAGAAATGTGTCTTGTACATATTAGGGGATCATGGCATCCACTGCACATTGCAGTGCCTGCAACATGGTAGACAATCAATAGATGTTACTGAATGATGAACGAAGAGAGAAGTATTACCTCTCTGAAGTAAATTTTACAGAAGTTTTACTACAGGAAAAACTGAAAAGCCTAAGTATAAAGTAACTTGTCTGAGACTACAAAGCCATCAAATAAAAATTATAAGAACTTTTAAACATTCTAATTTTACACAGTGCTTGTTAATACACTGCATTTTTATAATTGATCTGCATGTAAATAGAAGTAAATAGAAGTAAAGAGAAAAAAGGAAAGATGAAAGATTAAGAGAAAGAAAAATATATTCAGTTTAATTACAGTGTATTAACCAATTGGGGCAACTTTACAAATTTCCCTGACTCTTACCCAAATTCATATTCATGATTTAAGATTTATGATGCTTCCTTTGACTCTTACCACTTCTTCCGTGTGACCTCATTTTTAATGTATCCAAGCACATACTTCGCACTCTGTCCATACTACCGACCATTACTTCTGACTATTCGTTCTATCTGGATGCAGAGTGTCTAATTCAGAGAATCAACTACATGAAATATGGTCTAATTAATATTTATTGAGAGTCCCTAAGGTGCATCACCCATTAAATGAAGAATGATTTGTTTTTATTTAACAACATCATAACATAATTTAATCTGGAAATGTAGGTGGAGGTTCCTACAAGTAGTAATTGGAGAAGAATGAAAGTATAAATGACCATGCAGGCTTTGCCTTTGGCAGAGAAAGATCTGAATGTAGCATACACCATCGAAAATGAAACAAAGGGTTGGTTTATTTTCCCTTTATATTCTAAATCCAAACTTAATGGTTTGAACACTAATATAAGTTAATGAGAACTTCACAGAGGAAATTCTATATAGTGTATGCTAACAGCTGTAAACATATGACCTGGCCAAAAAACCAAGAATATAATGAAAATATTTAGCAACTTGAATAAAGAAACCCTTTACACAAAGGTGTTCATCATGAATAATGAAATAAAACTTATACTGACTTATATTCCCTGAGCAGATCACTGACAAAAGACAGATCACTGGCAAAAAACATTCAAGGAGACCAGAATGTCTTTCAGGAGAGCTACAAAGAATAATTCTACCAACCAAGTTAAAGTCTCCTTGGCAGTTATGTTATCCCATCTTGTTTTTAGTTGTGGCCTGTGAATTACTGCAGATCACACCTCCACTGTAACAAATTACCAATAAAAAAAATCGGGAGAATTGACGTTGGGAGAATAAAACCAACAGACCGGATATGTCAGTTATTGCAGGATAAAGGACTGTATGATACCACAGCATCTGCTGGAGTGCACACTGTACTGAGGCGCCCACAAACATGGTAGACACTGCAATGTGTTGCACTGCTGAGCCGCCAATCATCTTTGAGCAAATGGCGACAATGTGAAGTGAGTTTTCAGTAGCTCTTAAATTTATTCTTTTTATTGTTCATATCTCTCCCCATGCGTATACCCTCTGCTTAGGTGCTCAAATCCAGGCTTTTCATGGCCCTTAACTGAAGTGTTCCTGCCAGTTGCTCTCCTTCTGTGGTGGAAATGTGTACCATTTTCTTATTTTCTTCTTACGTTATCAAAACTCATTTCTCCTATCTCTACTCCCCACATCACATCCTTCTTACTTTCTTCTCTGTAACAGGCATGTTACAAAACAGTGTGTCTCAAACTGTAGCAACATCAGAGTAACCTGGAGGTCTTGTTAAACACACATGGCTGGGAGTCAACCTACCCCCACCCCGGAAGTCATTCCCTCTCCTCAAGTTTCTAATTCAGTAGGCATTTCTAATAAGTTGCTAGGTGATGCTGGGGATGCTTCTGGTCCGGGGACCATGCCTGAGAACCACTGATATCAAGCATTTGTAAGATCTTTAATATTTAGTCATTAAAAGATAATCTTAACAGCTTGAGGTCCCTCCAAAGGTATTTTTTGTAACATTAGATAATATAATTTCTCTAACTGGCTGTGTCTCTCAGCACATGGAAGAGTGCCTAGCTCATAACAAATTTTCATAATGAGAAGTTTGAAGATTATAAAATATTTTCATAGCCTGCACATGTTGGGCTCAAAACAGTTAAACAATAAATCTCAGACTGCACATTCTAGAGAAATCTTCAAGTTGTGCAGCCCAGTAAGTGTCCTAAAGTCAATGACTTCTACACAGCAGGGAAAGCTTTCTCAGGTGGTGACCAACCTGAAAGCTATTCACTTACAGCCAAGTTCTGAAACAATCCAGATGACCTTTCCCCTGTTAGAGAAGGATGTAACCCCTGGCTTCAAGGTAGGCATTTTGTACAATAACTATTAAAAGAGAACAAACATTCTTAAAGCTGCAGCCTCCCAAAAATCTATTCTGGACCAAATTAGAGACAGTGAGAGCCAGAGCAATAGAAATGCATAAATGTGGAAGATGCAATTTAGAAAAATGCTGATAAAGAAAGGAAGGCCGTAGAAGTAGCTTAAATCCTAGAACAAAGATGAGTCCATTTTCAACAGATATGACGCAGGAATGGCATGCAACACAGAAAATCAGCAGGGCAAAAATGAAAAAGAGTTTCCAAAAAATTTCCACTTGCCACAATGGCTATTTACTGTTGAGGTAAAGGATATGCAAAGTTATATGTAATTTGAAATATACATGCTTAAATTAACTATATGTAGAAAAATCATCATTTAGCAATTATTAAATTATTTCTGAACACTGAGTGAGCAAAGAAAGTATTATTCCTTAAGGATTAGTGTTATAACAAGATATATTTCTCCCCTGGAGGCAGAGCACTGCATTTTGGTCTTCAACCCTCAATCCTGTGAACTCAACAATGGTACGCCCATGTTACACATAAAAAAGGAAATTGAGGGGCGCCTGGGTGGCTCAGTGGGCTAAAGCCTCTGCCTTTGGCTCAGGTCATGGTCCCAGGGTCCTGGGATCGAGCCCCACATCGGGCTCTATGCTCAGCGGGGAGCCTGCTTCCTCCTCTCTCTCTGGCTGCCTCTCTGCCTACTTGTGATCTCTCTCTGTCAAATAAATAAATCTTTAAAAAAAAAAAAAGGAAATTGAAGCTGAGAGCTGGAACTTGAACTCAGGTCATTTGAGTGCAAACTCAGAATATGTTTCATATCCATAACTATCTCCTTTTGGTATCTTGCAGTTAAAGTCCTTGTAATTATTTAATGGAATCCTACAGATAATCTAGGAGGAACATATCAAAAATTATCTGCTGCAAGTTTTCTAACAAGGTCTATTCTTCAAACGAAATTACACTATGTGATTTTTTTTTTTTTTAGGATTTTACTTATTTATTTGACAAAGAGAGAGAGATCACAGATAGGCAGAGAGGCAGGCAGAGGGGAAGGGGGAGCAGGCGCCCTGCTGAGCAGAGAGCCCAATTCGGGGCTCGATCCCAAGACCCAGGACTCTGGGATCAAGACCTGAGCAGAAGGCGAGGCTTTAACCCACTGAATCACCCAGGCGCCCCACACTATGTGATTTTGAAGCAAGTATTTCATCAAATGCCTCATCCTCTTTAGTCAACCACTTTAGTTTGGCAGATATCAACTTTAGTAGCAGTGTTTGAATACAAAGAAAATGTATTATAAAAATGCAAGTGAATAGATCAAGAATCCTACCACTGTCTGCATAGTCTATGCTTTATCTTGTCTTTTATTTTAATTTTTGAGCAGTATTTAATTAAGAAAATCTTTCTAATAATATTAAAAATAATTTAAAAATCAGTATGGAGGCAGTTTTAGGATTATTCCACTGGGCGCCTGGGTGGCTCAGTGGGTTAAGCCTCTGCCTTCAGCTCAGGTCATGATCTCAGAGTCCTGCTCAGCGGGGAGCCTGCTTCCCCCTCTGCCTGCCTCTCTGCCTACTTGTGATCTCTTTCTCTCTGTCAAATTAAAAAAAAAAAAATCTTACATCACTGGCATTCACAAAAGCTTACGTCACATGAAATTCAGCATCTTGGGGTTTGAAGGGGACTTATTCAGCATTTACTCTGACCACCCATCAGAATACAGTGGAAATGGAAAACTTGAAATTGAGTTGACCTGAATCTGAATTCCAACCCCAGCACCTATCAGTGGTTGAACGTCAACCTCTCCGAGGCGTGGTGTATTTATCAGTAATTAGGATTGTAGGAATAGGTATTTCCTGAATAAATTATCTAATATACATATCAATTATTCCTTCTTCATGCAATCTATTTCATATTTTGCATTTATAATAATATACAATTTATTTGTTTATTTGTTCACTTTATTACCTGTTTCCTCTACTAAAATGAGGGCTCCATGAATTTAGGAACCACCTATGTCTGTTTCACCACTATATTCCCCATGTTGAGCACACTCCTGGTACACAGGTGACAATCACTAATTACTAATATCAGACTTCTAAATTTTTGCTGCATTTTGTTCAAATGCAAATCAGCCGAAAATCTTAACCAAAATGTTTGTCAACTGGTGCACCAAAAGTATTAGTTGTTTTTGTTTTTTTTTTTTTTTTTTTAACTTCAGTACAGAGGCACCTGGGTGGCTCAGTGGGTTAAGCCTCTGCCTTTGTCTTGGGTCATGATCTCAGGGTCCTGGGATTGAGCCCCGCATCGGACTCTCTGGTCAGCGGGGAGCCTGCTTCCCCCTCTCTCAGTGCCTGCCTCTCTGCCTACTTGTGATCTCTCTCTCTGTAAAATAAATAAATCTTAAAAAAAAAAAAATTTCCAGTACAGGGTAACTGGGTGTCTCAGTCAATTAAGTGTCTAGCCTTGGCTCAGTTCATGATCTTGGGATTCTGGGACTGAGCTCCGCTCCCTGATCAGTGGAGAGTCTGCTTGTCTCTCTCTCTCTGTCCCTTCCCCACCCACTTATGCTTACTTGCTCTCTTGCTCTCTCACAAATAAATAAATGAAATCATTTTTACAAATTTTAGTATGGTTAATGTACAGTGTTATGTTAGTTTCAGGCATACCATATAATGATTCAGTAATTCTATGCATTACTCAGAGCTCATCATGGTAAGTGCACTCTTGACCCATTCATTCATTTCACCCCTTCCTCCTACCCACCTCCCCTCTGGTAATCATCAGTTTGTCTCTAGAATTAAGATCTTGTTCTTGGGGGTGCCTGGGTGGCTCAGTCAGTTAAGCATCTGACTCTTAATTTCAGCTCAGGTCATGATCACAGGGTCATAAAATTGAGCCCCAAGTCAGGCTCCACACTTCTTATTTCAATATAGGTCCAATAATTTATTTTTGTTTTCGTTTCCTTTGCCTCAGGAGACATATCTAGAAACATGTTGCAATGGCCAAAATCAGAGAAATTACTGTCTGTGCTCTCTTCCAGGATTTTGATGGTTTCAGGTCTCACAGTTATGTCTTTAATTCCTCTCGAGTTTATTATTGTGTACGATGTATAAAAGTCTCCCAGATTCATCCATTTGCATGCAGCTGTCCAGTTTTTCTAACACTGTGTGTTGAAGAGACTCTTTTTCCCATGCATATTCTTGCCTCCTTTGTTGAATATTAATTAACCATATAATCATAGGTTTATTTCCAGGCTCTTTATTCTGTTCCACTGATCTATGTGTCTGTTTTCGTGTCAATATCATACTCTTTTGATCACTACAACTTTGTGGTATAACTTGAAATCTGGGACTGTGATACCTACAGTTTTGTTCTTCTTTTTCAAGATGCTTTGTCTATGCAGGGTCTTCTGTGGTTCCATACAAATTCTATAATTATTTATTCTAGTTCTGTGAAAATGCTCTTGCTATTTTAATAGCGATACAATAAATCTGTAGATTGTTTTGGGTAGTATGGACATTTTAACAGTATTTGTTCTTCCAATCTATGAACATGGAATCTTTTCATTTGTGTCATTTTTAATTTCTTTTATCAATGTTTTAACATTTTCAAAGTACAGGCCTTTCACCTTCTTGGTTAAATTTATCCCTAGTTATTTTATTATTTTGGGTACAATTGTAAATGAAATCGTTATCTTAATTTCTCTTTCTGCTGCTTCATTATTAGTGTATAGAAATGCAATGGGATTTTGTATATTGATTTTGTATTCTGAGTCCTTACTGAATTCACTTATCAGTTCTAGTGGTTTGTTTTGTTTGTTTTGTTTTGTTTTTTGGTGAAGTCTTTAGGTATGTCTCTCTCTCTCTCTCTCTATATATATATATATATATATATATACACACACATATATATATATCATGTCATGTGCAAATAGCAAAGGTTTTAATTCTTCCTTCCCAATTTGCATGCCATTTACTTCTATTTATTGTCTACAATTTCTCATACTATCTTGAATAAAAGTGGTGAAAGTAGACATCCTTGTCCCTGATCTCAATGGAAAAGCTCTCAGTTTTTCACCATTGAGTATGTTAGCTGTGGGTTTTTCACATGACTTTTATTATGTTGAAATGTTCCCTCTATACCTACCATGTTGAGGGTTTTTATCATTAATGGATGTTGTATTTTGTTGAATGTTGTCTCTGCATCTATTGAAATGATCATATGGTTTTTATTTTTCTCTTGTTGATGTGATAAATCATGTTGATTGATTTGTGAATATCTAACTACCCTGTACCCCAGGAATGAATTCTACTTGATTCTGATGAATCAAGTTTTTAATGTATTGTTGGATTTGGTTTGCTAGTATTTTGTTGAGCATTTTTACATCTATGTTTATCAAAGATATTGGCCAGTAGTTCTCTCTTTTTTAGTGTCTTTATCTAGTTTTGGTATCAGGGCAATGGTGGCATCATAGAATGAATCTGAAAGCTTTCTTTCCTCTTCTATTTCTTAGAATAGTTTGAGAAGACTAGGTCTTAATTCTTCTTTAAATGTTTGGTAGAACTCACCTGTGAGATGTCTGGTCCTGGACTTTTGTTTGTTATGAATTTTTTATCACTAATTTAATTTTATTGCTGGTAATTTCATTGCTGGTCTGTTCAAATTTCTATTTCTTCCTGATTCCATTTTGGGAGGTTATATGTTTCTAGGAATTTACCCATTTCTTCTAGGTTATCCAATTTGTTGGCATATGATTTTTCACATAATATGCTCTTATAATCCTTTGTATATCTGTGGTTTCAGTTGTTATTTCTTCTCTTTCATTTCATTTCTGATTTTGTTTAAATCCTCTCTCTCTCTCTCTCTCTCTCCTCCTCTC
Source organism: Mustela putorius furo (assembly GCF_011764305.1). NCBI lineage: Eukaryota > Metazoa > Chordata > Mammalia > Carnivora > Mustelidae > Mustela > Mustela putorius. The sequence continues at coordinate 13,495,588 of NW_025421322.1, read as the reverse complement.
TCTGCCCACTCTCTTTTGATGAGTCTGGCTAATGATTTATCGATTTTGTTGAACTTTTCAAAGAACTACCACCTGGTTTCAATCATCTCTTCCATTGTTCTTTTTATTCCTATTTGTTTACTTCTGCTCTAGTATTTATTATTTCCTTCATTCTACTGGTTTTGGGTTTTGTTTGTTCTTTTTCTAGCTCCTTTAGGTATAAGGTTGGATTATTTGAGATCTTTCTTGCTTCTTGATGTATGCTTTTATTGCTATAAACTTCCCTCTTAAAACAGCTTTTTCTGCATCCCAAAGATTTTAGACATTGCATTTTCATTTTTATTTGTCTCCATTTATTTTTTTTTTAATTTCTTCTTTGATTTCTTGGTTGGCCCATTCATTGTTTAGTAGCATGTTATTTAATCTCCATGCATTTGTGTTCTTTCTAGATTTTTGCTTGAGGTTGATTTCTAGTTTCATAGCATTATGACTGGAAAAGATGCATGGTATGGCTCCACTCTTTTTGAATTTGTTTAGACTTATTTTGCGTCCTAATATGTGACCTATTCTGGAGAATATTCCATGTGCACCTGAAAAGAATGTGTATTCTGCTGTTTTAGGATACAGTGTTCTGAATATACCTGTTAAATCCATCTGTCATTTGTCATTCAAGGCCACCATTTCTTTGTGATTTTCTGTTTGGCTATCTATCCATTGCTGTAAGTGGGGTGTTAAAGTCCCCTCTATTATTATATTACTATCAATTACTTCTTTTATGTTTGTTATTAACTACTTTATGTATTTGAGTGCTCCTATGTTGGGTGCATAGTTACTCTTGCTATATCTTCTTGTTGGATTATTTCCTTTATGATTACATATTGTCCTTCTTTGTCTCTTGTTACAGTCTTTGTTTTAAAGTCTATTTTGTCCAATATAAGTATTGCTAATACAACTTCTTTTCCTTTCATTTGCATAATAAATGCTTTTCTATCCCCTCACTTTTTTTTCAAGATTTTATTTATTTATTCATGAGAGACACACGGAGAGAGAGAGGCTGAGGAAGAAGCAGGCTCCCTAAGGAAAAGGGAGCCTGATGTGGGACTTGATCCCAAGACCCTGGGATCATGACCTGAACCAAAGGCAGACACTCAACCATCTGAGTCACCCAGGCACCCTCCATCCCCTCACTTTCAATCTGCATGTGTCTTTAGGTCTGAAATGAGTCTCTAGTAAGTAGCATATAGATATGCCTTGCTTATTTATCCATTACATTACCTCATGTCTTTTGATTGGAGCATTTGGTCTATTTACATTCAAAGCTATTATTGATAGGTGTGCACTTACTGCCAATTATGGTCATTCTTTTCCACTTGAATAGTCCCCTCTAACATTTCTTATAGGGATGGTTTAATGGTCATTTAACAGTCATGAATTCTTTTAACTTTTATTTGTCTGAGAAACTCTTGATCTTTCCTTCCATTATGAATGCTGGATAGAGTATTCCTGGCTGCAGGTTTTTTGTTTTTGTTTTTGTTTTTGTTTTAAAGCATTTAATATATCATGACACTCTCTTCTGGCCTGCAAAGTTTCTGCTGAAAAATCAGTTGATAATCTTAGGAAGTTTGTCATGCATGTACTTCCTTTCTTCTTTTTCTGCTTTTACAATTCTCTTTGGGGCTTTCTGTACTTCTTGGATCTGGATTTTTGTTTTCTTTCCCAGATTTGGGAAGTTTTTGGCTATTACCTCTGCAAAAAAAATTTTCTGTCCCCTTTTCTGTCTTCTTCTGGGATCCCTATAAGGCAAATGTTATTATACTTGATGGTGTCACTAAGTCTATTTTCATTTTGTATTACTTGTACCAAAATGATATTAATGTACCAAAATGTACATTTGTACCAAAATGTATTAATGTACCAAAATGATACATTTGTACAAAATGATACATTTGTATCATTTTGTATTGTATTTTGTATTGTTTTTCTCTCACTTGTTCAGCTTGATTGCTTTCCATTACTTTGTCCTCCAATTTGCTGATCTGTTCTGTTTCCTCTAGTCTACCATTCTACTGTGTATTTTTAATTTCAGTTATTGAGTTCTTCATCTCTGATTTTTTTAAATGTTTTCTAACTCTTTGAGGGTTTCACTGAGGACCTCCACTCTTTTCTCAAGTCCAGTGAATATTCTAATGACCATTACTTTAAAGTTTCTATTAGGCATATTACTTTTCTTCATTTAGCTCTCCTGCCGGGATTTTGCCATATTCTTTTATTTGGCACACAATTTTCTATCTCCGCATTTTGTCTAACTCTCTGTGTCTGTTTCTATGTATTAAGAAAGTGAACTATGTCTTCTGCTCATGAAAATAGTGGCATTATTAAGAAGGGGTCCTGTATTACCCTGCAGGGCAGTGTCCCCTGTTTATCAGAACCTGGTGCTCCATAGTTGTCACCTACGTGCATTGCATGTGCCCTACTGTTATGGCTGAAGCACTTTTGCTTTTAGTCCAGCCATCCATTACCGATGGCTGGTGCTCTTTGCCTCTTCTGGTCAGGTTTGGACCCTGTGTTGTTAGTGGTCCAGTCTTTAGCTGCTTTGGACTTGAGTCAGATCTAGTGTTTCCAGAGATGTGATAACACTAAATTCTAGGGTGATTTACCCCATGTTTTCCCTGGAGAAGTTTGTGTTGGTGGACAGGGTCTGTAGTCAGATCAGATGTCTACCCATAGCCCACCATTGGGGCTGTCAGCAGAGTGGTATGTGTAGTTATCTTCCCCTCTCCATGAAGCAGGAGGATCACTTTAGAGCAATCCTGGTCCTTGTTGGGACTGCTTACATACTACTAGGCTCATGGTACTGCTTTGAAAGGGCTCTAACTAAAAGCATGTTGGACTGGGCAGGTACCCAGGAGAACATGGGGACAGAACACGTGGTGTTAGCAAGGTTTATGCAGGTCTTTTGTGGGAGGGACCTGGAGTTGAGGCCTGGCTGGAGGGGGGCTTGTCTGTAGAAGAACACAAGGGCAGGGCATGTTGTCAGTAAGTTATGTAGCAGGTGCTACACTGGTTCCCAAAGGTGTCCACATGTCTAGGCTGGAGAATGGGGTAGGGAAATGGCACCAGCCATATCTTTTGTTCTTAGAAATGTTTCACAACAATCTCTGCCCCTTCAGTATACACTCTGAGATTTGGAAACAAATCTCCCTCTTGTATAACCCAGGCATTTTTCAAATTGTTACTTCTGTGCTGTATCTCAGCAAGGTTGTTTGTTATACTATCCCTCTAAGGACAGGGACTCCATTTCGTCTTGCCCTCTGGGCTCTCCTAGAGCTGAGCCTGCTGGTTTTTAAATTTCCAGGTGTTAAGCCCCACTGACTATAAGAAATTAAAATTTTGCCCCTCTGGTTTTCAAAGAAAACAGTTACTAAGATTCATCTTCCTTGTACAGTTTCCCCATGCCTTGGGTGCCCCCACACCCACACTGTCCCTCCTTCCTGGGGACACTTCTTCCTTTTCGAGGTCAGTTTTCGAGGTCACATTTCTGCCCTTCCTGCTCTCTTTGCCATGCCCTCTTCTCTACATTTAGCTGGAGAGAATGTTCTGCCAGTCATCAGATAATTTTCTGGGTTATTTTCACTGACATGGGTGTTACCTAGATGTATCCACAGAATGGGGTGAGCTTACAGTCCTCCTACTCAAACATTTATCCCAGAAGTCCCCAAATATATTGGCTTTTGAAGCATTATTAAGTAGTTCTTAAAAGACATTTTAGTAATAGCAAAACTTTAAAACTTATATGTATCAATGAATGGGAGTGAGCAACAGAAAAGTAAATGATAGAATTCAACTAGTATAAGGGACTTAATTTTCAAATCTATAATTGTGCTTAGAAATATCTTGAATTACAGAAGGAATCTCTTATTGAGGCTCCTACTTTCTGTTGTTTAAATTTATATTCTGCTTTGGGGTAATATGGCATTGCAAAAACCTACAACACTTGCAGCATGTAAATTTCTAGAATCATCAAAAAAATCATACAGACATATTAACTTCAGAATTTTGTATTAAAAAAAGAATTCACATAAAGGTATTCTCAATGGAGACAAAAAGATAGTAACCCTGACAGCATTTCATGTAAAATATTTATATCTTTACTATTAAGTTATGCATTATGAAAGAGTATTTTTTTCAAAGAGACAAAACTGTAGTAAGAAAGGGGCAACAGTGGTTATCAGGAGTTAGAATTAGAGGGAAGGTGTGACTACAAAGGAAAAGCAAAGGGAACTTCTGAGGGGACAGAACAAATCTAACTCTGTATTGGTGGTTACATGAATATTCAAGTGTCTTAAAATTCTTGGAACTTTTTAACAAAAAAGTAAACTTGCCCATTTGATATATTTTAAATTTTTTAACTATTACTTAGAAGAATCAATTTAAATTATCAACAATTTGAAATGTGTTAGATGTAAGATGCAATCAATTAGAATTGCAGGTTATTTTATGAAATAATAAGAACATACTTTTGGTCATTAAGATGCACCAAAAATAATCATTCTACTTCTATTGAATTTCATACTCAGATAATCAATAATGAAGAGAAAATTTTAAAATACTCTTTAGTATACGATGTATTGCTTAATTTTTAGAAAAATTATTTTTGAAAGTAAATTTTTTTAGAATTACTATGTATGTCTATCAACTTATTAAATTACATTTGTGGGTCAATTAGCATTCAAAAAGTAATGTAATTTTAATTGGTAGTGTCCTCTTTTACTCTCAAACGCATTTCAATTTGGATGACAAATTATATGGTCCTCCTACACACCCACCCAGCTTGTTGGTATCTTTAGGTCTGAACATTTGCAACATCCTCTGTGTAAATCTCTTTTACTCTTTGTGCATCTGACAAACCCCTACTCATCTTTCAAGGTTCAAGTCAAACTCTAGTAATTCAGGGTGAATTAACTTTTAAATCAACCAAGTTCCAACAACACCCTTGATGTACTTGCATGGGAGTATTTATTATTGTCAACAGGCATATTGAAGGGATTTGGGTATAAAAAGAGGAATATATAAAAAATGGTCACTTCATAAGATGAAAGTATACATTTTGAAAAAAAGAATCAAATTATATGAGGTCTGACCATTTTAGATTAAGTAAGGGATACGCTTTTTACCTGTGTGGGAACATAAGCAACTCAATTCTCCATCCAGTTAATGCATTTATTTTTACCCGCTTCTCCCTGAGCTAGAAGTCTGACAGCAGCAGTAAGTCTCTAAGGATTTGCAAGAGGCTCACACTCTCTAAGATAAAAACTGTCTTCTTGATTCCTGTTTTTGTTTTCATTTGCTTTAGAGGTTATCCCTATTTTTGAGAGTGTGAAGATTTTTCTGAGTGCTATCATCTGAGCATTTTTAAATTTTTGAGTCTAACTAGGAACATACACATTCTCCCCGTTTGATTCCCTATGAAGAATTCACCAGAAATCTGTCAAAAATAACCATAATATGAACATTTACAGCAGAACTTTAACATTTTTGGAAAACACATTCTCCTAGTATTCTGCTCTTCCCAGTCAAGCCAAAGCTTTTGAGTTCACCAAAATGCTTTTTAGCTTTTCTGCCCAAAATTATGGTTAGTGACTCTTATATGCAAGGAAATATAAGCACTGTAAATCTCTTAGAGGAAATATCAAGTGAGAATTATTTGGGGTGGCTAACACTAGTAATGACTGGAGTGACAAAATTCAAGATACATTTTTTTACATAAACATTGTATAATTTGCCATTTGATCTTGTGACTTTAACAAATCCTTTGAATTTAGTTATCAAGATTGTCATATGATCTTCAAAATCAGTACTTGAATAAGTTCTACATTTTGTAATATAGTTCACCTGCATTTATTGTATTTATTTCACAAAATTGTTTTAGAAATGAAAGAGATCATATGTGTAGTAAATTTGGTGCTTACTGGTTTGGAAATCTATTCTACTACAATGTCATGTCTTGACATTTTACAAAGTTCGTAGCAAACCCATGAGGACACACCAAAAAGAAACTCACTATTTTTAGACCTTAGAAAATCACTTTGACTTCATTTCATGAAATATAATATTATCTCCAACTCCCTTGGTTCTTATGACACTGAGTTTATTTTTGATTGAGGTAGCTACAGAAATGCTGTTTAAGCTAGAATATAGGGTTTTGTGTTTTTATTCTGTGCATAACTAGAACATAAGGGACACAAGGGAGAACATTCATTTTTTTTTAATTTTATTTATTTATTTGAGAGAGAGACAGTGAGAGAGGACATGAGAGGTGAGAAGGTCAGAGGGAGAAGCAGACTCCCCCTGGAGCTGGGAGCCGCATGCGGGACTCGATCCCGAGACTCCAGGACCTTGACCTGAGCCGAAGGCAGTTGCTCTACCAACTGAGCCACCCAGGCGCCCGAGAACATTCATTTTTCACAACTCTAATATCATCTTTTGAGAGGGTGGTGCTCTGGGAGTCACTGGCAATTCAATTGATTGAGATTGTCTGAATTCATCTGGGAATGAGGGTTGTCTATAAATAATCAGTTGGACACAAGAACATTTTCTTCTCTGGATGATACCTTATAAGATGGGACCACAGCTCCTCCATTTTTGAGTACCTGTGTCTTTACAACATTATCTTATTTATTACACACAAGGTCTCTGTGAATTGAGTGCTACTGTTACCCCCATTTGGTGAGAAAACTGTTCATAGGTTTACTCCAGGCTACACCTGAAGGGAGAGACTGAAACAACATAACTGAGCCTCTTCCACCTCACCAGCTTAACTTCATTTCATCAAAAGAAACCAGTTTGCTACCATATTTCACAGAGGCCCTTTCAATTGCAGTCTCAAAGATGTATTTGAAAGGATTCCAGGATGATAGTGTTGGAAGTACTAGGAAACTCTCTCTCCACCTAGACAACAATTACACTGACAGAGTCAGATGTAACTGTTTTGGACCTTTGAGGTCTACTGAAGGCTTACTAACTTCCAAGAGAAGGCTTGGACAGTAAAGTGTGGCTGCTTTAGGTCAACTTTACCTAACTTAGCACAGTAGGAGCTACCGATCTACCAACTCCCATCCCCATGGCAGGCATGCATTCTAGAGCGGTTTGCATGCAGCTTGTGAAAGCCAAATTGGGCAAAAACAAAAAAACAAAAAAACAAACAAAAACTATCCTCCAAATACTAGGGATTTGTACTATGATTTCTGATTGCTGCTTCTGATCTCAGAGGTGCAGAAAGAGAGAAAATTGTTCCACGCACCTACCCTCTGGGAGTAGTGAATTCCAGTGGATTTAGAAGTTGGAGATTTTACATTTCCTAATTTTAAAACTAAGAATAAAGCTATAATGATCAAAAGAGCATGGTAGTGGCATAAACACTGACATATAAACCAATAATATAGAATAGATATCCCAGAAATAAAGTTTCAGCTGATTTCTGACAAGTGTGCAAGACCGTTCAATGGGAAGAAGACAGCCTTCAACAAATGATTCCGGGAAAACCAGGTATTCACATGTGAAGAATGAAGTCGTATCATTACTTAAAACATAAACAGAAACTAACTCAAAAGGTATCAAAGGCCTAAATGCAAGAACAAAAACTGTAAAACTCTTAAAATTAAAACATAAGGCAAAAACCTCATGGCACTGAATTTGGCAATGGTTTCTTGGAAATAACACCAAGATCACAGGCAATAAAAGAACAGAGAAACTGGACCTCATGGAAATTTTAAAACTTTGAGCATCAAAAGATATTATCACCATAGTAAAAGGGTAACTCACCAAATGAGAGAAAATATTTGAAAACCATATATGTCATAGGGGATTAATAACCAAATGATAGAGAGAACTCCTAAAATTCATTTCAACAGAAACAAACAACCCAATTTAAAAGTGGGCAAAGGAGCTGAACTGACATTTCTCTAAAGAAGGTATATGAATGGCCAATAAGCACATGAAAAATGCTCAAAATCACTGATCATTAGGGACATGCAAATAAAAATTACAATGAGATACCACCTCATACCCATAAGGATAATTACTGTTAAAAAACAAACAGAAAATAATAAGTGTTGCAGGGATGTGGAGAGATTAGAACCTTGTGCACTGTTGCTAGGAAAGTAAAATAATATAGCTCCTGTGGAAAACCTCAAAAATGTAAAAATTGAATTAACATATGATCTAACAATCTCACTTCTGGGTATTTATCTAAATGAACCTGTTAATCAGAACAGTTAAATTATGGGAGCAATCCAAGGCTCCATCATCAATAGATGAATGGATAAGCCAAGAAACTGAAACAACATGAATGATGATAGATGAATGGATAAACAAAATATGGTCTACATATACAATGGAATATTATCCAGCCTTAAAAAGAAAATTCTGACATGTACTATGACATGGATGAAACTTGTGGACATTATGCTAAGTGAAATAAGCCATTCCCAAAGAGACAAATAATATGCGATTTCACTTACATGAAGTACCTAGAGTAGTCAAAATCACAGAGAGAGAGAAAGTAGAATGTGGGTTATAAGAAACTAAGGGAAGGAGGAAAATGGGAAGTTATTATTTGTTGGGTGCAGAGTTTTAGTTATGTAAGAGCTTTTTCTGCATCCATCTGAAGATGTTAGGTGGTTATGATAGTACGACCTTACAAATGTATTTAATACCTCTGACCTGTACGCTTAAATGGTTAAAATAGTAAATTTTACCTTATGTGTATTTTAGCACAATAAAACAACTTTAAGATATATTTGAGGAAGAAGGAATGGAGAAATGATCTGAAAATTTTATGACACATGCTGGGAACTGCAGTGAAAAAGTAATTTCTGTGTCGAAGGTTAAGTACTCTTAAAATATTATGCTAATATATTTTCATGTGCACAAAAGGAAAAAAACACTATGGAAGTGCACTGCTACTTGCAACAGAGCTAAAATGCATATGGACTTTGTTAAAAGAAAGAAAAAGCAAGTAATAAAAAAAAATAATTGCAATTTCACCATCTCACAAAATCAGTCTTTTCTCTTCCCTCAGAATAATCCTGGGGCTAGAGCCAAAAAGAGCAGAATACACAGAATGAAGTCTTAACTACTGCTAAACCTTACTGAACAGGCTCTGCCTTTGTGATTTTTTTTTTTCCTCAAAGACCTTTGAAATAAGCCTTACATGGAATAAAGCCTAAAAGCCAACTGGACTGGAAAATATCCACAATGTTCTTGTGATTTTTAATCTCTTTTCTAAGACAATAGCCAATCATGTCACATAAAACACTGTTAAGAGCCACCCAGAGGCAAAATTCTTAGACCACTGCTGAAATATTCATTGATTGCTTAGAAAACCAAATACCTGCACATTTTGAAGTATTACATTAATGACTAAAGGGCAACACTCTGTCACAGCTTTATTTCTCCCCAGAGAATATTTAGGAAACCTCAGACTGGTTGCATTTATATATGTAGAATGTCCTGCTATTCAGTGTTCCAAACCCCTCAATTCAGCCCATTAAAAAGATTCATACTCCATTAAAATTTCTTTGGAAATTTTTAGTTTTAATCATTTGCCTTGTAACTGGAACCTAAAATCATGGGTTGTATAACCTACAGCATGTGGAAATGTATTTCACTGTTTACAGCTTTAGCTAGACGTACTTTCTATAAATGTTTAGAGTTATTTCCTTTAGAGATGTTTCCTATTGCACTCTTCCACTCACAATCACATGCTACTAGGTATTATTTTACTAATTCCTACAACTTTCATTTATTCTCTCACTCAAAAGCTAACATGACATAATAAGAATGTTAGTAATGAAAAATAAAATATCTATCTTACATTTGATTGCACCTGTTTTTTATGTACCCAACATGTACACACTCCTTTTTTTCTTCTGCCTCAGATTAAAAGTTATTGAGAACAGGAAAACATTTAATTTGTTTTGATTATACTTCCTAGAGTCATTCAATAAATAAAGTTAAGTTACTCCTTGAATTAAGCAAGTTTCTGTCATCAGTAGGACTAATACTAATAAAGATAAATAATGTAATAAAAATCAGGATAAAATGATGCAAAGCAGAGAGGTCTCAGAAAAACAGTCACATCATCAACTTGTGAAATATATGTAGTGCTTCAACCCCGTACTACAAAGAGGATAGAAATCTATCACATTAGAAAAGATGGGCTCCTTAACTCCCGATTTAGAGAAGCTTTAAAGCAGGATTAATAGGAATCATGGCTGCCACCGTTAATGTGTCCCATGTTTTTATGAGCATCAACTTTCTATAAATAGGCTCTTTTATATAATTTAATCAGATCAGTAAGAGACAAGTTGCAAATGTTTAAAAGTATACAATTAATTATATTATTTCTTGTTTTCGACTTAAGGAATTATTCTACCCTTAGATGGGAAAAGCAAAATAAACTTTAATAGTCATGTAAATGTCAGTGAAGCTATTATTAAAGGTGAAATGCAAAAACAAACTGGATATTGACTTATGGGAAGATTTTATGTTGAACAGGCCCACTAATCAGACTCCACAGAGGATTTATTACAGTAACACATTTTGAATTAAGAAATCTTCTAAAAAACTCCCCTCAGATATTAGCCCATTTCTCTTAGTTCATCAACCTTGTATTTGACATAGTCACTGATACTACATAATGGTACATAAATTTTTGAATATATAATGTAAATAGAAATAAATTTTGAAGTACATTTTCAAATATAAGAAAACTTCTATTGGCTCTTGAAGTCTAATGAATAAGAATTCTCAGGCCAAAACTGAGATCTTGTTAGTTTTTCAGGTCTTTATTTCTCTTTATAGGTCTCAAAGGTCTTTCTCTTTATAGGTCTCAATGGCGTTGAATAAATTATTCTAAAGTAAATGACATCAAATTTCAAGCAGATTCCAAGTAATATAGGATTTTATACATATTATTGTTAGTTTTAATTAATTCTCTATTGTTAATACAATGAACTAATTTTAAGCAAACTTGCTGATTAAATATTTCGTTGTATCCAAATGGTAAGCAACTTTTTATTTTGTTATAAAACATAAAGAAATTAATTCAATGAAACCCATGTGTTATTGAATTCTGTTGACATAAAGCAATTGGTTAAAATTTTTGTTTTTGTATTGAACAGATGTTATTGGTTTTTTTTTTTTTTGGTATATATTTTCATCAGGTTTGTTGTTGTCATTGTTTTGCTTAATAATCATTTCCCTTCTTTAATAAGCATCTCCTGCTATTTCTTTGGGGATCTGGCCTAAGTTCCAATCTAAATCCATGTTATTTCAATACAGCTGACCTTAACCTGTCATATGGCCCAGGACTAACCGATATGAGCCCTAGTAGAAGAATTTGTTTCAAGTATAGATATGTGGTTCAAGTTGGTTTAATAAAGATTCACACCGATCATCTCTCAGTGCTACTGAGAAAAAAAAAAATTCTTACCCTGGGGTTTTTAGGACAGTAGAATTCTTTTTAGCCTGCAGAAGCTAATGGCCATTATTTGGCAACTGAGAATCTAGCAGACATTGAGGAAAGTAGAGATCAAAGAGGGGGTGATTCCCAATGATCTGAGTGATATTAGGTCATCCCTTTGGAGGACCAGCACTTCCGAAAATACTTTTTAAATATGTTACTAAAAGCATCTTTACATATTTTCCACTTTAACTCTAGCAAGTCTTTAATGTGTACCCCTGAGAACCAGTTTAATACACATGAGGAAAAATAATAAAATATAATTTTAAAATAGATCTGTAAAGCAAAATAATCCCTTCATATGAAGAACTTATTTTATATCAAATGCATGAATTAGCTCCTCCTACTCTCTAAACCTAATCCAGTCACCTGGATACTGGTTCCCATTCCCTTCTCCTTCAGAGGAAATTGTTTTTCAGTTGGATCCACTTCCATTTAATCTTCAACAAAACAACCAGTGCTATTTCTAAAATACAAAGCAGAACTGCACACTCTTACTCAGCACAATATAATATCGTCTCTTCACTTAGAGAATGTGCTTTTAAGCATGGCATACAGGATTTTCATGAATTGGCCCTCCAACCTGTTAAAGCACATCTACCACTCTCCACATCCCATTATCAATATCCCATATAACCATAAATAGTTTCTGAAACATGGAAAACATTTTCAAGCTTCCATGCTTGTCATATGTTTTTTCTTTGCTTCATTTAGCAATGCTAAGGAGTGGTCCTATTCATCCTTCCAAGGATGACTGCTTCAGAGATCATCTTTTTAATGTAACTTTTCCAATACTACCACACACTTGTATATACCTCCATTATAGTACATAGTGTATTATTTTGCAATTGTTTTTTAAACAGAAGCTGTTAAATGTGGCTAAAGGGACCAGTCAGGTTCACAGATTTGTTTGGTCCACACCATATTTTCTCATGCTAAAGTTTAAAATGATTACACCAAAGTCTAGGTCTCTGGCTTCTTGAAACTAAAAAGACTTGTTACTATACAGAAACAATTATCTCTGCCCAGCAGTATCTGATGCTTTGTACTTAGAGCACTTTGTACTCACCACTCTGTGAACACTTCCAATTGTTCCTCACAAACCTGACTTGCTTGGCTCATGCTACTGCTTGATTCCTTAGCTATCCTTCTGGTTTTAACATGTATGTCTTCCCACTGTAATTTCCTTTAGGATGGAGACTTAATTTAATTATATATATATTGGCCTCAAAGAACATTAGTCAAATCCAAAATCCAGGATTCATGTGAAAATAACTTGTTATATGAGACATCTATAGTGTTTTAAAATTTTTTCTAAAAGAATCAAAAGAGAACTATTAAAACTAGAAGAGATCAACAGCTTTATCTGATTAAATATTTTAATGACAATAAATAAATATGGTTGTCTTAATTTTCTAAACTTCAGTTGACTATATCTATATATACTCAAATGTAAAATCCCTACATAGAAAATCTATCAAGAGAATAAAAAGACAAGCCACAAACTGGACAAAAATATTTGCAAAAGATATGCTTGATAAGGACAGTTGTCCAAAACATGCAAAGAACTCTTAGACTTCAACAGTGGAAAAAAAAAAAAGAAAAGAAAAACCTGATTTAGAAGATCTGAATACATTCCTCACCAAAGAAGATATACAGATGGCCAAGATGCTCTACCTCATATGTTATCAGGAACTTGCCAATTAAAACAATTAAATATCACTGTACACATATCACAATGGCCAAAATCCAAAATACCAACAACATCAAATGCTAACAAGGACATAGTTAGTAATAGGAACTCTTATTCATTGATGATGAGAATGCAAAATGGCCACCGCCACTTTATGAAGGAGTTTAAAAGTTTCTTACTAAATGAAACGTACTCTTACCATATAATCCAACAATCACACTGCTTGGTATTTACCCAAAGTAGTTGAAAACATGTCTACACACAAACCTGCACACAGATTTTTACAGCAGCTTTATTCATAATTGCTAAAACTTGGAAGGAATCAAGATGTTCTTCGGTTGGTCAGTGAATAAATAAACTGTGGTACATCCAGACAATAGAATACTATTTGGCATTGAAGAGAAGTGAGTTATCAAATATGGAAAAAAGCAAAATGTATATTACTAATTGAAAGAAGCCAACTTCAAAAGACTACATAGCATATGTTTCCAACTATATGACATTTTGGGAAAAAAATGAAACTCTGGAGATGGTAAACAGATCTGTGGCTACCAGGGATTTGTGCAGAGAGAGGGATCATGAGTCAGAGCACAGAGAAATTTTAGGGCAGCAAAACTATTCTGAATGATATTACAATGATATATACATACTATTGTACATTTGTCCGAACCCCATAGAATTTGTAACACCAAAAGTGAACCGTAATGTGAACTATGGACTTTGGGTGATACTGACGTGTCAATGTCATCCACTGTAACAAAACTACCACACAGGTGCGGGATGTTGATAGAGGGGGAGAGTGTGTATATGTGAGGGGCGGGGTTTATGGAAAATCTTTGTATCTGCAGCTCACTTTTGCTGTAAACCTAAAACTGTTCTAAAAAGCAATGTCTAATTAAAAAAATCTAAATAGAATTTCTGGTGAAGCCCATCAGTTCTAGTACGTATAGGCAATAAAATTAGGCTTAATAAATACCTCCAGAGAGTTACAATTCTACTAAAATTTGCAGAACTAATCCGAACAGAATGTCTGTGGCACTCTGGCCCTGGTATATCAATATCACAAAATCAAGCCTAAGTTTCCAGAGACTTGCCTGTATAATATACAATACAAACAAATGTATTTAGTAAAGGTGACTACTATTGAGAGTTTTAGAATGTCTTAGTTGTCAGCTTTACTAGGCAGTAATTAGTCTATTGTCAAGAACTATTAAGTGTCTGAGATTTTACCTTACCTGAAGCCAATAAGTTCGACTGCCACAATTTTATGGTTGCTGATAGAAGACACAAGCTCCTGGGTCAGAAATGAGGATGGATTATTACACGGAGGTAGTAGGGGCACCTGGCTAGCTCAGCTGGTAGAGCATGAAACTCCTGATCTCAGGGTTGTGAGTTCAAGCCCCACACTGCGTGTAGAGATAGCTTACACAGAGCAATAGCTTACACTAGCAACAGCTAGAGTATCAACATTCCAGTGCTGTTTCCCTAAGCCACAAGTGCCACATGGCTGTGTGAAGTGAATCAGATAGCTACACAGGCAGTAGGCTGGGTTATGATAGAGGAACTCAAGTTTAGGGAACTAGAATATTTTACAATGGCCAATAAGCATGTTTGCCCTTTGTTCTGGAGGAAAGCATTGTCTTGATATACTAGACAGTACACATATCTGCCCTTTGTTCCAGGAGGAGATACTATATCTTTCAAGATGGGTTTCCACACATACATTCCAGAATATAAGAACAAGGAGCATTCAGTGCCTTGCTAAAAAGATGTGCAGAAATGCTGAAGATCAATGGGGAATTGTTACTCAAATGTTATAAACATCGAAACTTTTGTAGGCTTTAAAAAAAATACACAGTGGTCCAAACAAAATTCAACTGCTATACTAGGTTATTAAAAATGAAGTTTTAAGAGACCATTTCTGTTTATTTCTCTCTTCACTCTTTGTTTTTCTTCAACAGGTATTTTGAAATTTTATTTGTCACTGAAGTGTAAGCCCTGTGGATGCCAGGGTTTGGGAACCACAAGTACTTACGTTAAATATTAAAGGGCAAGAGCTGAAGGCCCTTGTCACCAGTTTCAATTAGAAATTCAGAACAGCCATATTTGAATAAACGTTTAAGCATTCACAGAAGTGAAAAATGACTGATAAAAGCTGAGTTATTTTTCTTTTATTACCAACAGTGCAAAGTAGCATCAAGGTGAACTCAGTCTATTTGGAAAAATTATATGGTAACATATTATTATTTCTCGATGTAACCTCACTGAAATCTGGGAAACATTTTTATTCCTCTCCAAAACTGAATACATTAGCCCTAGAACTTCCCACTAGGTGAAAGCTGAAAACTTTATCATTGAGTGCAAATCCATGCTTTATTTTTAACAGCGTCATTCTGTATAACCAAATATCATTGCAACAGAGTTAGAATAGAATTCAAAACACATCACAAAGAAGAAAAAACACCAAAATTGGTTTTACTTACATTTTAGACACTTCAGAGTATCATCATAGGTAATTGCTTAAAAGGTTATATTATCTTAGATAGAATTTAGCAACACATTAAAATTTTTGAGCTATTAACCATACAGGCATAAGTCATCTAGTCTAAATGAAAGCATTCACAACCAGTTTGCAAAAAACAGAAAAGAAGACAGCACTTATAAGCACGGGAAGTTCTGACTTCAAAGAGAAATATCAGAAGAGAAGTAGATAAAATTTTTATGAAATAAGTTGGGTATCATTTTATTTTTTCTAGCTCTATGGCTTACTGTTAATGATAGATATTCTTGACAAAAGAAGTCAGCCATCCAAATCAGAAAATGTGACTCTAGAACAAAGATGTGTTTTTTGGTAATAGGACAGTAGCAAAATCAGGGCACCTTATGAGTTATCATATATCATAATGATGGGAAATATCATAATGATGGGATTTTCTATTTTCATCCACATTTATATAGTCACAAAGGAAAAATGATAAAATATTGCCACTATTTTAAAGAATTGATCATATATTTTGGTAATCTTTTAATATATATAAGAAAAATAAAATTGGGGCGCCTGGGTGGCTCAGTGGGTTAAGCCGCTGCCTTCGGCTCGGGTCATGATCTCAGGGTCCTGGGATCGAGTCCCGCATCGGGCTCTCTGCTCAGCGGGGAGCCTGCTTCCTCCTCTCTCTCTCTCTCTCTGTCTGCCTCTCTGCCTACTTGTGATCTCTCTCTGTCAAATAAATAAAATCTTTAAAAAAAAAAAAAAAAGAAAAAGAAAAAGAAAACTACTGAGGGTTAACATCTTTTTTCTCCTTGTCTGGAATTTATGGTTTTGTACTTGAGCATACTGACATGTGTATCTGCCTCCATTATCAGACCTATGCTTTCTGAATGCAGGGATGTTTCATTTTTAAAGGATCAGGACAGAATCAGAGAAGAGTATGAACATAAGGAGACAGCAATCATGGGGACTACCCTAGAGTCTGTCTACTACAGAAAAGCCCCCTGAAAACAGCCATCACAGAGAAAAAAAGGATGGAGGAAAGAAATCTTTCATGAAAGCTGGCATCTCTTGAACCCCTCGGTCTCAAGATGACAAAACCAGCCTTACATTTAGCGCTCTCTGTCACGTGAAGAAGGAACAATGAGTTTAAGAACCAAATGAAGCTAATTTAAGTTGAATTTATGCCACTTGCAGCTGAAAAAAATGCTGACTTATACAGGTAGAGATCATATTGGTAATTACTATTATTCTAGTCTTACTAAGTATGAAAAAGTGGGTTATCTGCCATTGTATGCCATGAGAACTAAACAGACACATTTCTCCCAAGATCCATACTTGGTGATACTCTGATATCTTGAAATTAGCCATGGTAGGAATATTTCCATCATAGAATTTAGCAAATGGTACAAATCAGGCCCTTCTTCTCCCTTCCCTCAGAACCAGTTGTTAAACATTTGTAAACATTTGTAATGTTAGACTCTAGTTAGACTCTATGGCCATATCATCCAGCATGAAGCCTTTGGAAATTAAAGAACTATTAATAGTGGTAATTTTCTTCATGTCTAAAGATATTTTCCATTATTTTGGTTTTAATTATAAATTATACCTACTCACATAAACCCTGAAACCAAATTTGACTTGATGGGAAAATGTTCAGAATAATTTATTAAATCTTAATTCCAAGATATCTCTGAAATACTGGAATGAATCAGGCCTTCTGGGTATCTTAATAAAGATAAAGCAGTTGTTTGGCTTTCGAATACCAAGGAGACTGACAACTGTGATTATCAATATTACTTATCTCACTCTAATTAGCTTCTTTTTAATCAGCTTTTCTTGTGACTATGTATTTGGCTCTGCTTCTGAATTTTTCTCTAAATCTTCCGTATTTTCCCCTCAATATCAAATGCATTCTTTTAATCTTTTTTTTAGATGTCTCTTTTACTCTTTATATCTCTATAAATTCTCTATGCCCCTCTAATTTTGCCTCTCTGTTTCCATGTTTGTCTATTTCTACGAAAGGCTTGAGATGATTATTTTTGTTTGACTCGAATGATCTAAAATATCCAAATCTGTATAATAATTATAATTTTGCTAACACTTTATGAATAAAAAATGGGAAAAATTCCTATCCTGATGTACACAATTAAATAATACAGTTGAGTTAATTTGACCATTAACTAATAGTCCACACACAAATTAAGTATAAAATTATATGCTTGCCTCTGTATTAGGCACAGGTAAACTGAAAAGTGATGCTTTCTGTTTTACAGAACAATAATCCAGATTCATCAATGTGCTGTGAAAATACAGTCTGAAAATAGGTTGTGTTGGTCTGTATACCGTGCTAGGGAATCACACAAGAGAATCACCCCTAACCAGAACTTAAATGATTAGGGAAGTCTCTAAAAACAACTGCTCCTTTCCAAGCTGAAATATAATTTTATGAAGGAGGAGCTGTCTAAGATAAGAATCGGGTAGGAAGAAAAAATGTTCAAGGTAAAGAGATGAGCATATGCAAAAGGTAAGGTAAGACAAGGCTAGAGAGAAATATATGGGTGAGGACTGGGAGGTAAATGGCAGCAGTTTATAATCAGAGATTGTGATGAAGAAAACTCCCTGTTGTCTATCTTACTCTTTTCTATACCATTTACCTGTCCATAGTCAATTCAATTACACAAGAATTGATTTTTCAATTTCTTTGTGATTTGCCTTAAGCCTTTTGCTCACTGCCATCACTCGATTTACTCCTTTTTTTTTTTTTTAAGATTTTATTTATTTATTTGACAGACAGAGATCACAAGTAGGCAGAGAGGCAGGCAGAGAGAGAGAGAGAGAGGCTAGCAGGCTTCCCGATGCGGGGCTCGATCCCAGGACCCTGAGATCATGACCCGAGCCGAAGGCAGCAGCCCAAACCACTGAGCCACCCAGGCGCCCCTCGATTTACTCTTGAACTATTTTTTCAATGTCTCTCTCTCTGGCCCTCTCTCTCTTTCCTGCTATCGGTGTGTGTGTCTCTCTCCTCTATGACCACTAACTTTTCTCTCTTACAGCCTCTCACTGTCCAATACATAATCTCTCACCACTATCAAGCTAATTTATATTCTAAGCTTTAATTATGTTTAATTATGTAATCCAGATTTTTAGAATGCATTAATATCTAACTGTATATAATTTGCCTATGAAAATTCAATTGCATGATATTAGGCATTTTTTTTCATCCAATTGCCCTTCACTTTATTTGTAGGTTTGCATGGAGTCTTCTGCGTACAAAATCTCCCTTTTATTTTGATCTAGAATACCATACACATAACAGGAAGCAATCATGTTCCTATTTACCCCCAGAAGCTAAGAAGACAAATTGATAGCTACTATAATAAAAATAAGTAATGTTTACCTGTACTAGGTGATGTTAGATCACTTTGCCCAAGTAGGTGCACCCATTCCCCCCATGGCTATGTATGTTGGCTGCTAAGACTCACAGTTCCCCCTTCTTCCATTCCAGAGAACTGTTTACATCACAACACCTATTAGCCAGCAACCAAAGATTGACTACTATGGGGTTACAAAATGTACGGCTTCTTCTCCAGATGGCACCAATTTGTAGTGCAATTTCTACTCCAGAGCACAACATTGCTTAACTTTCTTCTGTCTTTTCTCTTCTTCCCTTCTACTGAGAGTACTTCTCAGTAAATTCTTTCACAAGAGTTTCTTCCCTAACCTCTGCTTTTAAAGAACTTAACCTGAGACAGCACCCACATTGTAGCTTGGGAGATAAGACCAAAGCATGTGAGAACTTCATGCTGAGCTCCTAAATGCTGACTCTGAAAGAGCTCCAGCACAATTTGCGGGCATCACTGTATATCTAAATATAGAGAGAAAGCACTTAATGATACGAAGAGTTTTTAAAAAGTGAACACAAGTGAGGCTTTTTATATATTCTGTTTCTCTTTACCTATACTTTATGGAAAGTCCTTGAATGGTATGTTCCAAAATAGCTGTGAAATATGGATCCTTGTGACGTACTCTCTTCCTCTTTACTAAGGCTTAATTAACATGTGACTAAATACTCCAGAACTGCCTTTTAAAATTCTGTGTGAAATCTGGTCACACTGAAACAACCATCTTAACTTTTAGCCAGAGGTCTGAAGGGCTAGGCTGGATGAGCTACATTAATGCTTTTGTGTTTTTTACTTTCTTTTCATGATATCACCCTAAGACCCCATTTTAGCCTATTAAAGCATCCCAAACACTGACTCCATAATAAATAATCTGTGGATTCTATTTTCTGGCAACAACCTTATGAGCTCAGAAATGAATTCTGCCCTAGCTATGCTTCAGGTGAGACTGCAATCCTGATCATTATCATAATTGTAGCCCTGTAAGAACCCAAAAGAAAGGACCTAACCGAGTCACGCTAAAACGCACAGAAAATATGAGATTTTGTAAGTTTGTTGTAAACCACACTAATTATTGTAAACCACAATAATTGTGATAATACTGTCATATGGGCAGTTGTTCACTAACACATCTTTCCAAAGAGAAGAAAAAAATTCAAACTTCTCTTCACTTCAGGCCGTTCTCAATGAAGGAAAACATCTTTACAAATACCGCAAGCTAAATAAAATTCTCCAGGCTAGATTGGATCAAATGCCTATGTTTGATAGGTGATCCCTTTGAAGTGTGATTTACAAATTCTGGGTCATAGGTCAAAGCCAAGAGCTCTGGGTACTGATAATATTGGAGGGTCATTTCCTAAAAGGAAAAGGACCATGATATCAGAGGGAATTCCTGCCAGCAAAAATAGATGTCCCACATAGCATTCCTGAACCACACCACAAAGCCTTTCTATTCAAAAGTAACTCAGACTAGAGATATCTGGGTGGCTCAGCTGGTTGAGCATCTAACTCTTGATTCTATCTCAGGTCATGATCTCATGAGTTGTGAGATCAACCCCCACATCACTGAGCCCCGCTTTGGCCTCTGTGCTCAGCAGGGAGTCTGCTTGAGATTCTCTCCCTCTGTCCTTCACCCCAATCCAGCTCTCTCTCTTTCAAATAAAGAAAAATAAAATATTTTTTTTAAAGTAACTCAGCATGATTGGATGTGGCATGTAGATAAAACCTATTATTTTGAAAATAACTAGAAGTAAATATTTTAGGGATTATAATAGAAAAATTGAACCTTCATTGACATGAGACTATACAAAATAAAAACATAACCTAGATGAAAAATAAGGACAAATTCAAATTTGGGAAAGTTAATATGATTCTCTTATTAGACCCTACTCAGATTATTAGATCTTGATAACTGCCATATCCCTTTGCTATGATTATGTAATCCTTAAGCCATTTCTGTTCTAAGACAGCGATCAAAAAGTAATTGAGTATCTTACATTTTTAAGTAGAGTCTTCTGTTGATCTGAGCATTCTAACCCTCAAAATAGGAGGACCTGACCTTGAGCCTAGAGTCTCTCTATCAAGGTATACATTTGAGACCCCAATGAAAGAGGCTGTTCATACTTTCTTCTCTTTGTCTCTTCACCAAAGGCTTGTTCACTATAAATTAGGAGTACAAAAATCGAAATGCTTTAAAAATTTTTCAAAAAAATTTTTTTCTACACTTCAAATATTGTTGTGGTTTTTCATGCAATAATAGTCCACGCTGTACTAATTGGACATCTATTGCAAAGAAGGCCAATTAATGTAACAGAAGCTAATGAGAGGATATTAAAATAATAGAAAAGTAACAAATGTTTAAATTAACATTAAATGAATCCCCACCATGCAGTCTTAGTTTTTGATGAAGATGTTTAATCAACTGTTACACAGATTGCATTATTATACCAACAATACTAAATTACATTATTGGAACAGACCAGCATATATTATTGTCAATATACCAGAATGTCAATGACTCCTTCTAGCTTTGACCTTGTGTAACCTAATATTAAATTAGCAAAGATACATTATTTAAACCAAATTCACTTTTACCTTAACCCCATGATCATAACACTAATGTAAAATTGTGCTAGTGAAATTCCTAAGTAAGGAGGTTCATGAGAGATGTGCTTGCCCTAGAAAACAATGTCTGATCATAAATAGAAGTTAAGTTCATCTACCTATTCCCTATTTAGGCCACAAGAGGAAAAAAGAAAAGAGAAGAGAAGATTTTCTTATTCATTTGATAATTCATTTTTCTAATCCAAATTCCAAGTTCCAGACATCAGGATACTACTGTGTTTTCAATTGTAGACGGGGAGCAATCAAGTCTTTCTTAACTATCAACATAAGCAGAGAACTGAGTGAGAAGTTAGTTGAGGAGAAGCCAGAAAAAGTAAGGCCTATTTGACAATATCCAAAGTCAGAGAAAGTCTGTATTAAACCAACAAAAGCTCGGGTTGGGGGAAGGAATTAATAAATGGAAAAGTTCCCAAATGCTACCTGGAACTAAGTTTGATCTACGGAGTAAGGAGAGCTCAGTTAATGGAGAAAGCCATCCTACAATGTGCCACGAAGGATCCAAAAGACAGGAGATGATGGGTAAGTTATTTTTTCTCAATTCAAGCTTCTTGTTTTAAATAAAATACAAGGGATACCTGCCTCATAAAAACTAAATGCTACAAAAGTTAACTTGAATAATAATGCAAAACGTTTGTTTGTGTCTAGAATAGTAAAGGAATGAAGTACTAATAAAGGAGGGTTATTAATGAAAGGATTACTTATTTAAACTACTGCCTACTAAAATATGGCTTCTAAGTGATTTTAGTTAACATCTGTAAAGGGATCTTGACTCTTAGATAAGAATCTGAAAACCTTCAGAAGCAACTGGAATAGGAAACTAGAGCTTGATTGTAAAGGTTGACAGAGTCCCAGGCAGAAACCAAAAACGAATAGAAGGCACTGTTTAGAGCAGACCATTTAGACACCGAATGCAGTGTTAGTTAATAATTCTCCAGAGCCAAAATGTGTGAGCTTTATTCTGCCACTTTTCTACAATGCCAAGATCTACAAATAGCAGGAATTTTAAAGCTTGACCCAGCCTTCTGTGTCTCTGCAGGAATACAGTAGGAAAAATATTCAGTTGATTTAATGAGGATGTTCTATAGGCTTTTTAATTTAATTTCCCAACTCTCTACTGCTTAATTTACTCTTGGGGAATGCAGTAATTTGCTATACTAACGGATCATTAAAGAAAACACCATTCAGTTAAGCATATGAACATAATATATAAAAGAGCATTATACAGTTTCTGATAGAGTTCCGAGGTCTATAGAAAGCCCTTTGTCTCACTTGTGTCTTTACAGATTTTTTTCTGTTAAAGACTAAGATTCAATATGTGAAAAGATCCTACTGTAGTGTTAAGGTATTGTTACAGAAATACAAACGTGAAACCAATCTCACATCTCATCATTTGATAAACATTTGTTGAGCCCTTGCTACTGGGGTCTCTGGGGAATTACAGGGTAGCTATAGTTTTCCTAGAGGCACCAAACACTCTTCTTCCTACTTTTGCAGCGGCTTCATCATTTCTGCCAGCCTCAGTCAAACTGGTGGTCGTCTGCTTTCCTTATTCATCATTCACTGATTCACTGCATAGAGGCGAGGGAAAAAAATAGAAAATGCCAAATTAAGTTAAGAAGAAAAAGTCTGTCACATTTGGATCACAGAAGGTTTTCAGGAAGTAGATGGAGACTTGAGAGTATGATTCTGTTACAAAAAACAGGATGCAGCTCCAAGACCTCAAGCCTCCACTCCCCACTGGTTGTTAACTGTTACCTAAGCCTACAGTTAACCTTTGACATGCTGACAGAGAAAACCTTCTCTGTTGTAACCTTCTTTTATGCATATTCATAACATTAGTCATGAATATATAGATAGTGTCAAATGCAGTTTAACCTTCATAGTGTCATATAAGTTAAGATAGATTTGTGTCTCAGTATTTGACAATTTAGAAATATCCTTGAGTTTCCAGCCCATGTAAATATTTAGAAAGCTTTTAACCTAGTGACCATGATAATTTATTTGAAGTACTAGGATATTAAAAAGAGATCATCAAACATTTGCATTAGCTAAATGAAATTTATCCCTAAAGGCAAGGATATCCTAATTGACATTCTAATATGTATGATAATTAGAATGTTAAAAGATAATTTCTATAGAATCTATAACCCAATATTAAACATGAAAAGAATATATTTTAAGGAACATTTTAGTTCCTCAAAGAAAGATGCATTTATATCTTTGAATTTATTTTTCTTCATTTCCTATTTTTTTTTAAAAAGAACTAAATCTGAACAAAACCACATGATCAAAGTTCATTTCTCAGTCACCTGAGGGTCTACATTATAATTCTACTGATTTTTAACCTCATCAAATTTCAAGTAACCATTTTTAACCAAATTTAAGAACCATTTTGACAATCCCAAATACTGTGTGCTTGGAGGCAAACACTCTTTAACATTGAGGTTGTGAGAACAATGATCAGCTGCTTTTTGGGGAGGAAGCACACCTTCTCCAAAGCTGTAAGTAATGTAGGGGGACATAGCAAACTGCTTAGAGGATGGCCAAGGATTATATCCAATTTGAATAGCAAATATAAAAACTGTGATATATTTTTCAGTGTTTCAAGTGCCTTTTTTATTTCTTGAGGAAACTATGCTTATCAGGTAGGTTATTGATGAAGTGAAGATTCCAATGTTAAGGGCTAAAACTGCTCAGGGCTTTGGTACTGGACCTGTTCCAGAGGGGTGGAGTGATTCAAAGATTTTTATATCAAAATGCCCATGTGTGGGTGAGAGATTTCTGGAGAGTAGGTAAAGAAAGAAGGAGAAGAAGGAAATAAATCAGACAATCAGTAGTCATAAATTTTCCTGGCCTTTATATTTTTTTGTAATGCAAAGCTGATTTTGATGCTATCTCAGAAGAGTGGAATACAGTTGACCTTTGAGCAATACAAGTTTGAAATTCATGGGTCCACTTATATACAAATTTGTTTCAATAAATACAGTACTGAAAATGTATTTTCTCTAACTTATGACTTTAACAATATTTTTTCTCTAGCTTCTCTGTTGTTAGAATACAGTAGGTAACACATATCATACAAAGTATTTGTTAATCAACCATTTATGTTATCAGTAAGGCTTCTAGTCAACAGTAGGCTATTAGCAGTCAAGTTCTGGGGAGTCACAAGTAATACACTTATTTTCAACTGTGCCAGAGTTGGCATCCCTAACCCCCAAATTATTCAAGGGTCAACTGTATAATTATAGTTCATGTTCCACCAACCTGAATGTGAGCATAGTAAAAGCAGGGGATTTTGACTATTTGATTTACACATAGCCACAGTTCTAAGAACAATGCTTGGAATATAGAAGAAGTTTAATAAATATTAGTTGAATAGACAACTGAATTTTTCATCACATTTTTCATAGTTGAAATTTCATTCTCTGGCCTAACAGTAAGTATAGAAACACATACCATATTAGGTATTAGGAGACAATCATGTACACAGGCACAGACTATGTCCCTGAACCCAGCTAAGTTAAAAACAAAACAAAACATAACAAAACAAAACAATACAATACAAAGAATGCAGAAACTTAGCCACAAAGAGAGTCAGATTACAAAATGACTTTACCAATACAAGTACATCATCATACTAAAAGAAAAGTTTTCAACCAACAAGAAGTTAATAGCACCTTTATAGTTTTAATTGCATATAACTAGAGAAGTCATAACATTTCCTGACATTAGAAATTGAGATACCATGAATATGCTCATAAATCTTGATAAATGTTTTTGTTTTCCTTATGTTTTTATATTTGAACTATGTCTCCCTGAGGCCTCTGTGGTAAACCAAAATAATAGTCCCCAAAGATATCTAGATCTTGATCTCTGGAGTCAGTGAATATTACTCAATTATGGATTGACAGGACTCAGTGAAGGATTATGAGATGTAGAAATTATCTGGAACTAACCAGATGGCCTTAAATATAATCAAAAGTATCCTTATTAAAACAAAATAGAAGGAAATACTACTACAGATGAAAAAAGGTGATGAGATGACCTCAGCAGAGAGAGAGATTTGATATTATGCTACTGGCTTTAAGAGGGGGAAGCGGTCACAAGCCAAGAAATGCAAGGAGCAAGCTGCAGAAGCTGGAAAAGGCAAGGTGAAGAATTCTCCCCGAAAGCCTCCAGAGGGACCAGAGCCCTGCTGAACCTTGATTTAAGCTCACTGAAACTATTTTGGACTTCTGGTCTCCAGTACTTAAGAAAATAGATTGGTACTATTTCAATGCACAAAGGTTGAGATAATTTGTCACAACTGTCCTAGTATATGAATATGGTACCTGTCAAGCTAGGTTCAGGCAACTCTCACAGGGTAAGTCTATGAAGAAAGGATTAAAAGAGGTCAAATATTAACCAAGAAAATTGCAGGTAGTGAATTCTTGGAATCAACGGGTAAAATGAATTTGCATTTAGTGAGCTGTATTTCCCAAAGGAATACTGATAGGTTTAAATCTTATGACAAATTCAACATTAAATGAATAAATATATTAAAAATAAATAAATAAATGAATGAATAAGAGATAAAGCTGTATTTCAAAATCTGTAAAATAATTTTAATTGGTCTTTAGTTAAAATGGTGAAAATATCCTCCAAGTAAAAACATTTATGTGTTGAAAATCTTGATTATTCAAGAATCTTTGTGTAAGTATCAAGTAAGTGTAATACAGTTTTAAAATCTTAAGATACAAGTATTAAATAGGTCCAATATATACTAAAAATGCAACAAAGACAAAGCTAAAAATAGTATTTTATTATGATCAATATTAATCTTTGAGCAGAAATAGAGAATTTTAAATCCAAGAAACATATTCCATGTAACTATGCAAGTTTCAGCATCTGCGATAACTCTGGTTGACATTATGGCTGCCAAAATTACTGCACTGGGGAAGGTGGTAATACTAGATCTAGTTTTGGAGAGAACTAATGTCGTCAATAACTAGTGAAACAGTTCATGGCCAGCTGTGGGTGAGACTGATGCTTTATCTTCCATGCATGTGCCAGCCTTTGTCCAATTCAAACACATTTTTTTCCAGATATGACGGAGACACAGAATAAGAGCCTAAGTGTAGACTAAATCACCAAGTGAAAAGTCAGCAAGAGTGATGGGATTTTAACTTTGGTTCCCTAAAATAAATTAATTTCTCTTCTTATGCTTGAAAACAGATTTAGGTGGAAAATTTAGGTAACTGACATATTTATAAGAACCATCTTGTGAGATCTGAACTAATGTATCCTTTGCCCCATGGTAATGTTTCCCACATCCAGTAGAGGCATTCTACTTTATTCCTAACACCTTACATAAAAACAAGCACACACACCCATATGGACCACTAAATGGCGCAATGCTTCTGAAATTCACCAAGTGAGTGGGTAAAGTGTAAAAGTATTAAATAACACTAATACATGAAACCCAACAACCAAAGATGATACCATGTATTTTTTTCCTGTTAAATTTTCCAATATTTTATAACAAAGAAAAAGAAAGAAAATATACTCATGCTTTAGGAGCAGAACAGTTTGGCTGATCTAATAATTAAATTGACATAAGACAGATAAACAGGAGAAAAACGAATTTAATTCCTATGTACAGGAGCTCCTAGAAATATGAGACCCAAAGATGTGAACAAAGCAGGTGGCTTTTATACCTCTTAGACAACAAAATAATAAAAGAAATAATAAAGAATTGTGAAGAATTGACAAGACAAAGAATTTTGGGCTTGGGGCAATAACTTAGTAAATAATTAACAAAGTTGGGTTTATACAACCTTTTCACCCGTGGATTCCCTATCCATGGAGATAATAATGTCTCCTTTCCTCCTGATACAGAGAGGGTACCTTTCATGTAAGAGACTTATTTCCTGCCTTCAGGGAGACAAAGGACATCAGTGTCCTTCTTGCATTGGTTGTTTCTTAATGTAACTCTATTTCAAAATAATCTATATGCCAAAGCGGCATATTTTGGAGGAGGCTGCTCTGAACTTCATCAATGCATAAGAAAGATGTTAAGGAATTTTGTAAGTATCATGTGTTTTTAATAGCTCCCTATGGTATTATTTCTACTTTTAAGATAGATCGTGTCTTTAACATGCAAGCATTACATTCATAAAAAGTCATACATATTTCTGATGAAGCTAGACCTTGTTATTCATTTGCATTTACTAATATTCTTATTCAAGCCTAATTAATAGCAGAAGAGAGTTTGGAAATTAAAGGTTGCCCTTGTGGCATAGTCACCAGTTATTGAAATATTTGGAAATCAATGTACTTTATTAATTAGTAATGATTTTGCTTTCAACTAAGCAGATAATAAAAATGGACATGTTTGCCTCACACGACATAAGATTAATAAGTAACATGAGAGCCACTGATTCTGTCCTTACACATAAATCTTGGAGATGAGATACTTTGTGCCACTGATCATCAAGGCTATAGATATCCTAATTGGCTTTATGTAATGGCTGATCAATGATAGAAAGAAATATTCCAAATATCACCAAATGCTTCTGAACAATGTTTCCTATCTTCTGCTCTTTGGTATATCCAACCTGAAGAGAATAATGCTAGAAAAGAGTATAATGTCAAAAAATCCCCAAATAGCACAAAACAAAAGGTGTGAAAACCAAGAATGATAAAATTGATTCCACTTTTTCTGCAAAGCTAATGCAGCACAGAAAAACCTAGACTGATTGATAGGTTTGTAAATCATTGCGTTTTATTAATTATTAGTGTCTCTCCTCTTCAGTTTATCAGCTAATAAGTGTATCAGAAGAAAATGCAGGGTTTTTTTTTTTCTTTTTTGCTCCAGCTTCTTCGCAGCAATTGTACACCAGGGGTCCTGAAGAGCCTCAATTATTTATGTAACCAGACTTTCCACTTCCATAACAAGAACTGGTTGAGCCCGAGGTTCTCAATAATATTAGAACTGATATATATTTAAAGTAGAATTGTCTTGACTGTTAACTCCACATTAGAGCCTCATAAAAACAATGAGCAAAGTTGAGAGGGGTGTGCAGCTTTCCGGGAAATCTTCAATGTGGGGAGTGGGAGGAGTATTAGAATTCAGCTGGGTGTGCAGAGTGAAGGCATGTCAGAAAGAGGAAATCAGGATGAAAGGAGTGGGGCTGGAATTGAGAGGAGTGTGTCAGACATGCTAAGTCGATGATTTTATTCAAACAAAACATCCACCTGGGGAGGACAGGGGAATCATGTTCCAAGCAAACTTGTATTGACGACGAATTCCTCATCTCTCCCTTGCCTCAGTTATGGTCTTTCTGCAAGATTTTCTTCTCATCTTTCTTCGTTCCCTCAGCTACCCCAATAAGATCAACCATGCCCCTTTGGAGAGCTTCCTGAGTTACTGTACGGTGGTTCTGAATTACATAGAAATGGGTCTGAATTTTGCCATGTCAACTTTCTAAAGCAAACCTGTTGCAAATTAATAAAACTCTTATCTGTATAATGAGTGTAATATTGGCCTTAACCATTTAAGTTCTTTGTGAGAATTCAATAGGATAGGGAATTAAAACGGGGTATTTTAAATGTTTAATAAAACTTCAACCAAAGTACTCAAAAAATATTGAAAATTGTAGTGATTATACCTATGAAAATTTGCTCTTATAATTCCATTTGAATCAGCACTCTGATTCATCCCTTTATTACTTTACATCTAAATGTCTACACTTGCCTTTTCTTTTCAGCAGTGTCTTTTTTTTTTAATTCTTCTCCATTTATTATTTTAGCAGTAGAAAATTTAGAAAGGGAAAAGAAGAAGGCATTACTAATGTCACTATAACATTTTTATGCATGTTTTAAATAACTTAGTTTTTAGTTTTTACTGCAAATTATACTATATACCCTGTAATTTACATAGCAATTTGAATATGGTATTTCCTTCATTATTAAATAAACACTGCATAAAGATTGTTTTAATGGTTTCATAGTATTATTTTATGTGAATTACTAGAATTTATTTAGCCAATTATTCTGTTTTTATTATTTAAAGAATACTGCAATGACTGTGTCTAAGAATTTTTCTTATTTGAGGATTCTGGGAAGCACTCCTTTTCCTCTTAATGTAAATTTCTTGAATTGATATTTCTGAGACATATAAAATGAGCTGACACATTATATGTGTTTTTTAGTAAATTTTCTTTCCAAAAGATTCACAGTAATATCTATCCTCAGCAGCCATATGCATTTTATTTTATTCTCACATACTGTGTGACAATTCTAAAAATATCTGATAATTTTGTAATGAAGTAATTGCTTTGTATTTCCTACCTCTCACCTCAGTTTTCCCTTTCAACCTGTCCAGCATACTACCACCAGATTAGTATTCATAATCACTGTTTTTATAAAGTAGTTCCTCTATAAAACATCTAATAACTCCCCTCTTCATCCAACTGAAGTTCCAGCAGTTTTTACCTTAGAATTGACTACTTCCAAAGTGTGATCATCACTATTTTTCTTATATTATCTACTTATCTGTCCATCTAAAATTGTGATTTCATGCTCCTTTGGGAGTAACCTTCAAAGTTTATTCTATGTACTCTGAAGAGTCCCTCACTTATATGAACTCTTTTCAGATCTCCAGTTCTCATACTTAGCTGATTTTTTAACAACAGCACTTGGATGTTTCAAAGGCATCATAACCCTAACACATGCAAAAACAGAACTAAAATATATTGTTCCTACATCTTTCCTCTTTCTGAACATGTCAACACCATACATGCAGTTCCTTAGGTCAGTAACCCTCTTCATCAAACTTACAATCTGAACAGCAAACCTGTTGTCTCTACCTCAAGTCCTAGCATGTTTCTCCACGCTCACTGCAGTCACCTAGCTCAGTCTACCCCACATTTTCTGGGTAATGCTGCAGCCCACTGGCACATCATCCTAACTCCATGCTTAAACTTCTCTCCCCCCTCTTCCTATTGGCGGACTAATAGAGAAGTTTAAAGGAAAGACCACTTGAATTCCACAAACTCATTTTTCTATGCACGTTTTTACTTACTTCAGTTTATTCTGCCTTTTTAAAATTTATCATTATAAGATTATTATAACACTCTAACGTATGGAGATTAGGTCATTCTCTAAGTAAAATCTTCAATGGCTTCCTATTAAACACACAATAAAATGCAACCTCTTTGTCATGATTTATTAGGCCTTAAACAATCTGGCCTTGCTAATGTCTCCAGCTTCATTGTGTGCAACTCTCTACTTCACACTATGTTCCATGTACATTAGCACCACCCACACCCTCAAAAATGCCAAATTCTTTTTTGTGCTAGGACTTCTGCACATGCTGTTTCTATATGAAAAACCCAAGTCAGCTTCTCCTTTGATGTCAATTGTATGTTTGTTTTTATAATGAAACATGGTCATATGCCACCCCTATCTAACAGAAGGTCCTATAGGGCATTCAAGGGCTTTGCACTGATCAAGTAAAAAGTAAACACAAAATGTTAAGTCTCAGGAACTCTTAAGGGGAGAGAGGGACTGACTATGGACTTCAATGTGTCTTGATGGGTGTTGCTGAGCAACACAGTGTGGAGATTCCAGGTTAGAGAGCTTGGAAGGGTAGTAACAGTTTGACCCTTTTCAGCCCAAAGTTCAATCTATGGCTAGTAAATGTTCAACATAGTTTCCCTAGATGAGCAAATCAGACAGTCCTAATGGCTAAAACCCTGCTTATTTGGACTATGGTCAAACAATTTTGTGTATAAAATTTTGAGTTGGCAGAGAGGGATTTTGAGCTCACAGATCTCACCCTGTCATAAAATAAACAATTTAAGGACCAATATACAAGTATTTCTTTGAAAAAGTTGATTATAGCATAGGGAACTACTATGAATTCTTCCATGAAGATTCTCCTACATATATTATTACCCAAACTTATGGGTCCAAAATAACACATAAAGTCTGTATTTTTAATACATACACACTAAGAAATCTTTTTTCCCTTTTTTTAGAGAGGGAGAAATGAGGGGAGGTTCAAAGAGAGAATCTTAAGCAGACTCCACGCCCAGTATGAAGCCCAACATGGGGCTGGATTTCACAACCCTGAGATCATGACCTGATCCAAAATCAAGAGATGGTTGCTTAACCGACTGAGCACTACCTCAGAAATCTTACCAGGAACTATGCCACATTGAGGTCTTCAGTTTTCCCTAACTCTGTTTTCTAGTTTTACAACTAGAGTCATGGGACTAAGAATGTAGGAATTATAATTATTAATCATCTGCTTGATATCAATGATCCTGCTGAAACTAATTCCCCACAATCTTTAATTTTTAGAATATTTCTTATTTATTCTGACTCTAGTTTAGTAAATGTCAGTAATATTCCCTTACTCAGAACCTTATAGCTATCCATCACAAAGTTAAATATATGCGAGATTTTCTTAAATTTCTTCATTTCTGACAAAACTTTAGTTTGACAATGAAAAAAAAGGAGAAGACACAAATAACTAAAGTGAAAAATAAAGGTGGGGATAAACGACTGATCTTACAGAAATTAAGTATGAAGGAATACAATGAAGAGTTGTATGCCCAAATGCAGTGGAAAAATTTCTGGAAGCAAACAGGTTAACTAGCCTGACTCAAGATGAGTGGGAGGTCGGGGTACCAGGTGGTGGGTGTTAGAGAGGGCACGGATTGCATGGAGCACTGGGTGTGGTGCAAAAATAATGAATACTGTTATGCTGAAAATAAAAAATAAATTTAAAAAAAAAAGATGCAATAGAAAATCTCAATAGATCTATAAGAAATAAAGAGAATGAATCAGTAATCAAAAACTTCCAAAGAAAACTTCAGGGCCAAGAAAAGCCTAGGACCAGATAATGGTTTCACAAGGGAATTCTTCAAAACATGCAAGAACTAACACCAATCCTTTTCAAACTCTTCCAAAAAACAAACAAACAAAAAAAAAAAAAACCTCAACAAACAAACAAAACAAAACAAAAAACAGAAAAAGGAGGAACACTTTCTAACTCATTCTTTGAGGCCATCATTACCCTGATACTGATGCTGAAGCCAAAGACATCATAAGAAAAATGCAGACCAAAACCTCTTAGGAAAACAGACGTAAAAATTCTCAACAAAAGGCTACCAAACCAAATCCAACAGTATATCAAAAAGATTATATATGACCTAACACAGTGGGATTTATCCAAGGAATGCAAGGGTGATTCAACACAAGAAAATCAATTAATGTAATACAGCACATTCATAAAATGAAAGAAAACAATGACATGATCATCTCAATAGACACAGAAAGGGCATTTGGCAAACTCCAACACCCTTTTGTGATTATAAAACACTCAGAAAGCTATTAATAGAAGGGAACTTCTTCAACATGATTAAAGGATATTTATTTTAAAAACTCAAAGTTAACATCATACTCAATGTTGGGAGACTGAAAGATGTCCCCCTAAAGCCAGATTCAGAAGGGTGGAGGGATGGGAAGTTATTGCTTAATGGATACACAGTTTCTGTCTGAGGTGAAGGAAGAGTTTAAAAGCAAGTACTCTGTGAATATTTTTGAATCAGCAAATAATGATCCAGAATCAAAGGGATCCAACATTAAAAATATATATGTAATATTAAAACTCTATCAAGTAAGATGAAGAATAAATCACTAAGACTGAAGAGAGTAGACAGTTTGAGAAAATAACTTTCAAGTCACTCTCCCTTTAACCAAAATCATAGCTTATTGGCAGCAAGCTATCCTTCCATGGCCATCAACTTTGCATGTGGCCAGATGCTGTTTTAAGTATTAAAGACACCTATTATGAATATGCCACATCTAGCCACAAGCAGCTTCCGTATAATTATGAAAGGTTATTTCCGTCCCACTGGTCCTGTGGAGCCTTCCATAATGACTTCAGCCCTCAGTGATCATGTCTTGTTGAATGGGTTCCGATCACACTGATTTGGCTCACTTTTATTGTTACTTCTCTGAATTCTAGGCCACAATAAAACAGGAACTATAGTATTTTGTTTGCTTTAATCCCCAGCAACTAGAATTTTGTCCAGCAGGCAGTAGCTTCAAATGATTTGGGAAACGGATAGCTGGAGTTGGAAGCAATATAACGGAGAAGAGTGTGGTTTTAATTTTTTTTTCTTCTCAAAACAGGGAGCGATAGATTCAAAGAAGGAAGAAAATTAGTGGTCCCACTGCGCTTTTAGGACGATGGTTTTTCTGGCAGAAGTCTTATACAAAACATTGGGACATTGGTAAATGACTAAATAGGTCCAGCCACGAAAGCAGACTTCATGCTAGACAGACAGAAAAAAGAAAAAAAAATCTATAGTTTACTGTATATCATTAATAGATTAATAACATGAAATCAATTTTGTATTAAAGATTGTTGGGCTGAAAACAAAATCCACAGAAGAAGGA
Organism: Mustela putorius furo; assembly: GCF_011764305.1. NCBI lineage: Eukaryota > Metazoa > Chordata > Mammalia > Carnivora > Mustelidae > Mustela > Mustela putorius. The sequence continues at coordinate 13,461,425 of NW_025421322.1, read as the reverse complement.
TCAGGGCTAAGTTCTTCTTGGCTTTTGTTTCCATGCATAGCAGTATGGCCTCTTAAAGGCAAAAATAGAAATGGAATGAGCCTGTAACCATAGAAACTGCATGTAGCAGTTAGGGGAAATGCACTTAAGATGTAAAAACACCAAGTGAATATACAGTACATAACAAAAACATATTCATAGTTGTCAAACTGAAGTACAAGTGTGAATATTGTTCACAATAGTTTTGGCTAGTAATCTTATTTCTTAAGGAGATACCTGCTAAAAACATAAATCTTACTGTATAGCTCTAAAGATTAAAAGGGAGAAAAAAAACTCTTTTCTGATAATTCTAGCCTTTGAGTAGGCTAGAAAGAGATTAATGGGAAACAAAGAGGATTTAAGTTAAATTTTAAAGTTATAATTCAGTCTTTAATCAATAACTAAGACTGTTTATTGATTATATAACAGTTCCAGTGAAAATCTAGTGTTGCTATACTTAATTTTCTAGAAAAATAAATGATAGTATTTATTTCTCTAGCCAAACTAACAAAGACCTGGACATTATGAACAAGAGTACTGATAAGAGCAAGGGAAGTATAAAAAGGATCAAGGGTGGAGAATTGACTGCATGTAGCAGTTAGGGGAGAAAAGAATATGTCAAAACTGCATAGAACTTACATTTTAAAAATTATTAATATATACATCCATTACACTTTTCCATTATAGACTCTATTAGAATAACATTTAACAATCAGAATAGTCTTCTGCTCACTGTCTTACTCTCCAGCAGACAGTAAACTCCTCGGGACTGAGAGTTATACCTGTTCATCCTTATAACCTCAGTTGCTAGCTAGCACTGTGCCTTTCATGGAGGAAGGAACTCTGATTTTTGCTGAATGACTAAAAGAATAAAAAGACCTTATAAAAATCAAACAAAGTGGTTATGAGCCAGTGAATAGAGGTGGTAAATTGGTAGTTTAGTGGGGGGAAGTTAAGAGATGAAACTAAAGATACTAGAAAGTCATTAGAGTTTCCACTCAAAGAAGAATCACAATCACATACACAGAGGTTTGAAACTATCTGGAGATATATGTCCAAGAAGCCTACCAACTTTTGATATTTGTATTGCCAAAGGAGCCACAAGCCTGTGACTGCTCCCCCAAAATCCCAAGTCCTTAAAAGTCATCAACAGAAAGCAAATCAAGAGCTCTACAACACACACACACACACAAAAACTGAATTATTTACAGTGGACAAGGACAAGGGACAAATAACCTCATGGGATGTGAAGCAGGCCAGGAAGGACAACAGACAATATACCAAGGACACCACTCTTACTCCTGGAATGCAGACCCAGAGAGCATCAGATCTGGTAATGAAGGCTGCTATTCCATTTCTGGAGTAGGCAGAACAGAAGATTTTTGTAATTTCTGCTCAATGGGATTTGTTAATGATTATGAGCTTGTGATTAATGTCTGTCTTCCTTCTTTCCACTTAACAGTAGCAGCTTTATGGCAACTGTCCTATTCTTACTCTGTTATTCCATACTGAGGGTATGCTAGTTGTGGGTGGGGATCCACAGATAATTCATCTGTTATCTTAGAGTGGGTCAGACCATGAGGATCAATATCCAGACCTAATGGAAAGAATGGCAACTTATTCCCAGACTTTGAACTGGATAGAGTAGCAATGGTCTTTCGGATTGTAACTTGGAGAAGGGATGAATGAATTCTGTGTGAGGGAAGAAGGGTACATATACATTTCACTCATCACAGTAGTTTTCTTTAGAAGAGATAACTGGGCACTCACAGTATCTGTTATACACTTCTTCACAAATAGTTTTGCCTAAAAACAGAGCCACCCAGCTAAAGACTACGTTTCTAGCCTCCCTCGCTTCTTGGTATGGACATGTTTCTATATGCTGGACAATGGAGTGTAAGTGAATCTAATATAAGTAAATGGCTGATCAGGTTCTTAAAAGGAAAGAACGTTCTGCATTTTTCCTTCTTCTATTCATCACACTGGTGGAACTCAAGACACAATGGCAGGTGCTACAGCTGCCACGTTATGCTACAGGACAAATGTGTAGAGAAAGAAGACAGAAGAAGCAGAGCTCCAGGTACTGTGGGGATTAGCATATCAACAGCCCTGAACTTCTATTTTACTAGTTCTTGTTACAGAATTTCAACCAGCATTTTGATTATTAAAATAACAATGGGCAATTTACATAATTTTCTTTTTCTTCATCTCTAAATTGGAAATAATAATGTAACTGCTTCTTAGGGTTGTTGGGAGGATTAAACAAGATCATGCTGTGAAAACACTTAATGTGGTCTGACACGTGGTTAAGTATTCAAAAAATGGCAACTAATATAACAAATTTAGCTCTATTTTAATTTAAACTTCGGAATATAGGAATGACTACAATTAACAGTAGCATTCTGCTTCCTTCATCTCTGGCCCTCATCACTCACCAAGCTATCCTTTAGTATTTTAAAAGCTGATTGGTTTTTGGTAAAATGAATAAAAATTCACTTTGAGTCTTAATTGCCAATCATCTTTATTATTCCACACATATCCCTCCACACTAGTGAAACTCTCACACAGCTAAATTAGCCATTGGCTCCACATTCTGGTTCTATACAAAGTAAGACATTTTTTTCCTCATTTTAGGCCAATTTTATTACTGAAAAATCTTCCATTCTATGTTTTGGGTAAGTATCCAGGAATAAATTACTTTCTTATATAAACCAATAGTAATCATCTCACTTAACATTGCCTAGAATTTATCCTTTTATGATTGGCTTATTTATTTAGCATAATGTCCTCAATGACATTATTGACATTATGTTGCATACTGTAAGATTTCCTCTCTTTCAAGGCTAAATAATATTACACTGTATGTATATAATAAATTTTTTATTAATTTATCTTTCATGTACATTTTAGTTGTTTCCACAACTTAGCTATTGTACACTTAAACATTTTTTAAAAAATCTTTTAAAAAAATCTTAAAAATATTTAAAAAAAAGAAGGCAAATTTCATGTTAAACGTTTTTAACCACAATACATTCTTCTTTAAATTGCCAAATTAGCTGGTCATATTTTAATTAAATATCATAATTTGCATTTAAATAACTCACCATATTTCCATACTGGGAATTATGTCTCTTCCTCCCACACTTAGTGTGAATTTTCAAAGTTTTGCATCTAATAATTTCAACATGCTCTAATACTCATATATTTTAATAGATCATTTCATTGATATGTAATAAAAGCAGATCAGATAAGAATTAATTTGAAAGAAAGCTTCACAGATGTTTTCTGATAGTAAATATCACTTAATGACTTTATGGAAAAAGCTACATCTCACCACAAACCACAGCACATAAACTTTGAGGAATCAACTTTAGTAAATAACAGTGGTGGAGATGTAGCATTATATTGACTGCTACATGTCAATGGATATCAAATTGGTCATTGAGAAGACTGATCATCTAAGTGACAAGGTGTCTGATTTATGAGAAGCAATGCTTGGTGTCTACTCTGAAATTCTGCATTTAGCTACAAATGTTTAAAAACATGGGATAAAACTGTATTGCTTATTTTGGTTCTTCTGTTGGCTATCTCCTTCTCTGTCAGTTTTTAACTATTCAACGTATTTTCCTTACTTGTAAAAGAGAAATGGGAATAGTTTAACTCAAATTGATGTAAAATTAAAAAATGTAACGCACATGTGGTGTTCACTGCATTCTGGAAAATACTAAGTCCCTGCCCATTCCACCAATTATCATAATTTTTAACTTTTTATTTTAAAATAATTAAAGATCTATGTGCAGTTACAAAGACACGTACAGGTAAATGCCATGTACCCTTTACCCAGCACCATCCTACGTTTGCATGTCGTCTTTACAGTATTAATACCAGAAAATTGACATTGGCAGATTCCACAAAGCCTATCCAGATTTTTCCGGTTATACATGTACTTATTTGTGTGTGTGTATATATGTGTATGCATTTATGTGTTTGTGTGTGTGTGGCTCTATGCAATTTTAATAACATGCACAGCTTCCTCACATCACCAAAATTAAGATACTGAGCCATACCACCACCACAAGCCTCCTTCATGTTACTCCTTTGTATCCAAACCCACCCACCCCATTAGCCTTCCCATCTCTACCTTCTGGGAAGCAATGATCCATTCTCTCTCTTCAATTTTTTTTCATGTTTTAATGTCATGTGAATAATAGAATAAGAATAGCTACATGCCAATTGTCTCTTTAAGCAACAGTTGTGTTTCCTAAAATATGATAGAAGTTCCTTACGTTGTAATGTAGCTGAAATGTTTACACTTTGCTCTTCATACTCCTGGTCATTTCTGGAAGAACTGTTTTCCATAGCTACCAAACACAAAAATACAAATGAAGAAAAAAATGCATGCATTAGGGGACCACTTATCTCAACGTTTTATTTTTAGTTCCTACTATTTCCAAGGTCCTAAACTTAGTCTAGGATTTTAGTCCAAGGCTTAGGAAAAATTTACCATTAAGTGTCATAGCTAAAGCTCTTAGCCAATTCCACAACTGGAATTAAAAAAAAAAGAAGTCTGTATTAACATCTTTCATTCCAATGTTGATTGTTTATATTAAGAGGAATGAAAACTAACATGTTATTAAGTTCCAACAGCATACTAAGTACTGTGCTAAGGAGCACTGGACGCATATTTTTGCTTTAGTCTTTGTAACACCTCTAAAAGGGAAGTATTATCATCTTAAATTTAAAGCTCATGAATCTAAGTATCAAGGAAGTTAAATATTCATATTATGTGTCTTTTTGACCTTTCAGTTATCAGATTAATGTTCATCTTAACATCTATACAATATGTCCTCTACAGGCAATAAAATCTTAATGTTTCTCTTATTAGTTTCACCTATAAAAATCTCAACCAATGATTACTTAAACAAAAACATGTCTGTTATATTTAATAAAGTCATTACTCATTACAGCAGGGATACTATATGAGTCCCAGTTTCTGATTGTTTAGATCATTAGTGTCTTCCTTCCTGCCACAAATTTCAGCCATTTGATGGATATGATTATAAGGACATACAGGGATCAATAATTTCACACTTTAACAGCTCCAACAACTTCTTGGTTTGGGACAAATTTATAGAATCTGCAGAACCTTATGGCTATTACAATGACTTCTGCCCACTTATTCATTAGTGAGTACAAATTCTTTTTAAGACTTTATTTATTTATTTGATAGAGAGAGAGAGAACTCAGGCAAAAGGAGCAGCAGCAGGAGAGAGAGAAGCAGGCTCTGCTGAACAGGGAGCCCAATGCCGGGCTTGATCTCCAGACCCTGAGATCATGACCTGAGTGGAAGTCAGATGCTTAACCGACTAGCCATCAAGGCGCCCTCGTACAATTTTTTTTTTTTTTTAATGACACTACTATCACTATCAGTAAGAAAGAGGGTAGTAGTAGAAACTACATTTCAGGCTGTAAGGAGTGGTTAGCATGCATTATTGTCATTTGCAAGTGCCCTAAGTACTATAAGAAGGCAAGGATGGCAAGACATTAAGACTGATAAGTAATAAACAATCTTTAGGGAAACAATGCATTTCTGATCTCCAAAGTTTCCTTGGACTGAGAAAATCTGTCTAATTACAAAGTCAGGGTGAAAGTGTTTGTCTGGACATTTAGAATGGTGGGTACTGGGCTTCCGGTTGCTTGGTGGAGAGTGTACATGTGAGCATTTGAAACAGGTTTTGTCACTAAGCTGCATTCAAGGTCAAGCAAGCCTCAAGTTGCCAAGTTAAGTGCAAATCAATTCTGCCAGACTCTAAAAGGCTTTCTTTTGGCTTGAGAACAAAGCTCAGGAGTATTCACTTCCTATCGTAACATAGGAAATTCAAATCATTTCTTAGAATACCAAATAATTATCCATTTTAAGAGACTTATATGTCAACAATAAAAACCCCATTTTTTTCCACTAGCTTAATATTATAGTTTTCTATTCTTGATACCTATCAATAAGTTCAGTAAATTTTGACACAGTAGATTTTAGGTTTTTTTCTAGCAGGTCAATATCCTGTAAGTTTGTTGGCATATCTTATTACATGGGGGGTAAAGAGAGAGGTTTTCTCAAGAGCCAGATGATCTGGGTTTATCATGGCTCCACTGTTCACTGCCATGTGAGCCTGGATAAGACAGTTTGCCTTTCTCACTTTTTTTTCCATCAGTGACTGCAGGTGAAAAGTACTCCCTTCACAGGGACCCTATACTAAATGAAATCAATCATCGAAAGGGTATAGCGCCTTTCTTGGTCCATAGTAAGCATTATTAAATTGTAGATACTACTATTACAGTACTGAAAGTGCACCAGGCACTCTATTAATCCCAAAGACTTCAAATGAATAAAATATGATCCTGACTGCAATGAGCTCACTGGTAGTGGGTGTCAATTCCTAAAATAGAAGTTTACCTAAGACATAGCTGTTAACAGAGCAGAATGGCCAACTACATCCAAGGAAATTAACGATGGATTTCTTGAAAAGGTGTCCTTTGATCTGAACTTTAAAGAATAAATAGGAGATTAGCAAGGCAAGATGAGTCAAGGTATTTTGGGAGATAGGAACAACACCTGCAAAGTCAAAGGACAAGTAATTGTCAGAGAAAATGTGCAGTTCTGCTCAAGAAATCAAGTATCAGAGGAAACTGATGGGAACTGGGGCCATAGAGAAATGGAATCTGGGTAATGCATTCTATAGAAAGGAGTATAAACATTTTGATTAGAAAATAGGAGGAAAGTGGTATTTGAAAGATTTTTTAGTAAGAGACATATCCCTTGAGGGTCAGTGAAAAAATTAATTACAGAAAGGCTTAACAAGAGAGGGAAAACTGATCTCCTGAAAATAATCATAATAACTGAGGTAGAACTAATGTTTCTGAAGTTTTATGTCCCCATCTTATTCTCAATAGAAAAAAAAAAAACTTATCTACAGATTGTAGCTTCTAGGAAAGTTATTAAAACAAAATCTATATATAATGAACACGCTGAATTAGCAAACCAGGTGGTGTGGAGGAGTGATCTAGGCATGTCTCAACCACCAAACACAAATTAATCTATTTATATGTGTTATTACCATTATTAAACAGAAAAAAAGGACAGGATGTTAAGTGTGCATTTTACAGATTTAAAAAAGATGTATTTAAGTATCCTAGAAAGTTGCAAAGTCAAGAGAAACATAGACTGCATTTAATCGAGATATTTTTGAGAATTCTAAGAGAAAAGAAAATAAAAGGTGAAGTTCCAATAGAAATTAGTTTTAAATGAAAAATATTCAAAAGGTTGCTGAAAAGATAATAAAAGTGCTGTCACTGACATCTTTAAAATGATAAAATTGGGGGTGTCTGGGTGGCTCAGTGGGTTAAAGCCTCTGCCTTCGGCTCAGGTCATGATCCCAGGGTCCTGGGATCGAGCCCCACATCGAGCCTGCTTCCTCCTCTCTCTCTCACTCTCTCTGCCTGCCTCTCTGCTTACTTGCGATCTCTGTCTGTCAAATAAAAAATAATAATAATAATAATAAAATCTTTTTTAAAAATGACAAAATTCATTTTCATGGATAAAATAAAATATTTCCAAGTATGTTTCCTGATTATCTCTACCAGCTAAATAAAATTTATTATTCTACTAAAACAGGTCAGGTTCCCATAAGATGTATTATTAAACTAGACACCTGTAAAGTTCTCATATTCTATTAGCTATTCAATGACTGATCCTTGTAAGAATTTTCCAATGCTTTAAGGAACTCCTTTATAGAAATATTAATCAAATAGTTTAGCTCTTAACCCACACACACAAAAATTCCCATGTGTTTTATTGTAAATTATTTTTTAAAAAACAGATCAATCATCTTGAAATATCAAAGATATCAATAAATTCTAAGACTGTAACTGTAAAGTTCCTTCATTGGTCATTTTAGAAAGAATTTTCTAAAAAGTAATACATCAATAACAAGTTGCTTGAAAATACGATGGAGGCTCATTTACCAGTTTTCATTTATATATAAATGCCATATTTGTTTTTTCTATTGTTCTATGAGAAATGAAAGTCAAGATATTTTGTCAGCTCATGCAAAGTTAATAAAACTGGTTTTTGAAATGATTAATTCTGTAAAAGAAAGAGGTTATAAGTAAAAGGATGGTTTGTCTGTCTGGGACCAGGAGGGTTCATCCTAGCCAAAACATCCCAGTATGGTGGCAGGTGGCAAAGTTTAAGTGGGCACAACCCTTCTGCCAGCTCTGACTCTGTTCAAATGCTATCTTCCATACTGTCACTTCAGGTTGTATGGTTCGTGCAAATTAATTGACCTCTTTGCTCTCATGCTTTTATTAACCTTAAAAAAAAAAAAATGGAGGGGCACCTGGGTGGCTCAGTGGGTTTAACCTCTGCCTTCAGCTCGGGTCATGATCTCAGGGTCCTGGGATAGAGCCCCGTGTCAGGCTCTCTGCTCAGCGGGGAGCCTATTTCCCCCTGCCTCTCTGCCTATTTGTGATCTCTCTGTCAAGTAAATGGATAGAATCTTAAAAAAAAAAAACCAAAAACGGAAATAAAAATAGTAGCTAAGCCATAGGGCTGTTATGAGAATCAAGGAAGTTCACAGTGTAAAGCACTTAGAACAGCACCTACAGTCAGCACTATGTAAGCATTAGCTATTGTTATTCATAAAAAGTAAACTTTTTGCTTCACAATATCATCTCTCCCTCACCTTTATACATATGCATGTCCAGACACACATACACACACACACCCCCCACCAACATGCACATCGAGAAAGCAGAAACAACATGAGCAAAGGTAAAGATACAGGCATTTTCAAAAACAATGTAATTTGATTCCATGAGAATCAAGTATAAGAGGGGGAATGACAGGAACTGGATTAAAGAAGAAATTGGGCTACAGGTAACGTATGTAAGAAGAGCTACAGTTTTCAGCAATTATTGATCTTGCTTCACTTCCCCCAAAAGACAACCCTAATTTACACCTTTATTTTAAAAATAAACATGAGCTTTTATCAAGCACCCACTGAGTGTGTGAGTCAGAAGAAGGTAGGTGCCACAGCACATCCCATATTAAAACAGAAAATGGTTATAGTTTCTAAAACTTTAATCTATTAGAGCTCATAAAAGAACAATACCAATCCCTCCAACAGAAGGCTGATCTGAATAATGCCAGAACATAAGTACAAAATTTTCTCAATATTTAGTCTTCAGAGGAATAGAAAAATATTACATCTACTGGGAGAGAAAAGGGGCAGTCTTAAGAAGGCATGGCATTTAAAGAGACGGACAAAAGAGGGGCTGACTTAAGTGTCTGGAAACCGAATACAGCATCTTTCCATGTCTTAAGTGGAATACCACTCTCTTTCCTTTCTTCAGCAACATAAAGCCATAAAATCTGTAATTATGCAATTTCCAATAGAAGTCTGGTTAGGATGGTTAACATAGTTCAGGTTGTTTTTCTCAAAATTCTCTTTAAGAGCCACCTTTAAATTAAATTAATAATATGACTGAAACATTCCCTAACTTCTTGATGTCAGAAGCCTACACCAGAGGTAGCCTTAGCTGGCAGGAAGCCCTGCTCTTGCTTGGGCAGGGACCACGAAGTCTATCATCACATTAAATATTTACCCACACATTTTGAAAAATTTAAGACTAAATTACTTGATGCAATTAAAAAATTCAAACAATACATAAGATACATACATTTGTGCTGATGATATTTCCATAATTCCCAGTAAATTTGCAAATGATGATGATGCATTAATTTAAAATGTCATCTGTAAATAAATGAAAAGCAAATGTTTACCAAAAAACTCTTCAGTTTGACTTGAATGCTATAAACTTTTCAATATAAAAGATGCTAACCAGCAGATAAGGTCATTTTCTGTGCCAAACATACATTATTCAAGAGGATAGCACTAACAGACCATGGTGACCTCAAGAAAGCCAGAAAGTGCCGCCTTGCATACTGCATTCCAAATGTAGGAGCAGAGAAAAAAGTAACCTGATGTTTGATTCTAGAGAGATGTATTTTCCTTAACCTTTGGTGCTCTGCTCAATATTAAGGGTTTCATTCTCCAGCAATCTTATTTCCCCCAGCTTCTCTTGCTCAGAATTTCTTCAGATAACAAGATATAAAAGATTTTAATAGCAAAGAAGGGCAACTAGGAGACTAAGACCCAGCCGGAATTGGGGGAATGCAACATGATATAGGAGAAAAAACATGATTTTGAGAAGAACAGAACTGGGTTCCATCCCAGCTCTGCCATTTAAGGGTAGGGTGACCTTTCCAGGTAACTTGACTTAATGATAAGCATCATCATTAAAGTGACTGACAATGCCCTCTCTGAGTCTGTAGAGAAGGTTAAATGTGTTAAGATATTTGGAGCCTCTTAGTTTACCACTGCACGTACCCTAGAAAGTCAGTAATACCAGTTCTTTCACTTTCTATAAAAATACAAATCTAGAAATCAGAAGTATGCAAGTGATTTTTTGAAAATACAAAAATTGATCTAATTACCAAACTTTATTTTCCCTTTTTAGGTCTCATGCTTATTGATCCTCCATTTCCTTCTATAAAATTTCTTCCTTTAGGTAATTTTCTATCAGTTTCTTATCCTGTATCTCAGATCATTATTTCCCTCTCCCTATTTTGTTGTTCCTCTCTTTAAGGAATATCATTAAATATTAGATATGCTGATATTCCTGAGGGTTCCATCCTAGTTCTTTTTCTCTGTTTTATTAAATGACCTCATTTGTTTGTAAGGATTAACTTCAACTTTTATATCAATAGCTCCAAAATCTTGGCACCTGTGGTTTATATTATTTGAGAATATCTAAATTGCCTTCAAGTTATATGAATCCAAACTGATCATCTTTTCTGTCAAACTTAAACCTCTGTAGCAGTCAACCAAAGCAAAACCTCAGATGTTTTATTTTTTTCTACTTCTTCACCTAGAATATTCAATCCATTACCATGTTCTGTTGATTCTAGTTTCTAAATATCACTTGGTTTTCCTCTCACCATTTTCATTGCTATCACACTAGTTCTAATCCTCATTGGCCATCTCTTCTATTAGGAAATTGATCCATTCTTGTCCACATCTTTAATCATTTTCATTCATTATCTAATATGTAAGACCCTAGTCACACGGGGCTACTGAGCACTTGAAATTTCATGGCTAGTCTGAATTCAAATATGCTACACGCCTTCAGAGTCCTCTCAACTTATATCACCATATTTCTCCCCACCACACCCTGCCCCAGCATCGAACTCGGACCATTTTAGCCACACTTAGTTCAATTTCTGAGCAATCTACTCACTATTATGACCTTATACCATTTAATAATGCTGTTCTTAAAGACTGGAAATGCCTTTGTCTAAGCAATTACTTACTAATTAGCAAGGTGCAGCTGAGACCTTAACTCTCTGGGAAGGCTTTTCCTTCAAACCTCCTCCCGGGAAGAACGGATTACTTTCTTATGTTCTTAGTAGTTCTTAGTACATGACTATATTTTGTAGTTATTACTTATAAGAATTGGTTTATATAGAGGTCTTATATTAGTATACCAAATGGCTCAGTTGAGAAACTATAATGTATTTCCTAAGTCCACTTTTTTGTCTCTACCTACATTCTACTCTGCAATTGTATAACTACTCTCTTTTATAATGAAAAGATAAAAACTTAGCTAGGCCCAGGGAATTTTGGCTTTGGCTGGAAAACTATAAATTCCTTGGAAGACAGAAAGATAGTTAGCTTTCATCTAACAACATAATGATATCCTCTCCCCTCTTGGAAAATTATAATCTCATTCATGGAAAAGAAAACATGCATTGGAAATACTATTTAAAAATTGTAAAATCATGTTTAATCAAAATGGGAGCAGCATTTTCCACAATATGCTAAACTAGATATTGTGTTAGAAAGTCCCTCTCTTCTAAGGACAGTGGGAAATAATCCGTCAGAAATTTGCAACCTTGTTTCTGGCATGTGAAGACATATCTAAAGAGAAAATGCATGCATGAGCAAAAAGGGAACCCAAACTATCTTCAAAGGATTTATAACTGATTCAGAGTTCATGTGGTTTACAACAAAGCAGTTAATCCACCATATTTGCCTTTTAGCTTCAGACTCGAATGATGGAGACAAATGTTATTCCCAGCAGAGTGGCTGACTGAGAATTGTTCCATCAGGATATGTAGTTGTCAGTTACTTAAGGATAGATTATAGTTTCTCGCAGTCCTACAAGCTTTTAGACCCATTACCTTCTGGCCAAGTGCCAATTTTTAAAGGCTCTATTGGACAGTGGTAAAGGTATTGAGGGACTAAATCAAATTAGTCTTCTTGAAATAACTTCATACACCCTGGACCCTGGAACTCTAACTGGGGTAAAAGATGACCTAAGTTTCTACTGTGTGAAAGTATGTAAGTTTTGTTGAACACATGAAAATTCAGACTGTCATTTCCATTATTCTATTGATTATAAAAATTGATAACACATTTAATCAATACTTTTTATATATCAGGCATTTTGTTAAGACTTTATGTGAATTATTTCACATGATTTTCCTTCATTCCCCGTGAAATATATAGGCATCAATTAGAGTTCTTGGATACAAGCAGTAAAAGTTACTTCTGCCTAATTAAGTAAAAAGAAATTTAATAAAAGACATTTGGATCCTCTCTGATTTAACTGGAGCTGAAGGAACACTAATCATGGAAACAGGGGGAAAAAATGACAGCAGGAAGTTTGACATGTCAGAAAGACAGAATCTGGACAGTTGCGAGAATGGTTCACTGAGGATGCCATTCTCCCCTAATACAGTTCAGTACATGACCTCCAATGATTCCCTTCATCCATTCACTCACTCCACTCACTCTGAGACTAAAGTCTGAGAATAGAGGTTCTGACTGGCCAAATGGTGGTCCTGCAGCCTCCCCAATGGCAGTAATAGAGTAGCAGAGGATCTGTCTCCTTCATCTTCCCATACATCATATAAGAAGCACTTTTCCATAAAAACTACACACTATGGGGGGGAGGGAGATGGGTAATATCCCCAAACCGAAAATTAAGGTGCTATTACAAAGTATATAGAAATGCAGAGAAATCAGAAATTACAAAGATTCACTATACTCTATCTTCTTTGCTGCCCAGTATTTATACTTATATCTCATTCTTTCAAAAGTGCTCCAACCTGACAAAGTAAAATTATCCCCCATCAAACTGAAAATGAACTCATCCTTTTCCTCCCAACATTAACTTTGGTTTTCCAGAATTTTTGTACTGTGACTCAAAGATAACAAAGACTCCTTAAGCATAATTAGTAAAAGCACCTGATTTTCAGTCTGTGTGTACTGCACAAATACAGGAACTTGAATTTATTGTTTTTCTTTAGTCCACTCAGAATCACCAATGATACCACTCCAGCTGCAGTTCCCGAATTCTCCACAGCTTTCATAATATTGTCTAGAGAAGCTATGTGTTACCAGAGAGACCTACCTTCCAAGTACATTCTATCATAGGTGATAATGTATTTGTTTTTTCCACTACAGAGAATCAAGTTGACAGATTCTCCTCCCAAAATGCATGTAATAGTTTTGCCACCCTATGACCCCATCTTGCTTAAATAAAGAATAAAAAAATCACCCAAATTTGCCTGAGGGTCTTTTGTCCAACATGCAATTTTTAGTGGCTCTTCTGATTCCACAAAACAATAGGAATAACAAAATTTTGGATGAGTTTTTAAAAAGATGCAGAACAGAGTTAGAAGGTTTTTAGAGGTCTTCAGAGTTAATGGAAATTGAAATTGTTGGCCTAAGAATACACAGGAACTACCGTATGTCCCCTTTGCTAGTAAGCAGGGAACTCTGTTGCAATGACTTACCTTGGTTGCAATGACTTACCACAGCTGCATAGGATGTCTCCAGAGGTATTCAGAGAGCTTAAGTGAAAAACTAGAGGACTTGCTCCATTTGTTAATATGGAACCTTGGGCTCTTCCAACACATCATGACCATTAAAGTCTCTGCTGAATTCTTCAGCTTCATAGCAACTGCTTTCTTCTTGCTTCTTAAAGTTTTGTCCTTGCACAAGTGCTAAGAACTTGGCCTTGAAGAAAAATTGTGAGAGAAATGCCAGGTTTACTTTTCTCCAACTTCTCTCTCTCTCTCTCTCTGGGTTACTAACACTTTGAATCCTGTCTGCTTTGTACTGTTAAACTGTGGCAAGTTTCAGAATTTATAACTTTTAGCTTATTTTGTCTGCAGCAGAAATAAGCAAATGTTTCAGGTGCAAAATAGAGGCAAATATGAGCCTTACATCAAAGTTCTATCCCTTTTTCTGGAATCTTAGCTCCTTAGTTCTACGCCTTGGTTGTTCTCTGATGCTTCAATCAGTTGATTTTATATTTTGTCCAGATTTCAAAAATATTGTTTTCAGGAGGATTCGTCTGTTTGAAGTTGCTCCATTATAGCCAAAAGGTGAAGACCTTCCATTGGCCAAGTTTTATTTCGTTGTCTTTGAGAAAAATTAAATAATTCAGACTTTCTAATTAGGTTACATTACGGTTGACAGAATCGTCCACTGAGAGAGCAGATATAGAAAGAAGAAAAAGTTCAAAGGATGCATGTAGGGAGTGTTAACTAATAGCAAGAGCTGATATCTGGGTTCCTTTCTCTGGTAGAAAGGAAAGTCACACATGTGGAGCACATACACATACTTTCAAAGAAACATAATGATATACTTTCTTTATGTGGACACCTGATGGCACTATGGAAAACACCAGGATTTTTCACCACAAATTTCTGTATTGAACACTGTCAAGAGTTCTAAGCAGTTGTGCTGAAATAATCAAACTTGCAATCTCAAAGTATTTTCATATAATTCTTCCTAGTGTAAAATTGTAACTTCATGGTCCTTCTAGGATAACTCTTTATATGCCTTGGTTCAAAGTGTTGAGATTAGTTCATATTCTGAGAGAAAAAAGGTAAATGACATCTCTGACGGCTTATCTATGTTATTTGTTCTTGGGAGTTTAAGTGTGATCAGTTTGATTTGGCAGAACAGATGTTCCTAAGCTCCTAGAGCTTGAAAACAAAGGTTTTTGAGCAACTTGCTGTTGCCTGATCCCTGATCCTATCTTTATTTTGCTCGTTAGATAATAAATTTTAAAACATCATGGTATCTTCAAAATTCAGGCTGCTTTCTCAGGTTATCTGTAGTCTTCCCAATCTAAGTACTATCTTTTGACCTAAAGTTTAATTTTAAAAAAGTGAGTTTGGAAAGATTTATATATTAAATTTGTCATATACTGAAGAGAGTTCACAGAGGTCTGGGGGGCAAAAATCTTTTCAAATGGATAACTGTACCAAAGGTCATAAGGTATACACAGAGCCTTTAAACTAATTAGATTGAAAAGCTTGATTCAGCAAATGCAGTTTACTTACTACAAACTACATTTGACCTCCCCAAGTTTAGAAATGATTTCCATTATTTGTGACATTAGGATGATGCCTCTATAACTTTTCATCAATGTAAAAGGGCAAACCTTCAACCCTGGAAATGATCTATTGTACATCTCTTTCCAATCATTAGCAAATGCATAAAATTCCTGAGTGCTTAAAGTAGCATATACATACCTTTAAACTTGCTTTTGTAAAAGGGAATATTTCCCTTCCTTAATATGTGAGTGCACTTCTAGCCTTGGGGACAAATAACACCATTGTAAAAATTATAAACAAAGGGAATCAATTTGTTTTCCTATTTTACTTTTTAATTTTAAATAAAAGTCACACTGCAGATATCCTTTATGGAAACTGAAAGTTCGATTAATGCAATAGTTATCCATAAAACCAAATTATCTTTGTCAATATTGAAGCTGCTGCCTTGGTCCCTCCAGCCAACTTAGTAGTCTTTAAGTTTCAGCAAGCACCTCTAGCTCTCGTGATTAACTAAACCATTCTTTGTATATCTGTAGATGATAACTGTTTCCTAGAAAGACTCAGAATCAAATCTTATGGCACTACCTACCCCCCCACACCCCAGGAAAGCAATATACACCTTCCAAGCCCTATAATAATGTGTAGCTGGCACCACAGAGTCTGCACGCAATCCAGAAGTGAAAGACCCATGTGCTCCCCTTTTATTGATTAACTGCCCTAAAGTTGCTTTAAAAATCTCTGGACCAAGCAGAAACCTTGGAGTTGGTTTTTCGACTAGAGTCTGCCTTCTCCCCAGATGGCTGGCCTCCTGAATAAAGTTCATATTCCTTTCCAACCAAAACTTGTCTCTTGATTATTGGCTTTTTCAGTGTGACCAACCGAACTTGCATGTTTCAGTAACAATATTACAATGGATCTAATTAATCTTAATTACATGACTAGAAGCAGATGTAAAGACAAGAGAGGTAAAATTAAGAAGAGGCAGGTAAATAGAGAAGCAATTTGTCTTAATAGATATGCGGTTTAACAAAGCTATTTTATTTTTGTTCAAATTCCAACACATTCCCACATAAATCATAGAAAGGTACATCACATATTGAGAGAATACAAACCAAGTAAAGTGACCACCTGGCTCCCAATGGAGCCTACTTAAGATTGTCTCTGCCCCTTCCCCCATGATCTCTCTTTCATAAACAAACAAACAAACAAAACAAAACAAAAAAAGCCATAAAAGACTCTTAACTACAGAGAACAAACTGAGGGTTGCTGGAGGGGAGGTAGGTAGGGGTTGGCCTAAATGTGTGATGGGTATTAAGAAAGACACTCGGGAGGAGCACTGGGTGTTATATGTAAGTAATGAATTACTAAATTCTACTCCTGAAACCAATACTACACTATATGTTAACTAGTTTTAATTTTTTAAAATTCTTTACTATTAAATAAATAAATAAATAAAATTCAGTGGAGAAGCAATTTGACCTGATGTCACTGGAGTTGAGTCACACGCACTCAAGGGACAAGAGGGCTCTGAATCTTACTAGTATAGTCCCAAAAGAGCCTTACGTCTCTGTTTTTAACTGACCCTCAATTCCATCATCTATTCCAGTAAGTATGCTATAAATTTACTTTGTCCAAAGTCTTATATGCAATTAACTGGAATTCAACTATGAAGCTGATAACAGGATGTTACCTCTTCTACTCACTTTCATACATGTAATACTCATTTATCGAGAGGCAGGATGGGTGTGACAAAGATAGTGATGATTTCTGGGATCTAATCTCAACTCCACAGTTTGCTTAACTATGCAACCCTGGACAAAATATAATTTCTCTGTGCCTCTGTTTTCTCATCTGTAAAATAGGAGACTAATTCCATATACCTGACATACGTGAGCTACCATAGCTAAAGAGTTAGATTCAAAACTGCCACATAGAAAATAATGTAAGAGTGTTATCTATTACTGTTTCATAGCCATTGAGTCATAGGCACTGCAGTACTGAGAGAAAAAGAGGATTCAGAGCTGGGGGCAAATCCAAAAGCAAAAAACAAAAACAAAAACAAACAATAACAACAACAACAAAACAACAAAAACAAAAACAGCAGAGGAACACTAAATGTTAGGGTTCTGGGGCAGATAATGCAAAGTAAGTTCCACAGACAATTGCTTTTTATGGCTGAAGCGCTTTTGAAAAGTCATGTACTTGTTTCCTAAAATAGACCTGGTTTTAGAGAATGTAGAGTCTAAAAATCTTTTCTCATGATGTGACACTGGAAAAGATAAACATACTGTTTTATACTGAATGGGAATTAAGCCTGTGAATCACTGAAAATCAAGTGACACCATGCATGTCTTGGGCTATTTAAGTTCCTTCATTTTCTTAATTCATAAGAAATGAAGTTCCTTCATTTTCTGCAAGAGACAGATATGTTTGAAAGAATTTCTACATTCATTAAGATTGTGGAATGATTAAATTATGCCAAATAACAGGGAAAAAATTCCTTAACTAAAATATTAATAGAAGGGAAAAATAGCCAGTGACCCAGGAAACATAAAGCTACTGACTGGCTCCTAGCAACATGAATGCTTTATGAAAAGAAGAATTATTTTAAAATTTTAAAAAATCACTTAATGAAACACTCATAAAATAAAATATTTGTTGTTTTATTTTATGCTCTGTGGTGAAAACTCAAGATAAAACACCTGTTAGGCATTATTAGCAAAACATAGATTATCATTTGATGCATCAAAATAGAGTTATGTTAGCTATGTTAGATAAGCTTTCTAAAGTTAGTACAGATTAATCTTTGTAATATAAGATTAAAATAATGAAAATATATATAAAAGTAAGACTCTTATCCTCATTCAATTTAAATATATTGGAGAGACAAATGTGTACAAATGGACAATTACACTAAAGTAGTAAGAGTTATAGTGTAGATAAATAGAAGGTAAAGTGGAAACATAGAGAAGAGTCCCTGAGTCCTCCTCTGGGAGTTTCAAGAGGAAGAATTTCCTCTGCACTTCAAGGTCCTTCTAGACTAATTAAGAATCAAACTGGCAGATTAGCAAGAGGAAATCAAATTTAACTTCATACACATGGGGAATCCACACAGACATGAAATCCTAAATACAGTCAGGTAAAATGAGGTATATATATGTCATCCTGAACTATGAAGAAGGGGGTAGGGGTCTGGTACTTCAAAGAAAAGGAATGTAATTTACTGGAAGATGTAAAAGACAAGTCCATCCACAAACCATGGGATATAAAGGGCTTTGATCAAATAGGCCTTGCTAGGTTCCTCCCCATCCACCACATCTAGTTCATAAAATAATGCAGTTCTCTATGGTAATGGCTCTCTTCCTGGAGCCTTTCTTCCTCCATCTAAACTCTTTTTAGGCAGTTGAGGGAGAGCTACAGAACATTTCTGGAAACTGCTGGGTTTTGGTTACTTTTAACTCAAAAAGGATCTTTTTTGCCAAAGTGGTCCATCTTGGGGCAGTCAGCCTTTGGCCCCTATAGGAGTCAGGGAAGTCCACAGAGAGTGACACAGGAGCTCATGTTAAGTGAAGAGCACTATGTGAAAACATGAAAGAACATTTCAACTTTAAAGAACTAAAAATAATATGGTATCTCTGAAACTTACAGCATCAAACAGAATGCCTGAGGGGGAAAAAACTGGACAAGTAAGCAAAGACCAAATCATGAAGGAACTATGCTGTTGCTATGTCCAGGTGTCAGCATTATAGCTTACAATGAAGACATATGAAATTGAAGAATTCTGCAGTTCCATAATAGCTTGGAAATGCATCTTTATCTGTGGCAATCAGGATATAAGTCATTACCATTACATTGTGTGATATTATGTTTTATAAGAAATGCACATATATTTATTTATTCAGTTTATCAAAAGGTACAAGCAGGAGATAGAGAGAAAGAATAAACTAGTAGAAGAATATATAACTGTTTGTAATGGTTTTGTAGGACAAATGAGTTTGTTTCAATCTATTCCACAAGGCTTCTCCAAAAGTTAGGTATATTTTATTTGTACTATTGCTCTATCTGTCCTATAGTGCTAAACAAAGTCTAAGTGCTGTGACAGGTATGAACAATTTTGTTCAAAGACCAGCAGGTGGACTGTAATATTGTGATTTATAAGCAATATATGCTTGGCCATTCAGATGACCAATACATTTCATATATGTATTTGGTCTTCATCCACATTTCCTGGCTCACAGCTCCCCAAACCCTTGAATTCTCTAAGTGATAAGAGAGATTAAAACACCTTCTGTCATACTCAGTCTCTTGTCCTTGGTTCCTGAAAATACTTCAGAGCCATAAACGTGAAATGAGTATGTTTTTACTTATAACAAGCCACTTTCCGATGCAACTGGGTCTGTGCTAATGAAGGTGACTTTTAGGCAGCTCCGAGGGGGTTGCTTGACATGAGAATTAACCATAGATAGAGGGTTGGAACTTCCAGCCCCATCCCCTGATTTGCAGGGAGGGGAGAATGGCTTGAGATTGAATCAATCACCAACCAACAATGAGTTCATCAGTCATGCACAAGTAGGAGGTTTGGGGAGGTTCCAGATTGGAGAACCCAAATGATTCCATGTGCCTCTATGCTGGCCTCCAGGTTCCATGAGGAAAGAAGCTTCTTTGGGACCCTGTCCTATGTAGCTCTTCATCTGCGGTTGATTTATATCCTTAAATATCCTTTGTAATGAATCTGTAACCTAGTGATTAATTTGGCTTCCTGAATTCTGTGAACTATTTTAGCAAATTAATCAAACTCAAGGGCAGGATCATGGGAAACCCTGATTTATAGCCAGTCTGTCAGAAGTACGGGTAACAACCTGAGCTTGAGATAAGTAAAGGGTGGTCTTGTCAGACTGAGTCCTTTACTAAGAATTGAGTAGACAACAGCAAGATATCCACTGCTTGTTGTTCTGGGGATGTCTCCATGGACACATTGGAATTGGGTCCAGGAACCCCAAAGACATGGGTTTTCAGTGAATGAGTAAATGTTAATTAAACTGTATTAGAAATACTAAATTAACAAAAAAAAAAATTATTTGAAGTTACCTACTGTGAGATATGTATCTTACCATTAACTGAACTCAAAACTTCCCAATTCAATATTTTAAAAAATGATATCAGAGTAGTTACAAAACACTTAAATGCATCAGGCATTACAAAAGTGTAGAAGAAAAAAGAAAATTTAATATTCTTGAAGGATTACTTTATACCAAGTATAATCAGAAAGATTCCTACATTAGGAATAAAGAAAACTTAGCTCTAGAGCTCTTGTTATTTTTATTCTCTAACTACCTATCAACAGAATAGGACTTAAAATCTAGTAATAGAAGTGCTGATTAATGCGTTCTCTATTCTTCTGATGAAACATTATGTGAGCTCATCTGAGAGAACAGTTCTAAGCAGCAGCAATAAAATTTAGGATGTCATATTCTTATTTATGTTATTAACATTAACATTTTATTAAGAGCATAAAATATCTGGATTTAAAGGTTGTAATTTGTGTATTACCATCTAGACCATCTGTTTCTATTTGTCAGTTAATTTGAATGATAGTAATAAATAAGTAAATTTTACTTTCTGTATTTCCTGGCTAATGACAAAACAATTTTCATGGTAAATTATATATATGTGTGTGTATATATGTGTGTGTGTGTGTGCGCACACATACATTATTTACATACATATATTATAAAAAATTTATTCCTGATTTCACTTTAGAAGGGGACTTATTGGTGAATGAGAAATGAGATACAGAAGTTAGCTCATTGACAAGAGCCTAGTCTTTTTAGCTAACTAGCTATAAACTATGTTATAGCTTTGACTACTCTAGCAGAGACCTAAGAGTTAATTCAACAAAATAGAACTTTACTCTTTGGGTGCAAACACTCCAACATGAACGTGGTGATGATGCCAACAATCCAGTATCTTTTGTTTCTTTGATCCATCAAGGAATGTTGGTCTCATTTTCATAATTTGAAGTGACTCAACTACATATAAATATTCTGGCCAGCGGAAAAGGGGAAAGCAGAAGGAGTATGTACGCTTCTGTTTGCATCTTCTTGGCTAGAATTTAATCACATTGCCATTCTTAGACACCTGTGGCTTTAATTCTTACTACACATAGCCACGAATCCAGTCAAAAACTGGAGATCCTTTTCCAAAGGGGAGAATGGAAAATAGGAGTAACCCTGTATCTGTCACACTCTATGTTCACTGCATTATTGTTTATAGCAGCCAAGATACAGAAGCAACCTAAGTGTCCATCAACAGATAAATGGATAAAGAAGATACAGTACACTCATGCACATGCACACACACATACACTCACATAAACACAATGGGCTATTATTATTCAGCCACAAAAAAGAATGAGATCTTGCCATTTGCAATAATATAGATGGACCTAGAGGGTATTGGGCTAAGTGAAATTAGCCAGACAAAGGCAAATATCATGTGATTTCCCTTATAAGAAGGATCTAAAAACACCAAACAAATGAACAAGGAAACAACAACAAAAGACCAATAAATACAGAGAACAAACTGGTGGTTGCCAGAATGGAGGGGGATGGAGATGGGAGAAGTGGGTGAAGGGTATTAGAACGTACAGGCTTCTAGTTAAAAAATGAGTAAGCCAGGTTAATAAAAGGTATAGCATAGGATATATAGACAATGAGATTATAATAGGGTCATATGGTGACAGATGGTAACCATACCTCCATTGAGTATAGCATACTGTATAGAGTTGTCAACTCGTACCTGAAACTAATTTAATGTTGTGTATCAACTATACTTCAATTTAAAAAAAGAATCCCATAAAGAATAAAAGTGATAAAGTTGCCACTAAATATTAATGTGACATGGAAAGTCTTTCAAGTATTTTTAAATCCTTTAACAAATTTCTTTCACTCTCCAACATTTAACAGAGAGGACAAAATGATTTTTACTAATTATACTTGAATATGTATGGATGTTATTTATAGATGAGTTTTAAAATAATCGTTTTTATTTATTTTATCTTTGAAAATTCAATTTGTTTTTGTCCATATCCCTCTGACTCTTGGGAAGATATCTCACTGGGACAGAAAATAAAAGTTTAGCAAAAGCAATAGTTAACAGAATTTTGAAAAGTACACCACATCTCATGTTAGGTAAAAAATACTTTCTGAATCTATATTTTACAAGTAAATTTAAATTAGGACCTATGATTATCATATGAAGTGTAGCCTGTACATTTTTCTACAGAGAATTCTCTGAGAATTTTAATTGAACTTTATCCTTGTATCTTCCAAAAGTAAGGCAGATACTATTATAGAGATGCATAGCATTCCTTGTCTAAATAAAATAAGAAAAGTGCTAAATCATACCATGCACAAAATGGGTCATTAGACTTTATATGTATGACTGCAATATGAATAACATGGCTTCAATTTTTTTAAATAAATTTTAAAATGTCAAGCAAGACACAAAGACTGCATTATGCATTATAACATTTCACGTTTAAGAAGTGAACAAATTAAGGCAATAAAGAGTAAGAATTTTCTAAAATGTGAAGTGGAAAACTACTTCGAAATTCAAACCAAATCTAAGCTGTTTGACAATTATCTGGACTTTAAATTGAAAAAATATATATATATATAATACACTTCTGCCTCATACATTGAAGAAACTGAATTCCTCCCACATTGCCACATAAGTCTGCAAAATTTGTCACTGAATGAGAAGACATAATTTGTACAAAGGTTGCAACATGCAGTGGTTGAGAGTGCAGATGCTAGAGCCATATTTACTAATTCAAATCCTGGCTGTCTTATTGGGTGTATGGCTTAGATTAATTGATTTAAACTTTCTGGGCTTCCATTTCCCTATTTTTTAAAACTATGATATTAGAGTCATAGAATTATTGTGAAGGTAAAATTTTTTGATATAATAAAGCATTTAGTGCCTTTAAGTGTTACCTCTTATTATCATTTTAACTATTACAACCAGAGTTCTCAGCATTCTGGAGCATAAATATATACAGAACCAGACAAATCTGTGCCAACTTTCAATAAAAATCCTTCTCATACTTGGTCTTTTCCAAGAAAGTTCCAAAGAAATATCTACACTTAGGGTAAAATAAATGACATAATAAAGGTCTGATCCAAATTGGCTATTTAAAGAAATCCTATGATTAATTCATTTGCAAAACATCCAATCAGTAAATATTCTGAATATATTAAAATTTTCATGCAGTCTGCTCTAAAGGAATGTATTAAAATCTGAATGTATGAAAATATAAGTTTGTGAGAGACTTCGTTTTCTTAAGAAAATGTTTTTTTGTTTTTTTATTATTTTTTTCTTTTTTTAAGTAGGCTCCACACCCAGCATGTAGCCCAACACAGGTCTTGAACTCACAAACCATTAGATCAAGACCTGAGCTGAGATCAAGAGTCAGATGCTAAACTGACTAAGCCATCCAGGCAACTTGAAAGTGTTTTTGATTAACAGAATGTACAATTACTACATAAGGGAGAGCATTTTGGTCAGTTATCTATACATAAGGTATACTACTTATCTTAAAGTGAAGAAGTAGATAAAAGTAGGTCTAAATACTTCAATTTCTTGATTGCAATTTAGCAAGAAGAATTCAGAATATTTATGCTAAGCATTGTAAAAACTCTCTGATAGATTTTTTTTTTCAGTCTAAAATGAAAAAGGTCCTTTAACTCCTCAACCTAGGAAAGATGTCTGGGCACTAGTTATCCTCATCTGTCTTTTAGTTATCACCATTGGGAAGTTTTTCCTAGTGTAGATAATGAGCAGAAAACTTTCTTATAGTTTCTTATAGATATAGTTTGCCTTTAACTTTTCATCTCAGCTTAACTGACAGTAAGTCACTAACTTGAGCTTATAAAAATGTTATAAAAAGTGGAAGAATTATATTTTACATAATAAACATTAGGAATCAGGAAATTAGATTTATTAGTTTTAATATTTTATTGATGTTACCTAGGTTTTATGTTAGATTGATCAATTACTTTTAAATGTTTTATTCCTAGAATATTTTCCATTGTGAAACCAACATAATCAAAACATTTTAACAATTATAAAATAGATAAAATAAAATAAAAGTTCCATGTTCAATATAATCATATTTAGCATTTTCTTTTATTTCCCTTTATTATTTCTTTGCATATTTTGCTTAGTCATAATCGTGGTGCATGTAAAATTTTATATCCTGCTTTCTTAAGTTGGTAACATAAATTGATTAGTAGGTAGTCTTATTTTTAATTGCTATATAATATTTCTTACAAAAGACTTATTTCAATTAAATATTTCATAACTTTCTTCTCCTATATTCCCTAACTTAGTGAATGACATCCTTAATGTCTAAACCAGACACCTTGGAATCATGCCTGGTTGCTTACCTACCTCTACCCTTCAAATCAAGTCAATTAGAAAAGTCTAACTAGTCTATTTTCTCACTGTAAGGTGAATATAGCCATTTGCTCTATCCATGTTGTTGCTATCTCAATTCAGGCCACTATTTTCTCTAGTATGAATTATTTTAACAGCCTCCTAACTAATCTTTCTGCTTCTGTCTTGCCTGTCTCAAATCCATTACCTATTGTACAGCCAAGGTGATTCTTCTAAATAACAAATCTGAGTAGAATGTTTCAGGCTTAAAATGCTTAACCCATTTCCCAGTACTCTTAGGGTAAAGTTCAAACTCTAATGTGTCACACAAGGCCTTCCCTAATCTGTACCCTGATAACCACTTATTCCATCATTCTATTCCTTTTACTGCAGGTTGTGGTCATAATAAAACATTTTGCAATTGTCAAAATGAGCCCTTGTTACACTGGACATGTTGCACATGTTACTACTTCTACTTGATTTACTTGCCTGCTCTCCTGTCTACTTTTTACTGCTAACAACTGATAATTCTTTAAGACTAATTTGAGATTAATTACCATGTCAAGCAAACCTTTGCTCATCCAAAGATGAATAAGAAGTTCCTTCTACAGGCTTCCATTAAAGCAGATGCTTATCCCTTTGCCAGCACTTACCATACTCTATTGTCCTTATCTCATTACAAGTCTGTCCTCCTTAATCAACAATGAACTAATCTGGGTCTAAGATTACATTGTGTCCCTCTTTATGTATATTCCCACATTATTGAGATATAAGTGATGTAAAACATTGTGTAATTGTAAGGTGTACATGTTGCTTTGATACACTTAGATACTGCAAAATGATTACAATTGCATTACTTAACACCTCCATCAACTACATAATTACCTTGGGTATGTTTGTGTGTGTGCTGATAAACATTTAACATCTATTCTCAGAAACTTTCAACTACATAATTTACTGTCGTTAACTATAATCATCATGGTTATATAATCAACATAATCATCATGGTGTACATGAGTCCTCAAAACTTTTTCATCTTATTTCTGGAAGTCTGTACTCTTTGACCAATATCTCCCCATTTCTCCCACCCCACCCCACCCCCCAGCCCTGAATCCACCTTTCCAATCTCTGTTTCTATTAGACTCTAAGGAAGAATCTGTTTCATGACTTTGCCTGGGCTTCTGTTATTGCTAGCAATCTTTGTTATTCCTTGACTTGTAGATTCATCACTTCAATCTATGGCTCCATTATCATATGGTATTCTCCTTGTGTGTCTCTGTTCTCTTTTTCCCTCCATATAAAGATATCACCCATATTAGATTAAGAGCCCACACTTCTCCAATATCACTTCATCTTAACTTAAACTCATCTTAATTACATATACAAAGACCTTATCTCCAAAAACAGTCACATAGGAAGCACATGAGTTTTGGGGAAACATTATTCAATCCAGTACATTTTATTATAATTGTTGTTACTAATTAGAGATTGTCATGAACAAAGGAAAGAAAAAATAATAATGAATGGAACATTTTAAATGAAGTTGGAAGGAAGAATACCTAACACATTCGTGCAATTATTATACTGAACCAATCATTTGTCCTTCAAAAAAATTAAGGAATACCTCAACCTCACTTCATTCTTGAACAAAATTGTCCAACATTCCAAACTGGTTCCAAGTTAATGAATTTCCTTTCAAAACTCATTTCATCTTAATATCCTTTAAAAATTAACCTTATTCATTTTTTTTAACAGCTCTCCTGAGCTATACTGATATACAAGGAATCACACACTTAATGTATACAGTTTGATAAGTTTAGACATCTGCAAAAACCCATTATGCCGTCACCACAAACAAGGAAATACACACACACACACACACACACATATATATTCCCAACACTTTCCAATGTTTTGTGTCCCCTTGTTGTTTTGGGCTTTTTTTGTGTTAAGAACATTTTACAAGAGATCTATCCTCTTAATAAATCCTGAAGTGCACAATACTATATTGTTATCTAACTCCTACAACTTAACAACAACAAAACAAGTGACTGAAAATGGGCAAATAACTTGAACAGACATTTCTCCAAAGATGACATCCTAAAGACCAATAGGTTATAAAAAGATGCTCAAAATCACTCATCATCAGTGAAATGCAAATAACCACCATGAGATATTACTTCATACTACTCAGGATAGCTACTACTAGGAAAAAAAAAAAAGCGTTGGTAAGAATATGGAGAAACTGGAAACTTTATACACTTTTGGTAGGAATACAAAATGTATAACCATTATTGAAGAAGTATGGAGTTTCCTCAAAAAATAAAAATAAAGCTACCATAAGATCCAGCAATCCTACTTCTGAATATATATTCAAAATAACTGAAATGAGGATCTTGAAATGAGGATCTTGAAGAAATATCTGTACTCCCATGTTCATTGTAGTATTATTCCCCAAAAGCCCACAATATGGAAATGATCCAAGTACTTACCGACAGATGAATGGATAAAGGAAATGTCACACACACACACAATGGAATATTATTCAGCCACAAGAAAAGGAAATCCTGCCATTTGTGACAATATGGATGAACATGAATGACATTACGCTAAGTAAAATAAGCCAGTCACAAGACAAATAGTGCATGATTCCAAACTCATAGAAGCAGAGAATACAACTGTGTTGCCAGGGCCTAGAAAATGGAGAACTGTTCAATGGATATAAAGTTTCAGTTATGCTAGAGTACATAATAGCAAAGCTTATTCTTTATTTCCATGTAAATGAAAGAATACAGGTTGAGAATCGTATGGATTTTGACTTAACTAGTGCAAAGTAGAGACAAGTTTAGGGTTTCCAAAAAATATTTCACCTCTGATTCATTGGAAAAGTAGAATTTCCAGAGCTTTTCCTTCTTCCATTCACCTTGCAGAATAAAATATTTCCTTGAGACCATTTCCCAACTCTCACACATGCAAAAATATGAACAAATAAGAGAATGTTTACTCTTAAAGAAAAATCCAGAAAGACTGAAGAAAGGGGAGAAAAGGAAGGAAAGGAAGAAAGGGAAGCAGCAAGAGATAAGGAAGAAACCAAAGAAGAATAAAATAAATACTAACTTTTGAATTTGCTCAATCAGAGCATATTATTGTTAAATCCCAAATACAGGTAAGTGTGCTTTGATATCCAAAACAATGGTGGCCCAAAAATAGAGGCATCAAATAAAACATTTACTTTTTCCTCATTATTAGTATTAATTATTTGCTATGCAATGTTTTTTAATTGATTAAGATTTATGTTAAAAATGGTAATGTTTCCCAACCTCATATTTTCCCATTAAGAATAAGTGTGCATATAATCTGTGATATTCCTAAAATATGAACATATTTATGCAAGATGAAAGAAAATCAGAAGTGGTGGTATCCATCACAGTAATATAGAAATTTGTTTACTTTTTAAATGAATGTTTTAAAGAAACAGGATTTTAAGGGAATCTTGAAGAGTTTTAGGGAACTGCAGAATACTCTCAAAACTTAGTGCTATCAAATAATCATCAGACCAGCATTGTATCAATCAATGCAGGTTTGCAGGTGGTGGGTATTAGAGAGGGCATGGATTGCATGGAGCACCGGGTGTGATGCAAAAATAATGAATACTGTTACGCTGAAAAGAAATAAAAAATTTAAAAAATTTAATGCAGGTTTGAAAATCATGAATCTTGAGGAACTTACCAAATATAATCATGAAAAATGTTATATATCCTACATGGATATTCTCATTTAATAGGTTTAGAAAACTGACTAGCTGATAGACACAGGTGAAAATATTTAAGGGTTCCTGAATGATTGATAATTGATTATATTTGTATCATTTCCACCAAATAATACTTTATGTTCTCCTGAATATACCTCTAGGGTTGGCAGGAACTTAAGTCATTTGAGTAACAAAAGTTTAAAATATAACACAAAACAATTCCATGCGAGCATAAGCAAAATGAGTGTGCATATTATATATATAATATATATGCATATTATATACATATAATATATAATTATATATAAAATATATCTATATATATTTTAATATATATTTACTATATACATATATAATTGATAATATATATATTATAATTATATACAATATATTTCAATATTTATAAAATATAACCAAATGTATATAAATGCAAAAGAAAATAATCTCCACCAATAAAATTGCAATATTAATCAGTCAAAGAGATACTCAATATCTATGTCATACTCTCCTCTTTTCGAAAGTCATTTCTGGTTCTCCAAGCAACTGTAAGCAGAGGAACTGTGTAATCAAAAATCATCATCTCAGCAACCTGATGCCTCAATGTTAACCTCTGAGTTCCTCTCCTATCTAATGTTCTTTTCTGTTAGGTTGACATGAAAATCAGTGTGTGCCCTGTGTTGACCACTGGCATACAGAGTATTGTCAGAATAGTTTTTTCCCTGCTTGTTTTGAGCCCCATGGCTATGTTACCCTCTGTAGATGGGTTATACTGGATATGTAGTGCCTGTATTCTATTGGGCTAAACTGACTGGTTCCCATTCACATCCTTGGACCAGGAAGGTGTCTTCATTTGGCAAATACAACTCCCGGGGAATGAGCAATGTCCCTAATTCAAGCTGTGATACCAGGGCCCCTGCCAGCCTGTCTCCCATAATTCTTTCCTGCCTCTCTGCTGGACATAAATGGTTGGGAGAAAGAAAGAACCTGAACAGCAAATTGGGGTGACGTACCAAATAAACATTATGGAGGCCTAGAAACTTCCAGTACAGAATGAAGAACCTAAGCCAGCCAATCCAAGTTTATTTATATCTCAGCTAGCTTCACTATCCAAGAGCTCAGTTGGAAGTGAAATATCCAGTAATATAGGCAGAATATCATTTAGTGTAATACTTGTAGAAAGGAGATCCAAATCAGATTTAGAGAATGTGTGACCAGAGGTAGGGAGTGGGATAAGTAAATGGCCAGGTGCCTTAGGAAATTAGAAGAAACAGTCAGGGTGAAGGTCTAGACCCAAGTAGAGACTTTTTCAGAAAGAATCAAGAACAAGAAACTTGGGCATAAAGTTATTCAACCTGACTTGCATTAACAAAGGGCACTTTGGCTTAAATCTCCTATGCACATTAGGAATAGAAGCAACAATGTACAGATCTCAAGAGTGAAAAAGGTACTTTTAATATACTTCAGATATGGTTCTCCCAACTGATAATTGCATTTCTGGGTTAGTATTTCTACAGTCTGATATTTCCGAGACTTCCAAGCATATAGATACCAAGGAACATTAAAGATTATATGTGCCATATGAGTGTGGAGTAGGTGAAGAGTACTGGTGAATGGAACTCTTGCTTGAAAAGGCAGAACTCAAGCTGATACTTGAAGGAAAAATAGGAAAGTGAGGTTGAGTGATTGGGCAGGGCACTCCACACGGGAGGCAAGATGATAACCAAAGCCCAAAGATAGGAGAAACTGTCCTCTAATTTCTGGGAGACATGAAGAAGACAACTTGGTCTTATAGCTATATGAAGCTTATTTACATTTAGATAACATAACCCTGATGAATAAGCATTAATTAGTACATAATTCATAATTTGGGAAATTCTAATGAAAAGGTGATGAACTAATTTTATTACATTTAACTATAACCAATCTATCATTCACCATTAAAATGCAGTAAAAAACTGAGAACTTTTAAAGTTTGTAGATAATAGGCCAAAATGCATTTGTTTTGGTTGAATTATAAAGCTCAAAACTCAATTCTTCACTTGAAGAATTTCAAGTAAATTTATTTATGAAGATAGTGTTGAAAAGTGGCAGAAGACAATAATATTCCACTAAATTGAAAAAATTAAAAAAGAAAAAATCTTACTGGTATGCTCATCCCTAGGGCATATAAAGTAGCAATAACATCATATTTGGTCCCATTGTCTCATAGCCTAAACTAAAAATAAAGTCATCATTTTTTATTTTCTCAAAAATAGAAATCTTTCATAAGAGACTGTAATTTCAAAGTTAAACTATTCTGACTTCATAATACAGTCAAACACCTTGAGGACATAAATGACACATAACTCTCATAACCTATAAAACATATAAAATATATTGCTCTCATAAAGATAAAGGTTACAGTTAATAGGCTGCCTTTAGTAACACTCTCAAAGGTTACTATAGCAACTCTTCTATGCAAATCAGCATGGGTGGTTCCCTCACAACTCTCAGATGGTTGAAATAAAAGAAGAATTAAACAATGGAAGATCACTGATTCTCAGTAGTCAGTATTATTCCTTTGCCAGATAGTCACTAAATATCTATAATGCACCAATTTACTCCCCCATAGGGTGTGTTATGGATACTGGCATTGTTTTTCTTTCAATGATGTGAATTATATAGCAGCTTTACCAAATTAATCTCAGAAAACTTGTTAATTGTTGGTGCCAGTCATCCAGCTCCCATAGAAAAAGAGATATGACCAAACAATATGACATTAAAATTTTAACGACAAATGACAAACCCCAGAGTAGTACGATGAACATGGATTCTATAACCAGATGTATCTGGGTCTAAATCATGCCACAAATTGCTTCATAAGTGATCCTAACACATCATTCAAAATTATCTAGACCTCAGTTTTCTACATTTTAGAATGTCAATAATAGTGTCTGCTTAGTAATTGTGAGGCTTCCATATAATTAACATAAAATACCTAGGTTGGCATATTGGCTGGAATACAGTAGGATCACTACAAAGTCTAGTGAATACTATCACTAATAGATTTTCAAGAACATGTGTCTAGAAGCATCACTGCTTTAAAGAAAGAGTGGCAAAGTTATACAAGGTTTTATCCTGGGAACATAATTTGGTGAAGAGTAAAACATTGTCTCAGCCCAGCTGAAATCATCACATATTGCTAATTGCACAGTGAAGTTTTTGCTAACACTGAGTCTGTCTAAAAATTGTGTGTCTATCTGCAAATATATAAAAATATTATATTATATTATGTGTTTATATCTGTGCAAATGCACAAATATACATATGTATATATTTACATTTGTGTATATGTACATGCCATTTATGTATGTTTGTGTATATATGTATGTAAATGTATGTATGTGTATATATGTATATGTATGGGTGTGTTTGTACACCGGACAATGTTAATAGCCTCTTTAAGAGCTCTCCAAGGTGCTGACCCCAAATTAACCCCATCCTTTACTTGTCACTCTTCTGTTACAAGAGGCCTACTCAAGTGGTAAGGGCATCCAACACCAGCACTGCTCCTCAGAGAAACTTCAGTGTCAGCACTTATCTTCCCACAGACATAATACCAAGATGTCAGAGAAAACTACTTGATAGTTTTGGAAGCAATGCACCATGTCTTTTGCCAATAATGAACACATATATTTTCCTATCACAATACCACAGATGAGCTAGTAATCATATAAAGAGAATTTCAGTTTTGATCCTAGAATGATAGGAAGCTGAATCTGTTGTCAGAGTAATAGACTATTACTTAAGAAACCATTGGACCCCATTCAATACGAAAGAGAAATGTCGTTCCTTTTTTCAGATTTACTTTTTATTAGTGATTAAATTGAAATGCTTTCATTCAATAAAAACTTTACTGAATCCCTAAGAATGAGCTCATCCTTAGATGTATTATCAAATGGAAATTAATCTAAATGAAGTCCATCACAAGAAGTAGATCCAGAAATAAATGCAGAAGTGTAATCTATATCATCCTAGCCTGGAATAGCAAATTAATTCGAACAGTTTCATAAATCCGACATTACAGTCCAAAACATTGTTGTGAATGAAAATACAAATTCCAAAGGTACAAAAGACAGATGTTCTCCTTTGCATATCTTTCAGTTTAGAACATGCTTTTACAGTGTCCTGCGTAGGTCAAGACCTAACCAAATACTTGTGACTTATAGCAGTAATGATAGGATATTAGTGACCTGTGTTTTCTGACCACCTCATGTATCTCCTCTACATGATTCAACAACAGTGAAAGACAAGAATATTTTAACTGAAATTTATTTTGGTTTTTTCCTTGACATTTAGTTTTATCTTTATAAGAAATATTATTTCTAAATAGTTCTACTGTGTCTTTAAATGCTTATATCATTGTATTTAAGTGTCCAAAACTATTTGGACATCAATTTAAATGAGACATATTGAAGAAAGCTAAGGAAGATTTGCACGTTGCTATTAAATCACAGGCTTGGAGGGTTTCCTTGAAGCTAGCATCATATGTTTATTCTCCATTTTCTAAAATTGTAATTCTGCAATGAAAAACCATGAAAAAAGGCTTTAAAGTAGTATTGTGAATGGGTAGTTAGTCTATGTTAACTATTGAGTACTGCCATAAAATGCATTTTTTTTCCTAATGCAGCTGAACTGCATTTATTTCCTGAGAGAATCCAGGAGGTCAAATTCATTATTGTGAAATGGAATCCAAAACAGAAGCTCTATTATCAGAAGTCACTGCTTTAGTTATTCGTGGCATGGTTTCGATGGCTGCCAGCCCTCATGAATGAAGAAGTTAGATAGTTATCTCTGTCATATGCTCAGTAAAATATACCCCATGGTATTTCAGAGTTACCAAATAGCAACTGACAAGGTCTTCGGGAATACTAGAGTGAGAGTTTGCAATGATTTTCAAAAGCATCCTTTGTTGATTCATGGGGATCTTTCCACCGACTAGGAAGAAAATTCCGAAGGCCATGACAAATTTTACTCAGATGCAGTTTAAACAGATAACAAATTCATAAAAGACTCCATATGGAAGCAATAGTACTAGGTTATACCATGATATACTCCCTAAGAAATGTCTGATTATTTCCAAAATAAGCTGCTTTCTGGAGGCCTAGGCATAAGATCCAGTTTGTTACATCTCTGAGTAAATATCCCCAAGTATAAGAGATGGCACAGGCCTCTACAGTGTCTTGATCACAGCAACATAGTAAGCCCTTACAACCAATGTTAATGGGCAACTCATTACAGGAGTTCTAAAAGCATACCTATCCCTGTGTTCAATATGGTAACATGTGATAAATAACTTTAGAACAATCAGAAAAATAGTCCAAATGTTCTAAACACTGAAAGAAAATTAATAGTACTAATAGCTACAATATTCAGAATGTTATGTTAGGCGGTTACATACATTCTTTCAAAAATGGTAACTTTCTTTTTCTCACACACTCCAGGTGAAAAAGCTGAGGCTAAGGTCGTTGAAAACCATGTTCTGAAGCCAGCTCCCTTATGCAAAACATCTTTCCACTACATCATACAGTTGTTAGGAATGCGAGGAGAGGGAAGGAGGAAGGTAAAGAGGAAGATGGTCGGAAGGAAGGAGGGAAAGACGGAAGAAAAGAAGGAACTAAAAAGAAAAAAGGGAAAAAGAATGAAATTTGAAAAAGAGAATCATGACTGCTACAAAGAAACTGTGTAGAAACTGCATTTGTGTTTTAAGCCAATACAAAGACAACATATATATATATATATATATATATATATATTTCATAAGAGATAAAGACTAATTTTGGGAAAAAAATAAGGCAGCCAGAAAACTAAACAGATATTTGGGTGATATTAAGTGCAAAGATATGATAATAATAAAAATATCATTTATTGAGTCCTATGTACCATGCCCTGGGGAGCAGGGGCAGGTGACTGTATTGAAACCATTACCATGGCAGGCATGTATTGCATAGAGCACTGGGTGTGGTACATAAACAATGAATTCTGGAACACTGAAAAAAATAAAAATTTTCAAAAACTGCATTATTCTATTTCATTTATAAAATAACTCTGTGGGCCCGGAACTATAAGTATGTCCATTTTATGGATGGAAAAAAAAAAAAAAAGAACAAAGGCCTTAAAAACTTTGCAAAGTTTGCATATCTAGGTTTGGCAGATCCAGATTTGGAACCCAAAACAGCTTGACACAGAGACACTTCTCTATTTACACCAGTCTGGCAGTTCGTATCATTTACTCTATTCCTGTGATAGTCCCATTTTTTCAAGATTTAAAATATGTCATTATACATAAGGAGATACTGAATCGCATTCAAAGCAATGATCCTGACCATCTTTCCCCACAATAATCATTGTCTTGCTTTTCATTCTATCATCAGAGAGTGCACTTGCTTTATTATCCAGTTATATATCATATGAACAACATTATAAGCATGCAGGAGATAGAAGTAATATTTTTCTGAAGTTCTACTGTATCTATTTTTTCTCTTAGTGCGAGTAATAATAGTAACATTTCCATAGTGCTTAGGATCTTCCAAAGCATTCCTCAATATTCAGCCTATCTTGCTCTTCACATTACACTATTAGTATTAGACCATTGCACAAATTTAGGAATTTGAGCTTAGAGCAGAGAAGTGTCTTACTCAATATTACACACTAAGAGTTGAAAGCAGATTTTCAAACTCAGATCTCTTACCTTGAAACCCTTTCCAACACTTTATCATTTTTTAAACTATAATGTATACCCTTTTATAAAGAGTAGACTCTTCAAAATATGTTTAAGTAAATCAATTTTAGAAACCAAGATAGATGTCTTTTTTTTTTTTTTCCTGATGGGCCTCCAACTGATTCACTGCCTGAGAAATTACCTATCAAAACAGGAAGATATTTAAGTCTTTCATGATACTGATATGCAAGCATGAAAATAACCACTTGCTGTTTTGCTTGGGGAAAATTAAAGTATACAGTCCCATTAAAAAAAAAAGAATGCTTATTTCATGGTTTTATTATTAACCTTAGGAAGAAAGATCTAAATAAAAATATGGTGTGGGGGCTGGCAAAAGCTTTCTCCCTCTTATTGTCTTTGTTTAAATTCAAAGCTAGTTTACCGTTCGCATGTGGGACTGTTAATACAAGAACCCCATTTTCATTCAACAAATTAGCTACAGTATGATGTATCACAAACAATGTTTCTGCAACATTCTCTGAAGTGAAGTCATTCACAAACTGCGTGGTTCAAAACATGACAAAATGCTGACCATTCTTATCTGTCTTACATACACGAGTGTGCTATCCTCACAAGGCAGGAGCTGCAGTGGAGAGTTTGGGTATCCCTAATTACCAGAATTTTTTTTTTCCCAAGAAATTTAGGTCAAACTTTGAAGCAGAACTGTTTGCAGCTAGGCAATAGCTTCCATTTTCCTGCACAGTTTGAAAATGGTAGACTAAGTAAACCAAGGTGTCCTCCTAGTAGAAGAAATGCAGCTGAGAACCTGCTCCTCTAGTAAGATCAGTGGCCTGGCAACCTCTGACTTCACTTTGGGATTAGGCAAGACTTTGTGAAAATTGCAAAACTCTCCTCCTCTTTTCCTCCTATGGACACTTCTTGTGAAGAGAGAATGAGATGCTACTATTGGAAAGTGCTTTGAAAGTGTGTTTAGAACATACCACTGAACAACTTCAAAGAGAAACTAACTCTATTTATATTTTAAAAGCAGCAACTTGTTTAACAGAGTCAACTCCATGAACAGAGGGAAAAAATTGTCCTCTTCCCTTTAGTAAGACTTGGAACATATGATAGATCTCTTTAATGCAAATCTTATTTGGCATAATAATCAGGCTATTGCCATAACCTATAAACCTCATTTATATTCTAGCAGCCCTTTTCATTTTTTGTTCCCTTGAGGTGTTTTTTTTTTCTTTATTCTCAGAATTATAATGGTATTATCTTTTATTATTATTAAGGAACCGAGAAGATTGAAATCTTAATTATCCCCCCTAATATTTAACATGATAGTTAATTATTATGATAACAATTGAAAGTTAATATCTGGATATTCCCCAAAGGAGAGATTTCATATAATAGTATTTTACGCAATTACCACAACCTTATCTGACCACAAGAACCAACGTCCCATCACAGATGTTCATTATAAAGAGAAGCAAGTGTCATTTTTTTGACTGCTCATTAACTGAATCCATTTCCAATGCTTGCAAAACCCCCACTTTATGAATATTCTTAGACCACAGAATCTGAAAATGTCCTGTAACTCCCATGTCTATAACTCCGATGCATGTAGTTAGTAAGCACATGTCCTAGGCTCACCAATCAAGTGTACTCATCCAATCTTGGAAGCGAGAGAGTGAAACAAAGGGATGGTGGAATACCTCGAGGTAGTGATATTACCTGGTGTCCAGAGCTAGTGGTGTTAATACACAGGCTTCCTTGACTAATATTTATTGATGGCGGCAGAGTGACTAACCTGTACCATTTCTGGGGCATACTTTTTTCTAGTTGCACTGTTGTTCAATTATCTATCCTTCCAATTGACTATATAAGTACCAATACTCTCTCAATAAAATGTTTCTGCTTAAATCATCCACAGCTTTTTTTTTTTTTTTTTTTTTAGTTTGTTTTTGTTTAAAAAACAAACAAACTTGAAAAGCCCTGCTGGATTCAGCAAGATTTTTTTGCTTCTCTTTTAGAAGCTCTGTCTGTGTACTTATATCCATTTTGTGAGCTTTTGATTTCTAGGGACCTATAATACTACGAACTAGACAGTAAAAGTGGATTACCACCAGTATGACACCTCATATATAATGAACATTGAGCATATAAAAATCAAAGAAGTCTCATTAATTATAGATACCAAATATCATATATAAAAAAAGATTAAAAAAAGAAAGTCATTATCTTGTAGTACTAATTGCTAACAAGTTTAAATCAAAAGTTAAACACAAGATGCCTTGTGACACTCTTTTCCTTAAATGAAACATGTTTCCAGAACTTAGCCAAAGAAGATTTGACTCTACAGCTTATCTTATTTCTGATTAAATACTCCATCTTTAAGAAGATATTAACGCTTATACTTTTTAAAAATCAAAATAAAGTCAAAGTAGAAAAATACTGGAGGAAAAGATTGTTATGGCTTAGGTTACAAAGATTCTCTTTGGGGGAAAATATACTTTCATTTTCATGAAAGTAATTTTTAACTTTTTTTTAAAGATTTGATTTATTTGTTTGTTTATTTAGCATGAGCAAGACTGGGGGGAGAGGGAATGCAAGTGGGGGAGAGATAAAGGGAGAGAATCTCAAGCAGACTCCGTGCTGTGTACAGAGCCCATGCAGGGTTTTATCTCACAGTCCCACAATCATGACCTGAGCTAAAACCAAGAGTCAGACATTTAACTGACTGAGCCACCCAGGCACCCTGAGAGTAATTTTGAAGCTGAATACTAGTTAAATAGGATGAATATTACTAAGTAATAACCTGTGAATATAAAAAGCATAGTATGGTTTTACAAAGGAGTAACAGTAGTTAAATCCGTAATTGGAAAAAGAAATCCTAAAAAGTATCACTCAGTTCTTTGATGACTGAGAGAAAGACTGGCCCTCCAAAGTCCTTTTGCTAAGTATGCTATTTTAAACTCACTGCGTATTTTCTAAACCTATTCACTTTAACCAAACCAACATAAGCCATGGAGATTTTTACATGGTCAAAATTATTTTTCTGTACTCAGTTTCATTTCATATTGATATACAACAATGCTTACCTCATACCAAGAAATGCATCTTTTTAGATTTGAGTACACAATTCCCTTAGTTTCCTAAGTTTTTTAGCCTTATCTGTGTCTTATTACTATGATGCTATGGTAATTTTCTTTAAAAGAGCATTATTTTTTCATTAAATCACCTTCAACATTCTTCAGATTTGCATGTTATGGCTAATACATTTAAAATTATAGACATCTTCAAAAATTTTAAGATGATCAATTGAATAAAATCATCACTACCCTTTGAAAAGAAAAATGAATCCCTACAATGTGTTGGCAGTATCTAGTGAAAGGCATTACTAGGAATCATTGTTCAGTAATGTCCAGGTAAAAAATGTAAGAGTTTCTTTTCCAAAAAAGTGGCCCAATTTATTTAAGATTTTTCTTTTCTACTTTTCTTCTAGATGGCTTTATATGAACGGGAAAACTAATGCTATATAAAACATTTCAGCAGGCAGTTTTCACCTACTGCTCTCAGACTATATCTACCCAGGATCAGACATCAGTATTAAAAGTTTTAAAATTAACACTCAAGGCAGTTCCAGTTCACAAATATGTGGAAATCTGCTAATAAAATACTTGAAAAAATTGGTCTCAAGGGAACTCACTTAATAAAGCTCACTTCCTGGTACTGCATGTGAAAGAAAATGGGGGGCTTTCGCAGTGATCATAGCAAGAAGCTTCATCTTTTTTAACTGTCTTAGACAAAGTTTCTTTATTGGAAGGCTGTGCGCCAGAGAATTCTAAGAAATACTCCTCTCTTGCTTCTGGACAGACACTCATGGGGGTGGGGAGGTTTGGATTCTCATCTCATTAGCTAAATTATCAATAACTATCAATGGCTCTTTTAAGTATAGAAGAACCCAATTTTGTGACCATGAAACCTGGAAATCCAGGCTGGGAAAGAACTGAAGGGAGGTAGGGGGAGATACATGTTAAGGAGGAGACAAGGAAAGGTGCAGCTGGTAACCTCAGGCTACTCTCCTGGACATTTCCTGATTCTGTGCCTCTGAAGCGTCCAGTCTCAAAGGATAAATTTGGATTTAACTTTAGAAAGTGATAAGGAAAAACAGCTTGTACTCTCCAAATTAATTTCTATCTAGAATTTTTGATATGATCAATTTAAAGCAGTAAATCCCTGTTTGCATTGCCATCTGCAAATTAAATGATTTAGAAATACTACACTTTTCTTATATAATTGATATAATCCTTAAGATAGCATTCCTTGTCTGTGCCTCAAATCTCTTGCTAAACATCCCCCAGAAGAAACATCTTTTGCTTAATCTCCCCAATTCTTAAAAAGGAAAAAAAAGAAAAGTTTGAAATACAGTCTCATAGTAACACTTGACTGAGAAACACACATACCGCGTCCTCAGGAACCATTCATGAGTTGTTTTGGTTACTTATATTTACTAAATATTTTTGTTAAGTGTTATTGGTTTAAGCTTACTTGAGATCAGTTCTTAAATGAAACACTTAAATTACAAAACACGACAGAAATTATTTCTCTTTCGGAGAGGAAATACATCTTAGAAATATTGTTAGAGATTTTCAGTCTTACATCTTTGCACTAAATTCATTTATGTACATTTTTGCCAATTGATTTCAAGACTAGCACAGTGGCAGCTTACAAAACCTCGTACATATATATCCATTTTTTTTCTATGAGGAGAATGTGTTTCTCTTTTATAGCTATGATTCAATAATAAGGGCTATATAATTTTCCAAATCAAACCTCTTCTGGATCACAAAGGCTCTAGTTATTCCCTTAAAACCAAGTGTTTCATAGATGAACAGTGCTCTCCTGTGATCAAAGAAAGGAACTGCTTGCATCATAAAACAGGTAATTACTGCCTTTTTATTGCCAGTGTGTCCCCTCCTGTTTTCCTATAGTTATTAGCAGGATTATCTTCTATACATATTATGCCCATTATCTCTCTGAGGAAGCCTTCCTTTTTTCCCTTCCAAAGTAAATATGCTACTATACTAATTATTTTATTCACATAATTATAATTGAAGTTCCTCTAGCTCATTTTTAACCTTGTTCAAGTCATAGTAGAAACAATAGTTGTGAAAGGAAGAAATCTCCCTAGAACTGATTACACAAATGTTGACAAATTGAAAGACACTATTTGCAAAACTGTCCCATATAAACCAACATGTGCTTATAAAATTAGAACCTTGAATTCTATGGTTTGTTCAGCCCTGTCTTTTATCAAAAAGTAACAAAGACTAATGCCACAGCTTCAGGAAAGGAGCTTCTGAGGATATTTGCCATTTTAAATGCCCACAATTTACAAAGCATCAAATAGCACTTATTCTCAAACAATTCCTATTTCTATTAAAAAAAAAAAAAATAGAGGTTTAGGCTTCCACCAATGCTATTTATATTCATGAGAGGAGTTTCCTGAGGTTTCTGTAAAACCACCATAATTTCCACTGACACATTTATCTAACAGTTGATGTCATTTTGGAGAGAAAAGGAGGGCAGCTAGGAAACTTGTTCCCTGTGAGCACTGATCCAGAACACACTGCAAACAGGTCTGTCAGAGCAGCCTTCTTTGGGGAGAGTAAACCGAATTGCTACATAATCAGGCTCTGCCACCTAGATTAATGTTTTACAGAAAAGGCTAAAATGCGGGCCTCTCTTAGAATGGTGGACATGTATCTGTCACATAAAACACAGTGCAGGATTTCTGAGAAACTCTTTGATCATACCAAAATTGATATAAAGTTAGTTAAAGTATATTTGGATTACATATGGATAATACACACAGATATATGTATAAATGATATAAGCAGTCATTGTGGTGTATAGACCCTCTGTGGATGCATTTGGGTCCTTTTTCCTGCAGCTGGCCACAAAAACAGCTGGCAGACAGTAGAGAAACCACCTGCCACACATTCGCCAAAGTCACTAGTGATGGTGCGAACAGCAGTGAAACAGGGATGGATTTCCCAGAGAGAGCAAGTCAGACCTTATGGGGAAAAAAAAATCTCAGGGAGGCATACAAGAATTTGGCTTGTGGACTCGAGCGTAGATCATGTTTCTTGAGCAAGGAGAACACCAACATCCAAGGAAAGATCTTAACAGATGCACAAATGTTCATTGATTAACTCAATGCCCCATTGGAACAATTTGTTGCCTAAGATTTTTAGGAAGATAAAGAGAGTAAATTGCATTTGCTGGACATGATATCACAAGGCAGTAAAATCTCAGGTGTCAGCAGGGATGGTAGTGTTTGTGGTGAGGTTATCAGAGAGGTGGAGAGTAGTTCAGCCCAGAACATAAGTCCTTTTCTCACATGATTAATACTCTTTTCAAGTAGTGAAAATAAAGCAAAACAAAACCTAGGAACTGCTTTCCACAAAAGAGAAATCACCTAAACAAAAGCTGTATATGGTAGGTAACTGCACATCCTGTTTCTCCCTCCTGTTGGGAACTTAAAATCCACATCCCTACTATAACATACATCCAGTTCAAGTTGCCTGGTATTAACGGTTGACAAAGGCAGCAACAAAGTCAATATTAACAATATGACTCCTTGGCAGAGTCTCTTGGTCCAAAGATGGGAACATGACAAAGGTCTAGCCAACAAAAACCCTCTTCTAAAATTTGAAATGGATGTTCCTGGTGGTTCAGCCGTTTAAGCATCTGACTCTTGGTTTTGGCTCAGGTCATGATCTTGATGGTCATGAGATCAAGAGGTCATGAGATCAAGCCCCACATGGGCTCCACGCTGAGTATGGAGCCACTGAAGATTCTCTCTACTCTCCCTTTGCCCCTCCCTACCTTGCTCCCATAACACTCTCT
The DNA here is from genome assembly GCF_011764305.1 of Mustela putorius furo. NCBI lineage: Eukaryota > Metazoa > Chordata > Mammalia > Carnivora > Mustelidae > Mustela > Mustela putorius. Next base: position 13,419,125 of record NW_025421322.1, on the reverse strand, counting down.
CTCTCTAAAAAAAAAAAAAAAAAAAAAAAAAAAAAAAGTTTAAAAATGAAAAAACAAAATAAAGTAAAATTTGGAACTAAAACTGATAAAGAGAGAACATGGGAGCCTCAGAACTCTTCAAAGATCAAAGGATCAAAGAAGTAGGCTAGCCACTCTGGAGAGAATGTGAGGAAATAATTAAGGAGAAAAGATGGAAGCAGATGTTCAAAATATGTTTAGGTGAATTACAGAGAAAGAAAATCTTCACTGCATTCAAATCATTAGTTTCAGTAGGTCTTGGTGTCCACCTTCCTTCATGCATTAGGTTCTAACACACATCATGCTTCTTTTCATAAACCCCCCAATTTTGCATAAGATAGTAAAAATGTTTCTTGTATTTGCAATCAAAAGGTTTTAACTAATATTTGCTTAAGAATTTCAAACAATATGCTAGTTAACTGGGACCTCTTGTTCTATGTATAACATATCTTAATATTAATGGCTTGATAACTATATAAAGAGCATTCCATTTACTAAATTGCTCAATTATATTATTTTTATTGTCATGTGTCTCAAAAAATAATTCCTTCAGGTACTATTGATGTGAAACATGTAATTTCCAATGACAGGTCAAGTTTCAGAGCCATGAATGAGTACGCTAGGGGCGCCTGAGTCGCTCAGTCAGTTAAGTGTCTGCCTTTGGCTCAGGTCATGGTCTCTGGGTCCTGGGATCACCATGCATCAGGCTCTCTCCTCGGCAGGGAATCTGCTCCTCTCTCTCTCCCTCTGCCCCTCCCCACTGCTCATTCTCTCTCTCTTTCTCGCTTAAATATATTTTTTTAAATGATCATATTAAGTAACCAGTGAATCTGTGACAACTCTGTATTCAAAATCATTCACCCATATATACTACTTATATAAACTAAAACTTAATTTATTATTTCTAAGTATGACTTAGCAAATATTTATGTATTTTTTGAACTATTTAACTGCACTGATAGTCCTCAAACCTACAAGAGTCCCTCATCAGCCCTTGCTACCTTCCTCTTCCGCTAGAATCACCTCAGAGTTTAACCAAGGACAAGTTTGTTTTGGAATTTTATAGACTTTTTTCTCCTTTTACCCATACACGACATTTATATTGGTAGTGTAGGATCTAGAGGACAATACTACACATTAAGGAATAGGAAAATCAAATGAGAGAACGTGTGCACACACCTATGAGTGGGTATATATGTTTGTATGAATGTAGTACTGCACACCCAAGTTGAATAGTTGTAATTCTCAAGCTGTAGTAACAGCTGCAATCTTATATGTCACTGATTAAAAGCCTAATATTATCTCCTAGGATAGGAAAATTAGCAGGCTAATAAGTCTATAATGACAATAAAATCTGGACAATGGGCTCTTTGAGGGAAAGAACAACTTGTCTTAGGCATCTTCAGAGGGGATAGTGAGATGCCACAGCAAACTGGGAAGATAATAGGATTAAGAAGAAAATAAGAGCTGGATTTAATCCAGATTGTTTCTACATATCTGTGTGAACGTTGACTCACTAACCTTATCTGAGCCTTGGGGGTTTATTTGTTTGTTTTGTTTTAAAGATTTTATTTATTTATTTGACAGACAGAGATCACCAGTAGACAGAGAGGCAGGCAGAGAGAGAGAGAGAGGAGGAAGCAGGCTCCCTGTGGAGCAGAGAGCCTGATGCGGGGCTTGATCCCAGGACCCTGGGATCATGACCTGAGCCGAAGGCAGAGGCTTAACCCACTGAGCCACCAAAGTGCCCCAAGCCTCGGTTTTTATACCTATAAAATGGATGAAATAAAACTTGCCATTCGGAACTATTTTAAGGATAAAATTTATTCTTTTATCCATTTAGCAACTGTTCAGGAAATCTCTTTTCCCCGTCAGACCTGTCTGTGTCTCATGCATGGACGGTGGAAGAAAAGAGAGAAGGGAAGAAGGGGGGAAAGGAGGGAGGGAGGGAGGAGAAAAGGAACGAAATTACTTTTTATTCTGGATTTCATGTTAGATTTATATTAAACAAAAATCATTACCTGCTCAAAACTTGGATCTAAAGATTATTTGGTAAAACAAGGAAAACTACAGACAACAGCAGTCTAATTCGTCATGTGAAAATGTTTTAAAGCCATTGTTTCATATCCAAGTAAAAAAGAAAATGAGAGCACTGTGGATTTTGTCTTATTTGTTATTAACGCAGGATAGAGATGCGCAACTCAAACACTCAGACAAAACGGTAAAGAGTAAGGGGTTGTAATTAACTTGAATTAGCAGGATGATTACCTCTCTATGCCACATTTCTTTGCTTCAAGAACACTTGTCAGCAAAAATGTTTGTGATTCTTCTATTGTAAAAGTCATTTTTTTAATTCTCATCTTTACTCCGGAAGGGACAAGACAAGAAGAACTTAAACATTTCAGTTGTTCAAGATGAGTAAGTTCTAGAGACCTGCTATACAACACGGTACCTCTGCTGTAGCAATACAATATTGGATATTTTAAAATGTGTTAAGAGGATAGATCTCAAGTGCTCTTACTACAAAATACACACACACAAGAACACGGGCAATTTTAGAGGCGATAGATATGTTTAGCAACTTGATTATCATGATATCACAGATGTATGCATATGTCCAAACTTATCTTAATGTCTACCTTGAATATCTGCAATATTTTTAGACCAATTATATCTTCATTAGGCTTAAAATAATGAAAGAATTGAAAGAGAAAAAAGAGATTAACAATGTGTTCATATAAGTCCCTCTTCTTACACACCCATAGAGCTCAATAAATATTTGTAGAGTAAGATGGGGGCACTGTGGAAAGGACTAAGAACACAGAACTGAAGAAGCCACGGTCTCTAGACAGTTGCTCAGACAGTGTCCTAGAGAGAGATGCAGCAATAAGCAACTGATCTGGAGGACCTGGGTGGCTCAGTCTGTTAAGCATCCGACTCTAGATTTCAGGGTTGTAGGATCCAGCCCTGTGTTGGGCTCTGTGCTTGGCACACAGTCGGCTTGCCTGCCCCCCCACCCCCCGCTCCTCCCTCTGTTCATGCTCTAAAGAAAGAAAGAAATAAACAAAATGTTTTTAAAAAATAAGCAACTAATCTGATGACCCCCTAATGCTCAATTTGAATGAACAAAATCCAACAGACCCACACAGATGGCAATGATTAATGAGGTTTGTGAGGAAGGACACATGGAAAGCCTCACAAACTCAATTCTGGCTGCTCCTTGAAGTGTGAGGAGAAAATGTACACCCTGATTTTGTGTTGAGATAGAATTTGCGACTTGGGGTGCCTGGGTGGGCTTAGTCCTTAAGCGTCTGCATTCAGCTCAGGTCATGATCCCCAGGGTTCTGGATCGAGCCCCGCATAGGGGTCCTTGCTCAGTGGGAAGCCTGCTTCTCCCTCTCCCTCTCCCCCTGCTTGTGTTCCCTCTCTCACTGTATCTCTCTCTGTCAAATAAACAAATAAAATTTAAAAAAAAAGAAAGAAAACAAATAATGAGGTCTGCAGAGAATATTCATGTCATGCCAATGGCTGAAGCGAGGTAAACCCAAAGTCCCTAGATCCCCAGTTTCTTGTTCCTTCTATCTTGCATTCCTCAAAATCTCAGAGAAAGAGTGCAGAAAGTAGGAAAATGGATAGAAGAGTCAACATTGGTAAGCGGCTCTTGGTCTCCGTATTAGAAATGAATCTAAAGCTGTTTTTGGAAGAACAACATCCAGACATCTTTGGTACACCAGGCTTCGCATACGTTACCTTATATTAATCTGCAGACTCTAGTGACCGAAAAAGTCACCATGTGAGGGCACTGTTACCGCTGTTAGTTGTCATCATCAGGTTTAAAATAACCTATGACTTTTGTCATTTCTACTATTGTAAAATAAATGTTATACTCTTAGATTTCAGTAATAATCACTTACCCTTCTATTTTCTGCAATATCAAATAGAGAAATAAATAACCAACTGAAGAGGGAAAAAGTTACTAATTCAGTAAAATAAAGGTCCTGTCAGTCCAAGAGAAAACTAATGTGTCAGACACTTTTTTTCACAGTCCTGAACATTTCCTCCATATTAACATCTACGTACAAAATAGGAAAAATGTAAATGTTTTCCATTTAAAATTAGTTTTCCAAGCTCTATAATAAATGACTACTACCAACACATATGAAACATCTGAATTGTAAAAATATTCTTATTTCTCAGATCAACAAATTAAGGCATAGAGAGCTTTAGTCGACAAATAAAATTTTTAAAAAGACAGAAAGCTTTAGTAGGCCAAAGGAGTCACACACCATTTACCTTCTTTATAATCTATTACTTAACTGCTGGTTTGATTTCCCCTTCAATTACATTTGAGATGTGGCTACCTCAACAAATCAAGGTTTCTTGACCAAGTCTTGTAAATAAATAAACACTTTTACTTTCTTCCTCTGTGGCTAAGGAGATACACAGAGATATTTCCTTTCACATAGCTGCTGAATTAGATTTATGTCCTTCCTGTATTTTGTCTTTTGGCTTCTGAAATGCACTGTTCATATGTTTCAGTGCTCTCTGGGTGGAATCTGATGTAATTTCTGGCAGATGCTTTCAGAAGGTTCCAGGCTGTTGGATTCTGGCACTAGGGGCTTAGGAGGAAGTCAAGCAGATCTTTCATAATAAGGGATTGTTGAAAGGTGCTTTATACACTTCACAATAGCTATGAAGCTATTCTGTGGCACAACCCTCTTAGCCTTGGTGTCTCAACAGTTCTCTCATCTGCAACTGAGTCTCCTAGTAGTCCTTCTAATCCCTAGAGTATGCTAAAATCCTAGTAACCCAGTAATTACTGGCAGCCTGACAGCTAATCAAGCATGGGAGCTGCTGAGGCACGTAAGCACGCATCAAGACCATGGAAAGAATTTTGAAAAGAATGGTCACAACTCTTTTAAGATGCTTTTCCAAAAATATTTTACATACTGAAAATATTTGGATTGCCATGAGTTATACAGTATTTTGGCCTCACTTTAATTTTTATTAGAGATGCGTTGTCTAAATCCTTTCCATCCCTTCTGTTTTCAAGCTAGTGAAATGTATTGTTCTTTGTAAAGTCTCTCCATGAAAATTTATGTTGAAAGTATGAGATACATAGTGGTCACATTTTTTTTTCTAGGTTTAGGAAAAGTCACTTGGAACACTGATCGTTGTTATTTAACCTTCAAAGATAATTAACAAGTTGATAACTGGTACAGACCACAGAGCCTCAAAAGAACATTACATAGTAACAAAATGTTACTGTTAACACCCACTACACCAAAAAAGCAAAGACAGCAGGATACATTGTTTCTGAAGGTTCTCAGAATCTTTTCAGACTCTTGATCTTAATCATGTTTTTTTAACTTTAGTTTCTGGAGAGACAAATTGTCCCAAATCTCCTTTTAATAAGAATGACCTTGTTCATTAGCTTGGGGCTGAGTGGTAAGTGAATGAGAAAAATATATTATGGTCCTTGCATTTGCTCCCAAAGGACCGGTTTAGATTCTATTGTAAAGCTGCTCATTTTAAAAATATTTGGAGTTTATTTTATATGCTCAAGTATTTTATTCAAAGATAGAGAGCATAGAAATAAGCTAACTGAAATAATGTTATAGTAATTCAGATTTAAGGGTAAGCCCCAGAGAAATCTGGAGTGTGTGTGTGTGTGTGTGTGTGTGTGTGTTTTCAATTGACAACATTCATCAATAAGTTGAAGCCATTTGCCCAGAACTCTGAAGCACTAATCCTCTCTCTCATGCAGTATTAAGTTACTCTTTAGAAAATCAGAAAAACTATATATTATTAAACTTGACCAGACTTACGAATTCTAACAGGCATGCCAATATAGCCTAATTGTCCTGGCCACTAGCCAGGGAGTAAATTCACACAATTTAAGGTAGAATTCTTCATATTTTTAACAGCTTTATTGGAAGACACTTTACATATCATGAAATTCATCCATTTTAAATTTACAAATCAATAACTTTGACCAACTTTACCGAGTAGTGCAACCATCATCATAAATCAGTTTCAGAATGTTTTCATTTCCCACGAGATCTCCCAGGTCCTCTTACCGTTAAGCCTCATTCCAACCCAGTGCCAGGAAACCGCTCATCTACTTTCCCATGCTTTAAAATTGCCCTTCAAAACATTGTGTATCGATAGAATCATCCAAACATGGCCTCTTGCGTCCAGATTGTTTCACTTAGCATAATGTTTTTAAGGTTCATCAATGATGTAGCATGTGTCACGAGTTAATTCTTTTTTCATTGTTGAATGGTATTCTGTTATATCAAGACCACATTTTGCCTATCTATTCAGCAGTTGATCAATATTTAAGTTGATTCAATTTTTTAAAAAATTTTGAGTAATGTTGCTTTGAACACTTATGTGCTTATCTTTGTATGCACAGTGTTTTCATTTTCCTTGAGTAAATACATTCTAGAGGGGCTACACAGACCACTGTATGAGAATTCCTATTTCTTCACATCTTTAGCATCATCATTATTTCTTGTCATTAATTATGGGCATTCTATTAGGAATTAAATAGTACTTCATTGTGGTTTTAATTTGCAATATTTAATGACTAATGATGTAGAGCATCTTTGCAATTGGTCACTAGCCATTCATGTAGCCCCATGGCTGACATATCTGTGCATATCACACAAGCCCTTTATCATATAAGTGTTTTACAAGTATTTTCTCCTAGAATTTCCTTATCTTTTAATTTTTAATGGTATCTTTTGAAGAACATTTTTTTAAAATTATGATGGGGTCAAATTTATCTTTTAAAAATACACTTGCTTTAACTATAGTATCCCAAAAAAACCTGCTGATCCCAAAGTCTTGAAGACTTTCTTCTATGGTTTCTTGTTTTAGAGCTTACACTTCAGTTTATGATAAAATTTTTAGTTAATTTTTGTGTATGGTGTAAAATGACAGCATGAATTCATTTGTCTGCATGCAGATATTCAGTATGTCTTGTACCATTTGTTCAATGGTCTATCCTTTCCCCAGTAAATTTCTTTGGCACCTTTAAAAAAAACTTCTGGGGTACAAACTGGGATTCAAACACATGCTAGATTTTGCCTTGGGCATGTTATATAACAATTCTATGTCTCCATGTCCTCATCTGTAATGTCTATAATGTAGTATTACCTGTGTGTACTCCCACTTTATGAAATTGTTAGAGTTAAATGAGTTAATAGATATTTATAGAAGTCCTAGAATAGAGCTTAGAATACACCAAACACTCAATAAACAGTTAAACATGAAAATCCTAAGGGATGACAATCCAGTAACGCAATGGAATATGACTTTAGAACTGATGGGGGTTGGGGGTGAGCTAAATGGCTGAAGGGGATCAAAGGTACAAACTTCCAGTTATAAAATAAATAATTCATGGGGATGTAATGTGCGGCATAGTGACTACAGTTAATAATAGTGAAGTGCATATTTGAAAGGTGCTAAAAGAGTAGATCTTAAAAGATCTCATCACAAGAAAAACATTTTTGTAACTATGTATAGTGACATATATTAACTAGACTTATGGTGATCATTTCAAATGTATACAAATATCGAATCATTTTGTTGTACACCTGAAATTAATATAATGTTATTTGTTAATTATGCCTCAATTTAAAAAAAAGAAATGACAGAGAGTATGAGCTTCTAACACAACAGGTCGCATTAACCAGAGATTAACTGACTAGTAAGACTGGGAAGCCAGGACAAGAGGCAAGCAGTTACGTTTATTCTCTTCTTCTCATGTTTTGAAATGGGTGAACTAACCTAATGTAATATTCCTGGATTCTCTTTCCATGCCTACCCAGTCATTCTTCCCTACAGGAGAAGGAAGATCTTATCAATGGATTACTGATGGTAAAGTATACTAGGCCTGCTCCACTGACTTTCTTTGTTTGTTGTAGAACCAGCCCCATAGGAAGAAGAATGCACCCTCCCATCCTCCACCATAAGCAGAGACCTTCAAGGGTCTGCTGGCTTCCAACCCACCACTGAGTGAGTAGTTCTTAAACTTTAAACACAATATTCCAAAGCTCATTTGGCTATATACATAAACTTTGTTCTCTCCGCCAAGCTTTTATTAAAAGTTAAAGTAACACATTTGATCTCCAAATGTCAGACTCCAAGTTGATTCTGATCCATGGATAGATAGCATCTCCAATGCCATCACAACACACAGCTTTTAGGGCTCAGGCTGATAGGACTGGTGTGAGAAACTGGATTACAGGCATGGAAAATGAAACCTCCTTCACAGGATTCAGTGACATGGGGGAAAATATCTTAAAAAACAAACAAACAAACAAACAAAAAATCACTTCAGGAGACCAGGAAACAGAAATATTTGTCCCCAAATTGGGAATATATATCTTAAAGCTTTGGGGATTAAAAAAAAAAAAAAAGCGCCCAAACTTTGTGTAAATCCTACTGATTGGTGAGATAAAACATTTTCTTTGGGGGCAGCTCAGCCTGTTGGCTCAGTCAGTTAGTTAAGCGTCTGCCTTCAGCTCAGGTCTGATCCCAGGATTCTGGGATAGAGTCCTACATCTGGCTCTCTCTCTCTCTCCCTCTGCCTCTCCCCCTGCTCATGCTCTCTCTCTTAAATAAATAAATAAATAAAATCTTAATTTTTTTTTCTTTCTCTTCTAGTTAACCTGACTTTAATTCCAGGGAAAGGTTGGGCAGCAATAAAAGGACTAGGTACACAGCATAAACATCCAACCAAAAGTGGAACATTGCTAGTTCTCAAGCTTCATAACATAATTAATCATGATGCTTATTAAAAATGCAAGTTTTTATGAGTTACATAAAGAAATTCTAATTCCATAGGTCCAGGTAAAACTGGAGAATGTGCATCTTAAAAAACCGTTGACTCAAGTGATCTACATACACTTTAATAAAAATTTGATAAATTTATGAAGTGCCACAGTTTCATGTAGCAAGGAGAATATTTGCCTCTGTTCTTTTTTTTTTTTTTTTTTTTTTTTTTTGCCAAATGACCAAATGATAAAAGAGTCCAACTTGAAACAGTTCTATGGCACAACTGGGATGGTATACAAAAATTATTTAACTTCCCAAAAATTGATAGGAAAATTACACACAGAAAGTCTCAATATTTTCTTCTGAAAAAATGTCAATTTTCTCTTCAGTGTCCTAAAAAATTACAATATGTATGCCCCTTATCTACAGACAGCAACATCTATTAGACTAACTTAATCCCTTTGTCAACTCCTATTTTTCTAGTCCCATTTCTCAATCTGGGGGTTTTGGGGGAGAGTACTGAAATCTGCCTATGTATAAGAACAAAAAACTGAAAATGCTAGTTGTCTGATGGATTGTATAAGTCTACATATAAATTTCCTAAGTGAGAACATGTTTCATAAATTCAATGTGTTGTAAAGATGAGTTCATCTTATGGAAAATAATCTTGTTTAAAATTACAAAGTAAATGAACCTTTGCATGATAACTGAAATTAATAAAATAAAATGGTGAGTTTGGCTGAAATGTTTTAAATAGGACTCTGATTTCTTTGACTTTTCTCTTTTAACTATAGTATCTTTGGCTTACCCAGGGATTTACTATGTAAAAGTAACTTACTTCCAGAAACTTTCAAAAGCCTAATGCACCGTTAAGTATTATCCCTGCCTATTGCCACATATACAGAAGATGCAGCTGGTTGTGACTGAATGACTAGTAATGAGTTAGGTAAGTCTTTGTTCAAATGTTCAGATACTTCATCCCTGCAAAGCTAATTTAGTGTTGCTATTTATACTCCAAAAAGACTTTATAAAATACACATAATATTGTATTGAAGGCATGTATTTAGATAAATCTTTTTTCATTCGACTATGAACCTTCTTGAAAATGGGCTCTCTACACTGGTTTTCTCTAGAGAACCTGGAAGCTACACTGTAGCTAACTAAGCACCTGACCTGTGGGCTTGGAACATTTTGATTTCAAATTCTGATTCTGTCACTTATTAGCCGTACGATGAGGCATGATGCTTCATATTTTGAACCTCTACATTATCACCTCTAAGAAGGAGACAGTAAGACTGTTCTCATATAGTTTTATGAATCCTTAAATAAGATCACATGAACAAAGCTGTACCCTGTACATGTAAGTCTGCATAAATATAGCAGCATCGGTATTAGTAGCCTTTATTGACACAGAGTTTCCACACAAAGAAAAAGGTGCTGAATAAATTGGAAAGGGAACATGATTTTTATCCTTGGTTTACACTGGTATCATGACCAACATAAGTATGATGTTGCATTTAAAGAAACCATACTTAGATAAATACAGTTCCTTACATATTTTATGGTATCTTTGCACTGAAAATGAATTATGATGAGATAGAAAATTTGTCAGTTGGGACCCCAAAACCCTGAATCCATGACAGTCACCTTTTGCTGCAATAGGCAGACTCAGGAAGGAGAAAGGGAAACAACACATATAAAATAACCATGACTCATTTGTCCTTTGACAAATGTAAGTATGTAACCTAAAATGCAAATAAAATATTTCCATAAAAGTGCCATCTCCTGGACAACTTGGTCACATCACTGATGCCCAGAGGCATTCTTTTACTCAGAGTTGACCAATCAAAGTGGCCTAGACAAAGGCAAGACTCAAAACCTTCTGAGTTTATAGAGAGTTCTAAGAGAAGCAATTCAAAGAGGGAAAATGAATTCAAAAGAAAAGATTCTAAAAAGCCCAGATGATACAGCATTGGAGCCATTAATCACTTTTCTCATCAAACTAAAAACTCTAAATCTTAATATTGGACCTAATTGCTTCCATTTTTGAGAGTCCTGCTCTTCCTTGGTTTTAAATATCAGGGGAGGGCGCCTGGGTGGCTCAGTGGGTTAAAGCCTCTGCCTTCGGCTCAGGTCATGATCCTGGGGTCCTGGGATCGAGCCCCACCTCAGGCTCTCTGCTTGTTTCCTCCTCTCTCTTTCTCTGCCTGCCTCTCTGCCTACTTGTGATTTCTTTCTCTCTGCCAAATAAATAAAATCTTTAAAAAAAATTAAAAAAAAAAAAACCAGGGGAACTGCCTTCTGTACTCTCTAGAGGTTAGAGCACCAGGGAAGATAGAGAAATTCAAATTTCTAATGGGAAAATTTTATAAAAATTGACAAAAGTCTATCAAACACTAAGAAAAATGTGTTTCAGGGCCTTATGAAATAAAAAAACATGAGAAAGGAATTTCAAATGTTTTTTAGGGAAAATAAATGAATAATAAAATACATGAATCAGATCGTGTTGAGATTATTTCTACATTTAAAGTTAGCAACCCCTTGAAAATAATCAATAATCAATTAGCTTAACATTTTAATATAGATTTATCACTGAATAAAATTGATGCTCTCTGCTCACTTAAATCATTTTTTAAAATTAACTGAAATTTGAAATTCCTGAGTGATTCTTAACCATCACTACCTGATTTACTGCCTCTTTACATCTCATCAAAAAGCCATGGAAAAGAAAGTGTCCCACTGGAAAGAAGGAATATTAATCAACATATTGCCAGATCCTGAAGAGAACTGCATCTATAATATATGGATGAAGTTAGGCTAAAGTCATAACTATGCTTCATGCACAATTAGACCTTGAAACAAATAACCAAGGATAGGGAGAAAGTAAAAAGAGATTTCAAAGCATGTTACTTTACACCTCTATCAAAAATCAAAGCCAGTATCTAAGAAACTAAAACAGTCACTTATAGAAAAGAAGAACATTTTCTAAAACTGTTAGGACCTAGATACAGCTTTCCTCATTTAAATATGAAAATCCTCTTACCATAAAAAAAAAACAAACAAATAGAAGTATAATAGAAAATGGTTCTCTCTGTCAAAACAATCTTACTCTTTGTCTCAAATCACAGTCTCAACAAATTATATTTTTAATAATCAACTCATAAAATATAGAAGACAATAAAGGTGAATATAAACCTATTCTTAATTGAGGAATGAACATATAAGCTTAAAAATAACAAAAACCCTTTTGAAGAAAAAGGATGAAAATACTTATAATAAATATTGGATAAAGAATAACTTCACTATAAGTTGGTAAAATTGGTAAGAAAAGTACTAAAATCCCCTAGTAAATAACAAGTATATGGAAGCAACCACACACATAGAAATACACACACACAGAAATATACCTAGCTAATAAACAAATCAATGAGTACTTAAATCAATAAATTCATTGGTAATTCAAAATAACTATGAAATGTCACACTGCCAATCAGTACTGGGAAAGGGTGTCATAACCTGGGTACTTTATTTTTACATACTACTGGTATCATAAATAAATATGTACCCTTTGACTAAATAATTCTACTTTTAAGAAGTATGTAACCTAAAATGCAAATAAAATATTTCCATAAAAGTTCATTACAGTAATGAAAAACTTAAAAGAAATTAAGCATGCAACATTGAAAAACAGCAAAATAAGTTATTCTTTGTGGCTATAATAGCATTTATAATCATTAAATGTCATGTTTATGAAGTAACGAAGTAAGTTATTTTTGGTACATTAACCAAAAGAAACACTAAGATTAAATATACTGCTTATGTATGGAAAGAATATAAATGTTAAGAAAAGAATTATTAGAAATACTCTTTAATGCTAGGTGTGTGTCTATTCTCCATTAAGTATTTTTCATTTATTTCTCTATGTTCTAAATATGAAGATAGCCAATAACTGGTTTTATTTATGTATTTACTTATATCTTATTTTTCATTTGTTTTAAAATAAAAATATTCATGGCATCTCATTCAAAAGCATGGAAGTCTCCCTCCTAAAGCTTGACCTTCAGGTAATCAGATGCAGCCTGTGTTTTTAGTTTATAATAAATCCTTTTAATAATCTCTGTACATAACAAACACTCACTTGTTTCAACACACATGGTAGCATATTATACACACTGATCTGATGTATATAGGGTACTTGGCTTTATTTACTTAACCATATATTTTGGAACTCACATATAGACATAAGATATAATTATATAATAGAGCTCTCTGGATGTGTTCTGTTTTGTTTTTAACACTGCATGTTATCACATTGTAGACTGTGTCTAATCTTTTTTCAGTTGAGCTAAGTATGCAATTTACCACATATGAATATATCTATAGGATATTTAAAGGACTAGAATAATTAAGTCAAAGTGCATATGCACTGTAATTTTAATAATAATTATCACAGTCTCTCTGAGACACTGAAACAATGTACATAACTACCATTAATGTATGAAAATTATTTTGTAACATTTTGGCCAATAATGTTTCTTATAATTTTTTTTATCTTTTCCAATTAGAAGAAAAATAATAAACTGATTTAATTTGTATTTTTTTCTTGTTGTTATAAAAAGAAACAAAAACATTTTAATAGATTAACTTGACCATCATGTCTCTAAATGATTTCCCGTGGAAATTATTATCATTGTTCAAACCCCTAAGTTTTTGACTGTTTTGGCTTTTTCTTTGTAGAATGTTCACACACTCCAATAAATGTTCAACTAGAGCTCCCATGTAAGCTTACTTTTCCTATCAAATGTACTGTTCAAGTGCATGATGCCAAACACATTATTTTAGAAAAGGGTAGACGTTCCTGCAGTTATCACCTTTTAACAGGTTTTTGTTTTATGCTAAAGATTTATGTAGCTCCAACGTGAAACCACACTCCCTCCTCCAATAGAACGATGTTAGAAAGAGAAAATAATCTCTTTCTCTTCCCTCACATTGAGTTTTTTGCCCGTAGGAGTTATGCCCAAGGAGGAAAGCATGAACATTCTGACAAACACAAGCTTGAGCATTCTTAGCTCAATTACTGACCCTAGGCTGGGCTGAACACTCTGAGGACTGATGTCATGATTAGCTTTGGGTGTCACATGAATAAATTGCAAGAGCTCCCTTGGGCAGACCAAAGGAGAAGCAGAGAATGTGTCTCATTACTTCCTATATTCCATGAATGTTTTTCCTCCTACCACATTATCACCTAAGCAACAAAATGTGATGAACTTTTCAAAATAGTTGCTATTTCCTCAAGGGAAATGCCAGATTAAAATAACCTCATGTGTTCGTCTTTAAGTGCTCCCTGAAATCAAATGCCATGTGATGCTTTGAAGCTGGAGACTGGGACACTTTCCGATTTGCATCTCAAATCTGAAGGCAACCCATTAATAGGGTTAATTTGGGCATAACAAACCAAAGAGGAGATTCTAAATTAAAACCAAAAAATCATTCTGGTTCCATTATAAAAGTCAAAAAAAATTAGCGTGACTCTAGATTAGTTTGTTTACATAACAATAACTACTTTCTTTAATCAGTCTTTTCAAGAGAGTTAAGTATTTACTTCAATCTGTATCTCCTACAGAAAAGGAGATGAGCAAATAAAAGGTTCTTTGGCAATGTGTTTTATTTTTGTTTTCCAAAAACATATGGTTGATGTTTCCTATTCCATTTTCAGTATATCAAGTCATGTCTTTATCCTAGCTCTTCCCTTTATTTATCAAATCACAGCATTAGAGACACTGAAGAGTGTAATCTTCACTACTATAAATAACCTGGCTAATTCTCAGATTCGAAGGAAAAAAATTACTTACCAAGAACAAGGTGTTTCAAAGTCTTCTGTTTTCTTAAGAGTCTTGAGAAAATACCTGAAAATCCTACAAACCCATTCTGACAAGTCTTGGTTTTCCCTCAAAGTGAAAGAAAGCCTAGTTCCTGCCCTAAATTCTGGGAGGGTTCTGCACCTTGTCAACTTAATTTTCCTTGTATCAGTTTCAACTTTAGTGTCTGCTCTTAAGATAACTGCTACCAAAGAGCCCACCATGTCCTTGCTTGAGCCTGTTGTAACCAGCTCATTTCATCTACAACTCTCACATCCCACCCATCATTTCATTCACCCTTGAACCATTACCCTTACATGCTTCAATTTACAGAGAGAGTCATCCTTCTACTATGATTTTTTTGAGATTGCCATGTTAGGAAACTTAGAAATGATATGCTTTGCCCACCTAATCTTGCAAATGAGAAAACTTCAGCCCCAGAAGAAGTTAAGAAAGCAATGAACATCTATATAGCCATTCTGTAGCCATTATCTGCCAGTTAGTGACCAACCTGCGTTAGAATCTACCCATATTTATGCTGGCTGTGAGCTCTTTTGCACCACACCCATGCCATGTCCTTACCCATTCTCCACCCCTCAACAAACTACCCCAAAGTATTTTCTACTTTCTTTTTGAATGTGCAATTTATTCACACCACATTGAAGAACACAAATGAGTTAGCCACAACCATTGCTAACAGATAGTTCAAGATAAGTAACTTAGAGAAGTAATTGTTATGGGAATTCAAAATAAGACACAGTATGATCCAGTTATGTCCACCAAATGCAGATTATTCTTCTTTCTTTACAACCAGACAAAATCTTTCTTCCAAGTTCCACACATAGGTCTTTCATTGACCAACTGTAGATTTCTACTTGAGTGTAACAACACCATCATCATAACAATAACAGTTATCAATCACATAATAATGCCATGTGTTTGCTAATTATGTTAACTATTTCTTACTTGATATAGCCCAAGCATCTCTCCCTCCATATTTGTACTCATTCAATATGCCTTCCACTCTAAGGCTACTCTCTTTTTTAAAATGCTACCACTACCACTTTAAGCATATTAACTCTAGCAGTGTTTTTAAATTTTATTGAGACATTTCCACTGAAGACTTAATTTCCTTCTGAGGAAGAATAAGAAATTCCTGAGTATGCTACCGAAGGCCCTTAAGATTGGACACAGAGTTATGTCACTGCTTCTTCTCTAACTTCTCTAAAAATCCTCCCTTCCTACGAAGTTATTCATGCTTCTCCAAACGTCACAGGTAGCTCTGCCTCCATTTTTTTTTAACATGATTGCTATTCTTCCTGGAATACCCTTCCCTTCATAATTTCCACCTGCCTCACAAGAAGCCAACATCTTTCCCCTTTCAAGGTTCATGTCCCCTTTGAAGACTTTCTGACCCATGTTTCAGAACGGAATCTATTTCACTTGATTCAAACTCTACAGATTTCAAGCATGTATTTGTATCACATTGCAATTACTTTGCATGTTTGCCTTTCCCTACTAGACGATAACCTCCTTAGGCAATAGCGTAATGTCCTTATCTTCCCATATTCAATGGCTATACAGTGATTGCTACTAAAAGAAATGAATGAATCAAAAACATTGGCTTTGGATCCACAGAATTCATTCACTTGTTAATTAAAAAAAGGAGAGATTTGAAGTTAAGGACTCTCAGCTGACCTGGAAAGGGAGATAACAGTTACCTAACAGTGGAGTTACAGTAAAAGAGCTAAACACAAAATGAGTGACACTGGAAAGAAGGGAGAGAAAAATTCTGAAAAGTCTCCAGGACCAAATGGTTGGAAAGGGAAGCTAGCAAAGAGCAGGATTTAATCTGCAGGCCAGGCTACAGGACCCTGTAACACAGGTACCACCTCACTGAACACACTGATGTAGAACTTAAAAAAAAAACCCAAGATCAACTATTGGGAGATGCAGACAAATTTCCATCAATATATTACACCTCTGGGACACCAGGTGGCTCAGAAAGTTAAGCATCTGCCTTCAGCTCAGCTCATGATCCCAGGGTCCTGGGATCCAGTGTGACACTGGGCTCCTTTGCTTGACGGGAAGCCTGCTTCTCCCTCTGCCTGCTTCTCCCACTGCTTGCCTGTGCTCTCTCTCTCCTCACTCTCTCTCTGACAAATAAATAAATAAAATCTTTAGGAAAAAAATGCATTTCTGCAGTTCCTGTCCTCTAAACAAAGGCATTTACTGTCAATTTAGGAACATTTGTTTCAGGAGATATTCCAGGAAAATAAATCTTAGAGACATCTTCCTCCCCAGGGATGGTCCAAGTTAGTGAAGAGAAAAGACCTCTTCTGCTCATCTCCAGAGTAAATCTGATTATATTCCAAAGTAAAAACAAGGTTTCTCTCTTTCCGGAGAAAAGATAGGCAGGTTTACCAAAATCTCATGTAAGATCGGAGTTGCTTTTTGGTTTTTGTCTTTTTTAATTTCTGTAAAATTTTTAAAAATTTCTTCCTCTATACTGCACTTTATATGCAGTTATCATAAGCTCTCACCAAATAACCCTATCTAAATTGAGAGTCAGAGAAACAATGCAAGACAACATTCTGGATGCTGCTTTTACCATGAGCCCTTTGAATAATGAAGTACGTTCTTTTTCTCTGGTCCAAAGGCCTTTTTTATAAAACTGTAGCCAACTGTAGCCAACTAACTTGTTGTCTTGTAAGGAAGACTGAAGTCTCAGAACCTTCACAGTTCCTGTCTTAACTCCAACCTATATTTTAATGTCTGTTTACTAATAGAGTGACATTACCCACCCTTAAGGAAAGAACAGAGGGCAGAACTACTGAAATGACAAATAGCGTTTCTATCTTTTCTTTATTCAGTGTTTTTTTTTTAATATTATTATTTATTTATTTGTCAGAGAGAGAGAACGTGCACAAGCAGGGGGAGCAAAGGTAGAAGGAGAAGCAGACTCCTTGTTGAGCAAGGAGCCCAATGCAAGGCTCAATCCCAGAACCCTAGGATTATGACCTGAGCTGAAGGCGGACTTTAACCTTAAACAAGTGAGCCATCTAGGCATCCCTTCTTCAGTATTCTATGTGATGACCTAATTGTAGTTTCCTGAAATTAATGGAAGGCATTTCAATGTGATTCTTCAAATAGAGGAAATTTATCATTTCTCAACATGAAACAGTGAGAATTTATTGATTTTTATTTGTTTATTTATTTTAGAAATTTTTACATGGCAGATGTTTATGCTAATGGAGGAAAATAGTAGAAAGCCAAACTAAACAAACAATGGCTCTGTGTCCGATATGTTAAATATTTGGGCTCCACTCAGTTGTAGTTCCAGAGCTTCTATGACAAGTTTTACAAAAATGCATGAAGCTGTAGAAATTCTTCACATGTGAATATCAATGATATTATGGTGTATTCATTTGAAAGGTTAAAGATGTAGAAAGATACCATTACAACATTTTGTGGGGGGGGTGGAAGGGGCAGAGGGAGGGGAAGAAAGAGAATCTAATATTATATTATATGTTATATATTATGTTAATAAAAGATTTTTAAAAAGGATCAAAATTGACAAAAATCAACTAGAAAAAATATATTATATATAATATTATATATTATATAATATATTACATATAATATATGTAATGATAATATATTATATAATATATAATATTATATAACATATGACATATAATATATAACATATATATTCCACATAACATATAATATATAACATATATATTATATAACATATAATGCATTATTTGCCCCAGGGGTACAGGTCTGTGAATCATGAGGTTTACACAGTCCACAGTACTCACCACAGCACATACCCTCCCCAATGTCCATAACCCAACCACCCTCTCCTTAACCTCTCTACCCCCAGCAACCCTCAGTTTGTTTTGTGAGATTAAGAGTCTCTTATGGTTTGTCTGCCTCCCGATCCCATCTTGTTTCATTTTTTTCCTTCCCTACCCCCCAAAGTTCCCACTCTGCTTCTCGAATTCCTCATATGGGGGAGATCATATGACAATTGTCTTTCTCTGATTGACTTACTTCGCTAAGCATAATACCCTCTAGTTCCATCCATGTCATTGCAAATGGCAAAATTTCATTTCTTTTGATGGATGCATAGTATTCCTATACACACACACACACACACACACGCATATACATATGTATATATGTACACATATATACACACATACCACATCTTCTTTATCCATTCATCTGTTGATGGACATCTAGGTTCTTTCCAGAGTTTGGCTATTGTGGATAATGCTGCTATAAACATTCAGGTGCACGTACCCCTTCGGATCACTACATTTGTATCTTTAGGGTAAATACCCAGTAGTGCGATTGCTGGGTCATAGGGTAGCTCTATTTTCAACTTTTTGAGGAACCTCCATGCTGTTTTCCAGAGTTGCTGTACCAGCTTGCATTCCCACCAAAAGTGCAGAAAGGTTCCCCTTTCTCTGCATCCTAAAGAGAGAGAATCTTAAGCAGCCTCCATGGCCAGCATGGAACACAACATGGGGTTTGGTCTAATAACCCTGAGGTCATGACCTGAGCCAAAATCAAGAGCTAAGAACACTTAGTCTACTGAGCCACCCAGGTGCCCTAGAACATATTTTTAAATTATGTGATTATAAGATTTAGTTTAAAAAAAAATCCAAAATAGTGGACATTTAAAAGAAACAAAAAAGATTCATCCTTTTAAATCTGAAGAAAATCCACTTCTATGCTGAAGTTGCAGAATTATGAAGTATAGATAGGATTAAAATAAGAAAAAAATTAATAAGAGTTCCAATTTTCCTAATACTTAGCTACTAAGTAGAAGAAAAGGCATTTTCACATCTATAAACATATTCTCCATGCACAAAATTGGAATAGTACTATACCATCTTATCTTCCTAAGGTCCTTCCCAGCGTTAGACACAGACTATGATGAGATTATTGATTTTACATTGAAACTTAACACTTGTTTAAATTAATATTGGGTAGTGTCATTTTAAAAATGACTTTATACTTATTTATTTCGTTGAGGTAGAGCCACTGTATGAAACTTAATATGTATTGAAAATATATAAGGGAGGGTCAAGCTAATATAATTAACACTTAGAATGATCAAATTCTAGATTTAAACGACTAGAAAAATACTAAAACAATGATTTTATATTGTCTGTGATAGAGGATATTTTAAGATTGAGTTTCACTTAAAGTAATTAACTTTCACGGTTAATGCAGAATCGTGTTGGAAGGTACTTTTCATTGATCTATTCTTCCAAATGTTTTCAGTTTGATGTTCCATGGAGTGTAATTTCTTAAGATACTTCAGCCTTAATTAAACTAACTTTTTTTTCATCTAATGAAACCTCCACCAGATACCCTGGTGACCAACGCTGGTTTTCTGACATAGAGCATTGTATAACAGTCAAGTCTCAGCTCTTGATTAATTATCCATGGATCTTCTCTCTCGTGTTTGATCTGTATGTGGAAGTTACTTGAAATATATATGACATAGACTATGATCAAGTCATACTCTCCAAAGGTGATGGTCAAAAATGTAACAAACTGAAGTAAAAAGAAGCAATACCCTTGCTCTCACAGCTTGAAAAGGAGGCCATTTTTCTGTCCTCATTTCAACCTCGTAATAGGTAAGTAACAGGACTTTAAATGAAGGCAGATAACAATGGTGAGCTGAAGAGGACTCTAAGAAACTTCTAACTTCACTTTAATTGTAGCTGTTGAGTGTCAGAGGACATGAACTACAAAGAAGCCAAAAATGGAAAGAAAGATGGAGTAATCTTCAGTGTGATTTTAACACTGCCATATATAAAAAGCAGAAAAATAGTCATTTGGTTGGTGGAAAATTAAACTTATTAAAACATTCAAGAATGTGCCTTAGGAAATAATCCCATACCATTAGGTGAATTGATGAGGTACCCTAATGGATATTTTCCTCATCAACTTTCTAAATTATGCAAAATTACACTAGGCTTCTATATAATTTGTACAATTAGAAACAAATTCTGTCCTTCATTATGCATATTTCCCTTTAATTCTGACAGATGTTACATATTTGAATAACGTGTCCTTTTCAAAACCTTAATGTATGTATTTATGTTAAGTAGCAAAGCTGCAGTAACTTTTCCCCCTCCCCCTCCCTTTGCCCCATCTGAGTTATAAGAGTCATAGCTACAAAACCATCTGAAACGCAAAAGTTTAAATCCACTAGAGCTTTCTTTTTCTGGCATTTCTAAACTTGGTAAATTTACCTGGTAACAATCTGGTGCAAATGACTCCAATGTTGTTTGCTCCCTCACTTTATGGGCCAGATGAATTAGTTTGTGATGTAAACAGGGAATCCATTCCAAATTCTGGCCAACCCTTTTGCAAATTAACTCTTGGTTATATTGAGTACTCAGTAAGAAAACTTGAGTGGAAAAACAGAATATATGACTACAAGAACTTATACAAACTCTTTTATTGACAATACAGTAATATCACTACATTCCCCCACATCCATATACACACACACACACACACACACACAGAGAGAGAGGCATTTCCCTTCATAATGTGTGGCAACATGTGTTTGCTCTAAACATTTATAAGCACAGCTACATCAAAAAATATCTACTGCGGGAAATGGTAAACAGATAACTAGATAAGACCTTCTGTCTAGACCTTTTTTTTAGTCTAGACAAGAGGTCTAGAGTATCAGTCACAAATTTGCCACAAATTAGTAATTTGATACTGGGCAAGCACTTAAACTTAGTTTCTTTTTTCTATAAAAATATGTCAAATGATTTTCAAATTTCCTCTCTATATAATTCTGAGATATAGGCTACAGATCTAATCAGGTGATATTAATATCCTCTTCTCATCTGATACAAGTACTCTATCTGACTAATATTTAGTATCTCTCTTTCCCTATATTGTTTTGAATCTATGCCATTTGGTTGTATGTCAAGATACGCTGATTTGGAGAGCGTTCACTATAAGCCTTAATTAAGTTACACTGATGCACAGAAAGACTGTATATCTATGTATTCCATAAAACACAGTGGGGCTACTTGTCATAATATTCCTTTTACCTATGGTAGACTCAAAATTACTTTACATAAATCAAGCATATAAAAGTGGATATTTATATAAACAAAGCATTTTCTTCACTGACCATGGATTTGTATTCATTTACTACAGATGGCATATTAAGAAATTTTTAAACTATTTTTTCCCTTTTATTCACAAAGCACGTATTGAGTAATCACTATTCTAGGCAATAAAGGAATGAAGAAAAAAAGAAAGATAAAGCCTTCGTCCCTGAGTCATTAATGAATTTGAGAAACATCAACAGTAGGCACAAAGTAAAAACACTTAACACTACCAAAACCAAAGACGATAAGCAGAAAAACAAAAGAGATGCAGGTAAGGGTTAACTATCTATATTGCCCACCTTAGAAAACCTATAACCACTAACCAAACTGTATAGATAAATGAGTCTAGGGAGCAGTGTACATATGTATCAAGAGTAACTACAGCTGTTTTTTAAAAGGTTATATATTCCCCTTACATCCTTATGGTCAATTTCTAATTCTAGGTAAAACACTTTCTAGAGACATACCCACCCACTCTAATGGTCTGTGATAGCAGATCATCTCATCTATAGCACCACTGGAAATAACCTAATCATAAAAGTCCCTAAAAACAGCTTTGTAAAACCAACATTCCCACTGTTTACGGCACTGTACTCTTAAATCTCACTCAACCCACATTAAAAAAAAAAAAATCATTTTCAGGAACAGAATTATGTTTACCTTTTTTTTTATGCTTTCTCTTCAATTAAAATAAATAGCAGAGAATCTTGACATTTTCAAGAAATCACATTTAAATGGGAAGTGAAAATCAAGTAACTATAAATGTGAATTCATATAAGTTATTTTCATTAAAAGTAAACTATTTCAATATTTTATAAAATCATAAGTTTTATGCCTTGAAAATATTAGAATAAGTATTCCATCCATTCTAACAATTAATAGTCTTCTTTCTTATATAAGAAAAATGAATTGCAAACTAGGTGTCTCATATTTACTAGCTGGCATTCCATTGCCGGAGTCCAACTAGATTCAGGTAGGACTGGGTTTCTAAATCACAAAGCAGAGATTTGTATAAATTTTTCAAAATTATCCCAAATGAAGGTATGGTTTCCTATGCCTATTAGTCTCACCTCAGTGACCTCAGAGAGAACTTGATGGAAAGTTCCAGACTCCCTGGAAGGTCTTATTTATTTTCTAATAATAAATAAAAGCTTTGTTTTTTTAGAACTGCTAGTCTACTACCCTAAATACATTTTCAAATATTATCATTTACATTACCAATTACCTAATTTTCAAAAAATTACCAAATTCAAACATTACCAAATACATAAGTTGATCATTTAAAAATGCAATTTGTTTGATTCACATTACATAATTTTCCATAAACAGTTACATAAACATTTAAATTAATAGAGCTGGCATTATACTTCACAGTAAATATTAATTTTTTAAGGTGAATGATAAAAAATGATTATAAGATTTAACATATGTGAAGAAAACATTGATACTACAAAATGATTTAAGTTTTAACACACTGTATCAAACGTATTACCTAGTGAGTGCTTAAAATTATTTTTCAGGCAAAGAAGTAGCGCCATGTTCAGTAAACTCCTTTGGAAATAAATCAAATAATTCATTTGAGTAAATAATGATATTTACATATCACTATAAATGTACTTTCTATATAATGGCACCTGGATGGAAAATAAACTCAGTCAATTTAGCAAATAGCATGTTTAAAAGTTCCAAATAAATAATGTGACCAATACTTTCACTGAATTCATTAGCTGTCTGTTTGGAGCCACTCCTACAATCAAGCAAGCATGACCAAATATACAAACACGCATAAAAATCACTTCTAAAAATTATGAGATTCTTATTCTCAATACACGATTGCATTTTGACACAAAGACATTCATCTTCCATCATGGTCCATAAAACTGGTAGACTCAAAGTATTTACATTTCAGTAAATATGGTACTGATGGCCCTCCACATTTTTCTACTGTCTTTTATTATATTTGGCATATGTTAGGAATATAGGAAGAAACACAGTTTTATCGGCATAAGGGAAATTTTCAAGAAGACACATGTTTCAACACTTTGAAGTGCAATCATTTCCTAAATTGCCTTCAGTACATTAATACACCTTTAAAATACTTGACCATATTACAAATAGAAAATAAAACTGCCAAAGGCTAGCTTTTTCCCATGAAATTATAACCATTAAAGTGGAGCTATTTGGAACATTAGCAAACCTGGAGCAACACAGATTATACCAATGAGGCAAAGACATTAAGATAAAATGAAAACCAAAGGCAGCTTTCATTTCAATGTATTAAAATTAACTAGTTTTCCTCGGTTTATAGTACATTCCAAATATAGAGGCCCTATATTCTTTTCTTCTCAAGCAGTATAGTAAAATATGCTTGGTCTCTGTGAAAATTTTAAATATAGAAAAAATTCCTTTATAAATGATGCATGAAAGTTTCAGGTACCTATAAAATACCAGAAGTACATGAATACTAAAATTTAGAGATCCACACTTCCTGAGCCAGTTTATAGATTAACAAGAATCAATTAACATTATATCCCAAAAGAGAAAAAAGTACTTTTTTTGTTTTGTTTTACACCTATAGAAAAATCTTTGGGTTTTGATTTTTTTTTTTTTTAATGATGGCAAGATAATGAGTTTCTTAGAAAAACTTGTTTCTTTTTATAGGTTTTGAAATATCATTAGTCTCATTTCTTTTGGCTGGTAAAAATGAGATGAACGTTGGCTGTAGAAAGAAAAATGATTCCATTTTTTAAAAGGTTGTATCTTGAAAATATTTAAAGAAGAAAATTATTTCACTTGCTTCTACCTTACAGTAGCAGCAGCAATGCTTGGCAAGAGGTTTGGAGCTCCATATAGTACTGCACACAAGGAATTATTCATAGACTCATTGATCTTAACACTTGGTATTATTATTAAGTTCTCCGGAAAAAAACACTTTTAAAGATGCAGTATATCTGTTATTTGGATCAGTAATAGGCAAATATGTAAATTTATTACAAATCAAAATTAATGAACTCTAAAACAATGGACAGGATTATTTTCAAGAAGAAAAGGGGGCAAATTTTACCAATCATTTTATGAATTTTTCCAACATCTAAAATTTCCTATTCTGACCCACTGAGTTTAACTTGAAACATGAACTTTTCTTATACCACCATTACTTACATTTGATTATGCCATTATTTTATCACCTGGCATTAAAAACAGTAAGATCTTTTTATCTTTATCTCTCTCTCAAAAACTAATTCTGGAGTTCCTGCCATCATTCACTTTTTTGAGAAATCATTGCTAACCTGAAATTTGTGTTTATTTCCCTTGCTAAAAATATTGGCTTACCAACTATTTTATGTTTCTTGTTTTTGTACCTTCTTAAAGTGGCATTATATTAAATATAATAATATAATATATTCTTAAAATATACTGTTAAAATATACTTAAAATATACTGTTAAAACAGGAGATTCCTATTCTGTATCTCTCCTGCTTTTCCCCATGTTAAAGCTGGCTGGGTGATATGGCTTAACAGCTCTTTGTGGCAAGTAGAAAAACTTTAAATAAAAACAAAATTCTTATATATTATTCTTTGGCTATAAATAAAATGGTAGCCATTAGGATAATTTAGCTTTCATCAAGAAAAATTACTAAGCAAAATTTTCAGTATCATGTTTCTAGTTGATTTCTCAAAATTCTGTATTACACAAAATTCTAGCACAAATATTATGGTATTTTTAATCATAAAATAATATTCCCCCAATTAATTTTAAAACTATAAAAGAATTAAAAAGTTGGCATTGAAAGGGAGGAATGCCTTTCTTTTCTACATAATCAAACAGAACATTTAGATTTTAAAATAGCTGGAACACCGAGATGAATCAACATCTTCAAAAGCACAGATAGATCACAGTAGTAGAAGAAAAACCAAGATGAATGCCTTATGTTAAAAACAGATCTGCCAGTGAGTTTTTAAGTTGTAGAAAACTGCTATTAATCTGTTCTGAATAATGTCTGACAAAACACCATCTATATTTTGATGGGCTTGAAAATGACATTTTAAAATACCTTCTACTTCTATTATTTCTTAACAAGGTAGCTTTGAAATTTTTTGTTTGAACTAGAGAAATTAATTTATTTGACCCTTGCAAATATTTCATGAATTGGTAAAATGAAAAGGGCAGAATAGATCAACTGATTTCCCCTGCTAGCTCACAACAGTGAAACCCGACTGATTGGTCATCCAGAGGAATACAGCAGTTTTGGGGCGGGCAGCTCCATCGAACAAGGACTCTAGTAGAGCCTACGGTTTCCACAGGAATAGGAACCTGTGCTGAAATAAGGAGCTAATCAACAACAGTAATTCAGCAAACTGAAATCACTTCAATTTGACCAATTTTGCTGAAAAACAATCTGAATCTTCAAAATGAGAAGGAATAGGTGGTTATCCAGCGAGCAACTCAGTGGGGATAACATTGTTGAACGTCTGTAGCCTGAGATTTCAAATATGCAACACACTTAAGGAAAGTGGTTGGAGAAAATATCCCAGCACTCTGAAAATAAAGCTACCACCACGGGAGGAAATGGAGTGAAGAGTTCTCATCAGTTCTAGGAGGCTTTAGTTTCAGAAAGAAGCATTTAAACAAAAATTTAATCTCTCTCATGAACTCCCTCACTAACTTATACCTTGATTTCCTTCCTGTTCAACAGAAGAAAGGATCAGTTTTATTCATGTGGCAAGAAAGTAGAATGAGCAGCTCACTGATGTTCCCTCACATTCTACAAAGCAGCATTCGTGGCAGAGACCTCTGGAATAGCCCAGGCTATGCTCAGCAGACAAGCAGGTCCTTTCCTCCATGTTTATGCCTTGGTTTCCATCACAGCCCAACACTAGCTCTGAGAAAAGGATAAAATAGAAACTGCAATTGCACTACAGTTATAAACCTTCCGGCTCTGGTTCTCTTTATCTTAGACTGCCAGCGAGGTAAGTTCTCAGAGGTCTTTTAAGAATATTAATTCAAAGATATTTTGATCATGTTATTCCTATAAGTAGACTGATGAAAACCATCAAACTTTCTAAATCAATAAGATTTCTCCCTTGTATGTTTATCATAAAGACTAAAAAGCTCACCTATTTTGGGTTAAGACACTGAGCTTCCTCAAAAAGAGTACATGATTTTTTTTTTTTTAATTTTTTATTAATAAGAATTTATACCAACATATTGTCCACTATTAATTCTATAGCATAAACTAGTATGTCACATGACTTCATCAGCAAGTAAGACAGTGAGATAAAGGTACTGATTAATAGATAAGCCAGGTTATGGGAAAGAAGCTCTAGTAAGGCCGGGATACTTCAGCATTGTCAGAAAGGGCAGACCTATGAGATCACCACCATAGGGGTCTCTGGGTAGTTGGGAGTGACCTAAGATGTCCTGGGTGCCATGGGGACAAAAGCATCAAAAAGCAGTGCAGGAATGGGAAAGTGAGACTCCAGAAGATGAAAATATTTTGAAATTCACTCTTTAGCCAAAATGCAGCCCTCATACATCATCTAGAACTCCATCCGTGGTACATGGAGAACTTATACGTTAAATTGACTTACGAAGAAAAATAGGAAATGCCCAACATACCTAACTAAATATTCCATGAATAAGTCTAGCTTCAGGTGTAGTTTGACAGTTTGATACAGGGGCTCAAAAGATAGTATCAGGACTCTGAGGAAACTATTCTGTTTCTCTCCCCTCAGTCCAGCTCCCCTCCATGTGTTGACTTTATTCTCTGATGGGTTTTCCCCTGAAGGTGCAAGACCCGTGAAGCAGTTCCAGGGGAAAAGACAAAGAAACTTGGGTAGAGAAAGCTTATCTATCTCTTCCAGCAGCTAAACAAAAGTCCAGGATGTGCCTCTCTTTTTCTTAAACTGAGCCACACTGAGACCAGAGGGATGGGTACACTGATGGATTTATGAATCAGCCATAGTGTCAACCTCACTCAAACCATGGGGATGAAGAGTAGAGAAGGACGTGGAATTGGACATTTAGGGTGTATCATCAGACAAAGGAGGAAGAGATGCTGAGGAAGGGGCGCCTGGGTGGCTCAGTGGGATAAAGCCTCTGCCTTTGGCTCAGGTCATGATCTCGGGGTCCTGGATGGAACCGCGCATCAGGCTCTCTGCTTGTCAGGGAGTCTTCTTCCTCCTCTCTCTGCCTGCCTCTCTGCCTACTTGTGATCTCTCTGTCAAATAAGTAAATAAAATCTTTGGAAAAAAAAAAAGAGAGAGAGAGAGACGCTGAGGAAGAAAGCACACATATCTACTACACACATATCCACTAATACGCACATCTCCTACACTACTACTTGTTTTAGCAGAGACAGTATTACTACAGAAGACCTACAGCTGGGTGCCTGGGTAGAATCACAGTTATACCTCCATGTTGCAAAAGAATATAACCGCCTATCGTGTTCAGAATGGAGTTTTCTTCTGAAGAATGTAACATAAATATGGATTATTTTCCTAACAGGCAGATCTGCTATCTAACTGCTTTGCCTATTGGCTCCCTTTTTAGATTTCTTCTTTAAAATTTTCTTTTAAAGACCCAAAGAACTTTGCAATATAAATACAAAATATACTTTTTTTTAATTTAAAAAGGACACTAAATGGGGCGCCTGGGTGACTGAGTGGATTAAAGCTTCTGCCTTCGGCTCAGGTCATGATCCCAGGGTCCCGGGATCAAGCCCCACATCAGGCTCTCTGCTCAGCAGGGAGCCTGATTCCTCCTCTCTCTCCGCCTGCCTCTCTACTTATTTGTGATCTTTGTCTGTCAAATAATAAATAAATAAATAATCTTTTTAAAAAAAAGACACTAAATGTAACCAAACTATATAAAACTTCAAGCTCACAAAGCAGTGTTCCTATCTTTTTTTCACCTGTAGCAAAGCAGAAATGTCTAGATCCAGGTGAGTGCAGGCCATGATGCAAACAAAGATGTGCCAAAGGAGTAGGCAGTGATGGAAACTAAGATCCGAGCAAGATTGAGCCAGGACTTCTGGAGAGGAGAGTCTGCAAATCTCCCTTGAGGGAACAGTAGGGTGGCAGACTCTGGTGACCAGAAGTGATTATGGATGACCAGCAAACTAGGTTAATGGTGGAGAGCTACCCTGCTAAGACAAAAAGAACAAAATAAGGTAAAGAAAAAAATTAAGCCCTGTAAGAACAATCTTTCTCAGTTTTCAATAACCAGGTGAAAGCTCTTTGTCTGGAAAAATGCATAAAGTCATGCATTTTTGTATGCAATTACAGGGACATCCCAGCTGCCTTGAAGTGCAACTATAGACAACGCCAGGTATATATGCCCAGGTTAAACGACCCCATTTTGGACTTAAAATCTGAAATTACCCAAGTACTTAATTCCCTGTCATGATACTGTTTCAAAATAGGGTGGCGTACAATAAAAATAAAAATGGGTATAACAAATTTTAATAAAGAAACCACCTTTATTTCAGGAACATATAAGATATGGGAAGCCTTAAAATGTCTGAACATATTATCAAAGAACACATCAACTAGGTAGTAGACAACTACCTTGTTGTTTCTAGTATTTGTGACAGCAAATCCCAAAGATATGTTAATAAACAGTCTCAGGTAACACTATAAACACAAGAGTGAGAATATTTTAGGAAAAATATTCCCACACAGTGGTATAATCAGTCTCCAGACATTAATTAGATAGCTTTTAAGAAACTAAGAGATTTGGGGGTGCCTGAGTGGTTCAGTCGTTAAGCGTCTGCCTTCAGCTCAGGTCATGATCCCGGGGTCCTGGGATGGAGCCCCAGCATCAGGCTCCCTGCTCAGCGGGAAGCCTGCTTCTCCCTCTCTCATTCCCCTTGCTTGGGTTCCCTCTCTCGCTGTGTTTCTCTCCGTCAAATAAATAAAACCTTAAAAAAAAAAAAAGAAGTTAAGAGATTCTGAGAGTTTTAACAGTATTCTTAAATTTTCTCTTATGTTAAATCTCATCTCATACACTTCATGCCCCAAAATAACCTCATCAAGAACAATGACCCCCCAAAACAAAATCTATCATCTCCATCAATTTAATTGGAGGCAGCTCTTTCTGGGCCTGTCATGGAACATATCACACTCAGTGAGCTGAGCGACTGGCTGGGTAACAAAAGTCCTTTTAAGGTCTCCCCTACATTCTAGGGGCTTCACACCCTCAGTAAGTGAAATTAAATCATATAAATATTAATTCACTACTGAAAAAAGCAATCAGCATTTAGGAAAAATACATTTTTAAATAATAGGGTGTCAGAAAAAGTTCCAGATTGGTCTCACATTACTGTACATTTAGCATTTTCTTATCATTTCAAATGCAAGTTAAAGTTTAAACAGAATTTACAAAAAAGTATAAATAAATAAAATAAAATAACCTAAATTAACCAATCTTGTGAGTTGCTAAAATGCTTACTCTAGTTAATGAAGCTTACTTTGGAATTCTAAAAAAAAAAAAAAAAAAATGTATAGTTCATAAAAATTGAACTAACACAAGACAAATAGTGTAGGAGATAGATATAGATACGTTCTATTAATTTTGATACTCTATTTTTGTGGCTAGAATAACTTAACTAATGAGTGTACTATAAAATTCCTACCTGAGAAAGCATTGTTTAGGACATCGAATCGTCATTGTGACTCAGCACCTTGATTAAAGCAAAGTTCTGTGTTCTTCCTACTCTGTATTATTCTGTGTACTCTATTGGCAGTCCACAGAATAGAACCGAATCATTTCAGTGGACTTCAAAATTCTAGAGTCACTGAACACTCCCTTATAGTTCAAGTTAGATGTTTTGTGATATAATATACATGTTTTGTGATATAATCTACATTTCTCTGTTAGCAGTGGCTTGAAGGATTAGAATAAATAGCACTAGAGCAAGCTTTAATAAAATGTAATTACATTTGGGCCTTAATAAATGATATTGAATATGAAGAGTACTATTACTCTTCTTCACAACTCAGGAGACAAATAAGTGAAAGTTCTTATCCCAAGAAGAATTATCTCATAAGCCCTACTTGAAATTATAAATGATTTGAGAAAGCTTAGCTTATAGGAAACTGTGGTTGGCCAAATTAAAAGGAGTTAATAAAGTCAAGCCACCATCAGCTTTGAAATTAGATTGGCCTAGTTCTGGCTGGCTGTGCCACTTGCTAAAGAACCTCATAGAAGTCTCTTAAGTAATTATATCCCAGTTTTCTTATCAGCAAAATAGATATTGTAATACCATAGGAACTTCACATGAGGATTAAATGGAATAGCTAGCCCATAATAGCCGAGTAAAAGACAGTAGGAAAAATGAAGTTGATAGGTACCTATTACATAGGTAATATGCTAGCTGAATATACCAGTCTCTGATTTGCATAATTTGAGTATGCATGAATTTCAGTTACCACTGTTTAGCTAAATATAAATAACACAGTCCTCCCAACAACATGGTTTAAATTTTAGTTACCATGGTATACTAACTGCAGTTGTAAAAAGTATAAGGCTTGCTGCTATGTCTTTGGTCTAAAAATCACTACATAAGGAATAGATGTGCACCATAATTATTAACCAATCACATCCCTTCTTTCAGATCATGTTAGTGATTGGTCACCGCCCCTCTGGATGCAGTTCACACAAAGACAGCGAAGCGTGTTGTTGCACCACCTCCTCGTGATAAACATACGAAATATTATGTAGAAATGAATAATCAAAAAAGGGAATTGATACACAAAGACAAAAGTGAAGCCAAGAAACAAAAATTTATCAAGAGTAAAATATCAATAAGAAGTAAATGGAGTTAGAGCTAATCCTGGGAATGTTAATATTCTTGCCATTTGAGACTCCAGGTAGGAAGATGAGGAACCTAGAGAGGGTGAACTTCTCAACGTAAATGAGAAAAGTGGGTGTAAAAAAAGAATGAAAATGTCTCAGAGGAAGTGACACTGGCCAAAAACAACAACAACCCTTCACATTAAAAGAATTCATGGGGATATTTCACAATATTGAAAAAAACAAAAGATAGTAAAATCTTGGAAGCTGATCCAAACATTCAAAGGACAATTTGCCAAGGCATAGATGGGATGCAGGTTTCATGTTGTTATGTTATTCAATAAGAAAAAAAGGATAAGAACTACTCCTTATAAGTTTTTAACAAATACTCTGTCAATGTTTCTAATGTTTTAAAATACAGTATACTAAATAAATACTAGTTTCACTACTTTCTTTTCCCCTATAAATTAATAATAGACTATAAGAAAGTTTTTAATGAGATTTTTTTTTGAGAGAGAGAAAGAGGACAAGCAGGGAGGAGCAGCAGAGGGAGAGGGAGAAGATAATCCCCAGTGAGCAGGGAGCCTGACATGGGGCTCACAGTGGGGCTGGATCTCAGGACCCCAGGATCATACTGAGCCAAAGGCAGACACTAAGTCGACTGAGCCACTCAGGCAGCCCTATAACAACTAACTGCTATGGCTCACAGAAAACAGTCATTTTTTTCTTAGTAAGATTTGTTTGCATGGTTTCAACACACACAGTCATTTTTGTGATTCTGGGCTCTATGCACAGTGAGGACTATCTGTATCTACTTTAAAGGGAAACTGCTATGTATGTCTGCCCTCCTCTGTACCTCTCACTTAAGTACCCTTAGTAAGGTCAAACCTTACTTCCTGAGTTTGAGGGTATCTCCTCCCTTTAGCCTGTATTGGAATGGATTGGGTAGGAGGTCAAAGTGCAAGACTATAAGGTCTCCTAAGAATTGCTGATGAACTTATTTTGGAAACAAGTAGTCTATTCTCGAGGTATGTATTCCACATTCTCCACTTTCATTCCCCTAAATATGCAATGCCTAAT
Source organism: Mustela putorius furo (assembly GCF_011764305.1). Classification (NCBI taxonomy): domain Eukaryota; kingdom Metazoa; phylum Chordata; class Mammalia; order Carnivora; family Mustelidae; genus Mustela; species Mustela putorius. Next base: position 13,386,417 of record NW_025421322.1, on the reverse strand, counting down.
AACTAAAAAACATATTCCTAAAAACTATAAAAAACTTGGTATTAGAATAGGCACCTTATAATTTGTACAATTATCCTTTAAAATTTAAACAATGATAGAAAAAAATGTAGTGAATCTAAATAAATCTCCCTGCCTGTGCAAAATTATCCTGTTCAATAGACTTTGTAATACTTCATCTGGGCTAGTTTTAAATGTCCCCAGGGATTATATTAGAAATACTGTATAGAATAACTCAATTCCCTAAACTCGCTAACTATAATGAGTTGTAATAAGGGTGGAGTGGCAGGCAGAATAATATTTCCATTAATTTTTGTCAATTTAAGTAAATCATATAGTGGTATTTCCTTTTGTGCAGATTTTTAAGAAATCATTTTATTTATTGGTCTCACATGTTATGGAAAATTCAGAAAAAAAAAAAAAGAATCTATTTTCTTGCCCTAAATGGCAGCCAGCAGTATCTGCAATTATTATAAATGACATTCATTCTAAATTACTGGCAGGTAAGAGTTTTGTCAAACGTTTGCAGAAAAAAAAATGGACCAATAAAAAGCTATATTTTAAAAAGTCTCTGTCTTAATCTATTGTAGAATAGTGTCATTTCCCAAGATGCTGAATTTTAAGAAAAGCAAGAAAACCTTGAGGGAAGACATAGATCATAGTTCTCCTCTCACATACTAAACATAAGAAAGGTTTCACTTCACAATTTCCTTGAATTGAGTGAAGAGAGAAGTGGTTTTCAAAGCCACCTTTAATTTCAGTTCATTTCTCAAGACAAAACTTTTCTAAGACTGAGCTGCAAATCAGAGACAGTAATAAGTATTTTTAGGGTTACTGTTATCATTAAAGAAGAAAATGTGTGAGAGCATTCTAGTGCAACTTCTAGAAAGGACTACTAAGTCAGACTAGCTTTGGAGTAAAACTTATTTAAGTCTGGTTCTGCAGCTTAGCTCTTACCTATGATCCATGTGTTGTGTTGCACTGTCCCCTAGCAGTGGACTGATTTGAGGTCACCTTATCCAAAACTCACAGCTCTGGGAATTAGGCAAACTACTTAACAACTCTGTAACTTGGTTTTTCCGTATGTAAAATGCAGATAACAATAGCACTTAACATAACTTTTTCACGAAGAACTAAGTGAGATAATATATGTAAAGCACTTAGAGTGATGCTTGGCATAAAATAAGAGCATCTGTTCATATAACAAATAAAAAAATTGTACATTTACTATAAATAAGGAATTCGTCTAAGAACTGGAGATAAAGCAGTGCATAAAACAAAACCAGCCCCCTCAAGTAGCTCGCTGTGGAAAGAGGGACAGGTCAAATTTTTTTACATCACATAGCAAATAATTAAATTAGATGACAACTAGTGCTTTGAACGTGAAGGAGGTTAGTAGGGGATAAAGTGTAATTAGAGTGTATGTGCACAATTTTTAATACAGTGAGCAGAGAGGCTGTGTCCCTGGGTGATGTCAGAACAGTGTTGAAGGAACTGAGAGAACAGCCCATTGGCCAATGTGTGGGGAGAGGGGCCCATGCAGAAGGAGCAGCAGAGGCAAAGGCATTAGGTTGGAAGCTGTTCGGGGAAGAGCGGAGAGGCCAGGGTAGCTGGAGTACAGGGAGCAAGGGTAACAATGACAGGGGAGGACATGGGGAGTTAGAGAGAAGGGGACTGGGGTAAATTGGAAGGGGAGGTGAATCATGAGAGACTATAGACTCTGAAAAACAATCTGAGGGGTTTGAAGTGGCGGGAGGGGGTGGGAGGTCGGGGTACCAGGTGGTGGGTATTATAGAGGGCACGGATTGCATGGAGCATGGGGTGTGGTGAAAAAATAATGATACTGTTATGCTGAAAATAAATAAATGGAAAAAAAAAAAAAAAAAAGAATGACAGGGAATAAAGTACCAGAGAAAACAGGGTACTCTGTCCCGAGAGAAATATGGCTGGATTACTAGGCAGTACGAAGGGCCCCCTTCTTTTGAATGAAAGAGAGACCAGCGAACATGAGTATGGGTTTTTTGCAGTCACATTCATCTGCTTCTAGTACTATTTTATCCATCTCTTTAGGCATCATCTTTTCTCTGCTCTTCTCTTCTTCCTCAACAACCTCCACTTCCTTGTGCTCCTCTGGTCATTCAACTCCTCCCCTCCTTGTCCCCATCCCATTTCCTCTTCCTCCTGCTTTTCCTCATCCTTTTCTTTTTCTTTTTTTAACCTTCCTCCTGATTCTTCTTAGTAGTACTAGAGGTATTTACCACATACTGTGAAATAATGTATGTTTCTGACTCCGGTGTCTTCGCCAGCAATATGGTGGCTTACTACACTTATTACACTTATTACAGGGATTATTGACATAACATCTGTCAAAAGATAAGCTGAAGAACATTAAAAATTTTAAGAGTTTATTAGAGCAAACATCAACAAATCAGGCCGTGCCAGGTTAGTTAGCAGCATTCCACCAACCAGGCTCAGAAGAGACTTTAATAGAGAAAATGCAGAAGCAAAGCAAGGAAATTACTGACTGGCTACAGCTTAAAGCAGAGGTGGCTCTTTGTGACTGGTTGTCCTTAGGTTTCCATTTAGAACCCAGAGGCATTTACAAACTCAGATTTGAGGTTTGCTTCCATAGGCCGTACCTCAGTCTAACTGCCTCCTTGTTTAATTAATTTAACATACGAAAGTACATACCAAAATACCTGACATACAATCAGCTCTTGGTAAATAATGGTTGATTATATCCGCATATGTCCTAAATAAGTTAATAACTGAATCTGAAATTGTGTGAAGTTTAGAAATGTGACTGTGTGAGGGCCTGGGACAGAGTTTTTCCCTGAACCACCAAGAAAAAAGCTTTACACAATGTTCTCAGTGGCAATACTCTCTTTACTAGTAGCTTTTTAATTATACAGCACATCTTTTTTAGTTCTTATCCTGTTTAACTCATTTAATTCTAAGTGCAACTTTATGAGATCTATCTTTCATTAGCACCCTAATTTTACAAACAAGGATTTGAGACACAGAGAGATTAAGAAAGTGCCAACATGACACAGGTATTAAGTGACGAGTGAGGGTGTGAACTAAGAAAGTCTTCTCTTCCTTCTATTCTTTAACCTGCTTGCTAGGCTTTGATGAAATTCTCAGCTTAAGGCTCTGAAGAGAAATACACCCAATGACACAAATCATCTTAAAGAAAACAGGATGATAATGGTTGGCCTAATAGGAGAGGAACATTTAAAGTTGAAGAGAAAGAAAATTTTGACATCAAAACACCCCAAAATAGGGCTATTTTTTATCTAATTCAGAATGATAATAGATAATGTGGCTGATAAAAAAAAAAAATGCCAGCAAATCTAATATTTGCAAGAGCCGGGGTGTAGTATTTCAACTATCATAATCTCTGCCCTCTATCTCCATGGAAAAGAACAGCTTCTATTTATTTTTCTTCATCTTGGCTTATTACTTTTCCATTTGTATTTCTCTGTAATGAGTATAGACATTCATTTTGTAATATGCTTGTTAACTATCCATTTTTTTCTTTTCCTTTTCTTGCTTATTTATATTCTTTGTCCATTTTCCCACTGAGCTTCTTATATTTTCTTTTTGACATTTCTCTTTAATGAATTTCTCTTTAATGAAGTCTACATTTACAAATATATACACAAGCAATAATTGTATACAATGTATCAGTCAGTATACATACAAAGAGATGTATAAAATCTATCACAGTTATATTATCAGAGCTGAAGGATAAATGATAATCAAATACTATCTCTATTTGACACCGGGAATCCAGTATCAGAGATTAAGTGATTTGTATAAGACTAGCAAAGTACCACCAGATGGTAATAAAATCAGGACTGGACACCAGATACTCTAATTCCAAATTCAGTACTTCATTAATTCATCCTTCTCCCAAAAGAGGCCATTACTCAAGTTTGTGACTAAATATGTGTGTATCTGTATGAGACCTCTGCCATAAAATTAATAGTGTTAGTTTTATCTAAAATATAATTATCTTTCTAAATATCAAAAAACATATTTGACTTGGCTACTAATAAAACAAGATGACAAAAAGTGTTCTGACTTTTTTATCAAAGTGTTGGTAAGTGGATAACTTTATTAAAGAAAGAAAAGCATATTTCTCCACGGTCAATTCAAGTGCCGAAAAAAACAGCACAGAGAATACTGGTTCTTACATATTTGAAAAGTAGCTTAAATCTTATTTTCAAAGGAATATTATAGGTAATTGGATGGTATCTCATTAATAATGAAATGCATCATTAGGCAAAATTTTATAATTAAACTGAAATGTGCATTACTGAAACACAGGATCCTTTAATTAAAAGTCCAAACCATTATAATTTTAACTTTACTTACTTAAAAAAAAAAAGGCTGAAGCATATTGACAAGAATTTCTTAATCAACTTAATAATACATAAATTCAAGTTATGTATACTGCATATGTACCTCGCACATCTCTCAAAAGTGTTTCTTGAAAGTTATAGAGAGGTATGATACATCAAACACATTCCTCTGAGAATCAAAATTTTAATTAGAACTTTATGAAATCTGTTACTTTTTACATGTGAGTCTCAAGAAATAAGTTTATTATTTTGTTCAGGTAAAAACTTTTCTTTTTTAATGCCATAACCATAATGAGATTTATAGGAATGGGTGTTTCATGATCATACCTTAAGTTGGTCCCTTTTTTCTTTTTTTTTTCTTTTAAGATTTATTTATGTGAGAGAGAGAGGGAGAGAACTTGGTTGGGAGGGGCAGAGGCGGAGACAGAAAATTCCAAGCAGACTCCATGCCAAGTATGGAGCCCAATGCAGGGCCAATCCGAGGACCCTGAGAACATGACCTGAGCTGAAATTAAGAGTCAGACATTCAACCCACGACACCACCCAGGGACCCCAAGTCCCTTTTTTTTTTCTAATAAAGACTTTATTTATTTATTTGAGAAAGAGTGGGAGAAAGAGAGAGAGAGAGAGCATGGGTACACTCGAGAGCATGAGCAGGGCAGAGAGAGAGGGAAAAGCAGACTCCTCACCAAGCAGGGAGGCCAATGCGGGGCTCAATTCGAGGACCCCAGGCTCATAACCTGAGCCAAAGGCATACTGTTAACTGACTCCAAATGCTTAACCAACTGAGCTACCCAGATGCCCCCAAGTTGGTCACTTTTTAGTGATAATGCATTATTCATCAATAATAGGCCATGAAAAAGTATGCCTCTTTATTTAGAGTTTTCAAAGCTAGAATCAGGCTGTCAAATCTGTACCATCTTGCTATTATTTGCTATTCTGGCTAATTCCTACAAAAGTCATCCAATGTGGGCTTTGATTACTGTGAATTCCTACATACAACAGGCAAAAGACAGTTCCTCACTCTATAAAACAAGAATTTGTTCATAGTCCAAATTGCTTATTGAAGATCCTAAATAGAACCCGAATAATTGTATCCATCATGTTTATAACATTGAACCATGATTTAAATTAATCACTGATCTGTAGTGTTTTAGAAAAGTTAATATGATGATCCTTTTTTGCACATTCAAAACTATGCCTGCAAGTCTTAGTTTAAACTGGAGGTATGTGAAATTCTATAATTTAGTTGCACAGTTTTATCTGACTTCAATCATTCAGTTCCATTGAGAACACACTATGTACTGAGCACTCTACTAAATTTAGAAAGAGTCCCTTTTGATATTCTTTTGTTTTTAAATAATAAGTAATAATTTGGGGGACTTCACCCTGAAGCATGCGGTCTTGCTTGGTGAGCTCAGACTAGAGGGTCTATCATCTATTTTTTGTGAAAGCAAGCCTCACCTAAAGTCCCAACAGCCAGAATACAGCACAATTAACTCTGGATACTATTGATCTTTAAGCTCCGACCACTTTCTGATCTGATAGGTAGAATGGAGAGTTTCAGGACAGAAGTAATAATTACAGTTTGATTAGTTGGGAGCACTATATATCCCAGCGCATTATTTGAGTTGAAACAGAGTTTCAGTCAGTGACTAAAAGAAAATATCAAGGTCCTTGATGAGAGGGGAAAATGGTTATTATCAGAGACCCAACTAAATAGACTGTATGAGTGAACACAAGTGCCATTAAGGTTTTATCTTCAGGATACCAAAACACTTAGACATTCATACTAAGATTTAATCAAGAATAACAATAGTGGGTGCCTGGGCAGCTCAGTGGGTTAAAGTCTCTGCCTTCGGCTCAGGTCATGATCCCAGGGTCCTGGGATCCAGTCCTGCATTGGGCTCTCTGCTTGGCAGGGAGCCTGCCTCCCCCTCTCTCTCAGCCTGCCTCTCTGCCTACTTGTGATTTCTGTCTGTCAAATAAATAAATAAAATCCTAAAAAATAAAATAAAATAATAGCTTGGAAGGCATGAAAATTCTTAGCAGCATATTTCAAGGTTTTAATAAGAGTACTTAACAAATTCTAAGTAAACCAGATGGTAGAATAAGAAAGTCAAAAAAGAAAAAACTATAAAGATAATAACATTTATTAAATACTCAGATTTCAGTGGAAGAACTGAAAATGAAAAGTTTCTTTTGGCCATCTCGAGGAACTTTAACTTCAACATGACATAAAGTGAATTCATCAACACTTTTTTTTCCATATTGAAAATTAATACATTGTTAATATTTACTAGTTTGTACCATGATCCATACAGTCTCTCAAGCCATAAATCTAGGAGCCATCCATGACACCTCCATTTCAGCCCCAAATCCCAACCAGGCCCAAACCTTGATTTTAATTGTCAACTATCTGTCCTTCATCTTCATTTCCATTGTCATCACCCTATCCAAGTTACCAAATCTCTCTTTTAAAATTTACATAACTACACTAAAGCCTGGTTAATCATTTTAAAATTCATATTTTAAATTTTAAAATTCAAATCTGCTTAAAACCACTCAACAACTCCCTAACATAATGAGAATAATGACTCAAACCTGGACATGACCTCTTTTTTAATCATACTATCCCATCTTAACTATACTATCATTCTACCTAGGCTCTAGTTACACAAGTTTCTTGTAGTTTCTCTAAAATTTGGTGTATATATACACATGGTTTTTCTTAGAATTACATATGATAATCCAAAAAAAATAGGAAAATAATTCTCTATAAATAAGGAATTAGAGGAACAGAAAAATTATGTGATGATCACCCAATGGGATTACATAAAAAAAGAAAATATTATTTGCTTCAAGCAGTGAAGAAAAGCAATCAGGAGAGTAGTTAAATACATTATGATATAACCAAAATGAATACCATGTGGTTAGAGAAGGAAAAATTTCCTTTTCTTCACTTCTAGTTTCTTTGGCTGTTCTAATAATTAAATTGACATAAAACAGATTAACAGGAGGAAAAATGTTAATCTTGTATATATGGGAACTGCAGAGATATGGGGATTAAAAGCAGGCAACTTTTATACCTTTTAAATAAAGAAACAATAAATTTTTAAAGAACTGACAAGACAATTGTTGGGGCTTGAGGTAGTAAACTTGTAGTGAAGAGGAAACAAAGTTTGTTTAAATAGACTTCTCAGAATCAATGAAACAAGATGGAATTGGGAGGGAGACAAACCATAAGTGACTCTCGATCTCACAAAACAAACTGAGGGTTGCTGGGGGGAGGGGGGTTGGGGGAAGGGGGTGGGATTATGGACATTGGGGAGGGTATGTGCTTTGGTGAGTGCTGTGAAGTGTGTAAACCTGGTGATTCACAGACCTGTACCCCTGGAGATAAAAATATATGTTTATAAAAAAATTAAAAAAAAAAATAGACTTCTCAGCTCTACCTGCCCTATCTCTGATAATAAGGATGTCTCCTCCACCTGGTAGAGGGAGGTTAACTTTTACAGGGAAAGTTTATTTCCAGCTTTCAGGGGAATACAAGGGGGCCAGAGTGTCCTTCTTGCACTGGCTCTTTCTTAATTAACTTTAATTCAAAATAATTAATACACCGAAATGGCGTATTCTGTGGTGGTCTCTTCTGCTCACCCTCAGTGGCAATTAAAAATGATCCTGTATTGTAAGGTTTTTCTATTTTTTTTAAATTTTTTATTTTTTATAAACATATATTTTTATCCCCAGGGGTACAGGTCTGTGAATCGCCAGGTTTACACACTTCACAGCACTCACCATAGCACACACCCTCCCCAATGTCCATAAGGTTTTTCTATTTTTAATTTGCATTTAATCACTCAAGGATTTTACTGAAATGCAGATTTTTGACTCAGAAGGACCGGGGAGGTGCCTGAGACACTGTATTTCTAAGAAGAAACCAGGTGATGCCCATGCTGTTGGTCCATAGTCATACTTTCGGTAGCAAGACTATAGAACTATATGTAATATACAGAAATATGTTCATGATGTATTATTCAGTCAAAAAATAATAATATTTCAACATATGTATAGTAAGATCTCATTTTTGCCAAAATATAGCTTAATAGATAGTGATCAATAAAGACAGACACATGGTAAATGTTGTGTGTTTACCTTGGATAGAGCAATGATGAGCAATTTCAAGTCTCCATTTTTTTTTTTTATTTGTGTTTTCCATTTTGCAGTAACAAATTTTATTACTTTGGTAATAATAAATTAAAAAATACTTAAAGTGATGATAATAAGGAAAACTAAATATTTTGTTTGAAACAAAAATTCAGAATTTAATAAATATATGCGCAGCCTCTATGTGCCAGGCTTGAACTAAAACCATAGACCAATGAAATGCAAAAAAAATTTCAGCAGGGCTATTTTGGGGGTTCTTAATCATTCTATTTTTCACCATTCATTATGTTGTTTGTAGTAAGTATTAGTAATATAATGAAATATTTATTTGAATTATTCTTAATAATTACTCAACAAAAACCCCTTGGGGAGTAAGAACCTATTATTTTGACTGATTATGTAGATGAGCCTATGAAAACATAACACCAAATATTGAGACTCTTAACAGCATCTTTTTAAATGACAACTGTATAAAACCACGATAGCTATAAAGTTAAAAGACAGTAGTAGTGTCTTTTGGTAATTACTAATCTCAATGTGATTTACTTACCTTGTTTAATTTTGCAAAGTTTATTACAAAATAATTATTTTATACTGAACTCTGGTCATTCTCCAAAAATGTACAAAGAATAAAATATTATCTTTGAGTAATAGATAAATTCTAGTGGAGATTACAAAAAAACAGAAACATAGTACAAGAAGTGATATAATAGAAACATGCACGGACTGTTATGGGTACACAGACAAAAGAGGGACTATCTCTGCATAAGGGACAGGAGTGTCAATATCACAAAGAAGGTAATATTTGTGTTGAGCTTTGAAAAATAAGTAGACATTTTCCTGGTGTATAAAACAGAAAATGGCATTTCAGACAGAGAAAATAGCATATAATTAAGCATGAAGTTATTCTGTACAGTAGGAATTTAGGTTGGATGGGTAGAAAAACAAGTAAACATTACAAATGGATTGAAAATATACTTCTACACATCATGCTAAATAATGGGACTTACACTGTAGATCATTGCCTATAAAGGCACTATGGACTTTTAAGCAAAGGAATGACAATTGCAGATTTTTATTTCATGGGATATTATTCTACAAGTAATACAAAACATAAATTCAAAATAGCAGAGAATATGACTTTCTGTATTTTCTATTAAAGAGGCCCTAAGAGGGATGTCTGGGTGGCTCAGTCAGTTAAGCATCTGCCTTCAGCGCAGGTCATGATCCCAGGGTCCTGGGATAAGTCCTGCAGTCCTGCATCAGGCTCCCTGCTCAGCGGGGACCCTGCTTCTCCCTCTGCCTGCTTCACCCTCTGCCTGCTGCTCCCTCTGTTTGTGCAGTCTCACTCTCTTTCTCTCCGAAAAACAAACAAAATTTTAAAAACAAATAAATAAAATAAAGAGGTCCTAAGAAACAATTAACCATGGACAGAGAACATAACCCTTCGTTCTTGCACAACTAAGTGCCATTTGATTAGACTCATCTCAAATCTGGGAATAGCACCACTGTATTGTTTTGTATTTCTTGGAGAGGAAAAATTTTACTCTATCCTTTAAGGTTCTTCTGGCTGGTCTAAAAATTAAATTGACATGGCACAGATTAACAGGAGAGAATCAAACTTAATTATATACATAAGAGAATCCACATAAACATAAAAGATTCCAAAGACAGTGAGGAAAAATGAGATATATGTGCTATTCTAGACTAGCTAGAAGGAAGACAATTCACAGGAAGAGCAAAAAGAGTATGGGGTGCCTGGGTGGCTCAGTTGGTTAAGCAACTGCCTTCGACTCAGGTCAAAATCCTGGAGTTCCAGGATAGAGTCCCACATTGGGTTCCCTGCTCAGTGGGGAGTCTGCTTCTTCCTCTGACCCTCTCCCCTCTCATGCTCTCACTCACTCCTCTCTCTCAAATAAATGAAATCTTTAAAAAAAAAAAAAAGAAGAGTATATGTTTGGTAAACAAATACTTGCTGGGCCATGAAGAAATAATGAAACAGAAGACTTTGAACAGGTCTTGCTAGATTCCTCCCTTTCTACCTTGCCTACTTCATATTATACTATAGTTATCTGTGCTGAAATCTCCCTTCCAGGAACACATCCTCTATTAAATTCCTTTAGTTAGTTAGTGAAGGGAGGCAAAACAGAAAAACTTTTTGAGTCTTCTCTTTCTTAAAAGTAATCAGCCTAGGGGCAACTGGATGGCTCAGTTGGTTGTGCCCAACTCTTCATTTCAGCTAATGTCATGATCTCAGGGACATGAGATGAAGCCTGAGAGATGGTGCACTGTGCCAGCTCTGCACTCAGTGGGGAGTCTGCTTAGGATTCTCCCTTCCACTCTCCTTCTGCCCCCTCCCTGCTCTCAGTCGCTCTCTCACACTCTCTCTCTCTAAAATAAATAAATCTTTAAATAATAATAGTAAGCAACCTAAAATAATATACATGCCAAAGGGACACATTTGGGGTGGCAAATTGTTGCCCCCCCTACACATTCATGTAGTTACCTTTTTCTGGAAATAAAATAGCTCAAATACGTTTAGCTCACACAAAGGAATCAAGTCAGTTCAATTCATTCACTGAATATCTAGCATGGGCTCAAGAACTATATCAGTTGTTGAATTGTTACATAAAATAATTAAACCTAAGATTATGATAGACCTATCTCTTAGAATGGTTGGTAATAAGAGTTTTCAAATGTGTATGAGACTATAAAGTTATTTGAAGTCTACTATATTTGCTTCTCTACTTTATCAAGGTTTGGGGGTTGTTCTGTTTTGTTTTTCCAATATCACTGCTTATTTTTCTTGGTTAAGCATAGTGAGTAGCAATTGTAGGACATTATCTTTTCAGACACTGAAGGAGCACTTCATATAGCAGCTGTGTTTAAGAAATAAATATTGTGGTAATTCTTAAACATAAGCAAAAAGTACTCCCAAAAATACTTTTGACAATGTACTTGTCAATACTAGTGCAAAACAAAAAGCTTGTCTGAAGAGTGGCTAATCTAGATTGAGTTTAAATGGGGGACTTGCTTCAAGACACAGGTCTGTCTGGGCTTAGCTTTTTGCTGTTGGATGGGTTCGGGTCTGCCCAAGCTTCTTTGACCAGAAGGCTAGCCTGGCAATGTTTTTCTCATGGCAAGAGCAGATTGTTAACAGATTAACAACAAATTGTGGCTAAGGTAGAAAGTCATGAAATTATCAAAATCTAAAACATAAAAACTAATGTAAAAACATGAGAAATGCATGGGACCAATTAAATTCACAATGTGTAAAAATTAAAATAGTTGAGTTACACATTTAAAATTATAAGAATATTTAATTTAAAACTATCTTTATATAATTGATTTATTTTTAAGTTTAATTTCAATTTTTTTTCTTTTATCCCTCTGAAATTAGGATACACTTTTTTAAAAAAATATGAATGGACCAGAGGTGATAAAGATTCTACAGTTGTTTTTAAGACAAATTTAAGGCCTGTAGAGAAGAAACATGTAAGTGGAAAAACCAAAGATCCCCAGTGTCAAATACTCTTCGAAATCCAGGGTGACCATCATAACATGAGGTAATAACACTATGCCAGTGCTGATTACATTTTTCACTTTCAGAAAACAAGGTTAGTGAAAGCATATAAACTATTCACTATAAATATTAGAGGCATGTATCTAAGATTTTACCTAATTTGAGAATTCATTAATGAAAAAGTACACTGTAATGATTTATGATAGCACACATTTGATTGTGCCCAAGTTACTGACTTAAAGAAGATAACTGCACTTATAAAATTATAGTCAGTCTTTGTTTTGCAAAGCACAGTGCTAACTGAAACATATTGCTGTATTGGAGGCATATTGGATCCGTGTCCTTGCTTTGCAGAGCTCAGTTATCAAGGATCTGTATAAAGTGAGAGATGATTCCAATAAGTAAGGGTGTCAGTCAACATGGCACTGTGCAAAACAAAGACTGCCATTATGCAAATTATGCTACTGCAATCTTATGTTGATACACTTTAATTGTACTAAACAGAAATAATAAATAGTTTGAGTCTTTGGAATATTCTTTGGAAAAGGTGGCTTCAAAAGTAGGAGCCTCTGAGAAAATTTGCTTTTAAAATAATGAGGCAAGTTTACAAAACCAATAATGTGTACATTTTTAATAATGTTTATTTTTAATCTGTTAAAATTTAATATGTTTTAATATAAATATTAATAATTAAAACATGAAAAAGATCTTTTTTCATTGAAAGATTCATTATTCAAACAAATGGATCATTCCGTAAGATAATTCAACTTAAGATGATAATAGACTGGTAACAAATTGGCAGTGAGTGATATGTTGGCTAGTAGAGAGAGTTTTCAAATGTGTAGCACTGGATAAATTATGCAAAATCTACTATACTAATGTGAGCAGTTTCAAAAATAATAAAAAGAGCTAACAACTCATGTCTAATTAGTCAAAGAGACAAGGGACTACTTCAACATTCCATGTAAATGGCCGCTGACAATACTGCACACCATTCACATTTACTCTAATGACAAGGCAATAAAAGTGCTGAAAATGCTTTTAAGCAGAATGTACTTATCTGTTATACAAAATTCAAAACAGTTGAAATTCAAAAAAGTTTCCAGAGATGTTTATAAAAGTGAGTTTTCTGTTAATGATGAAAATGCATATCTCACGGAGTTATGTCATTCCATTTCCTTGTGCTGAGAATATATATTTATTCAACAGGCATTATTGGTCTACTTCAGCAGCCATTTTGGTCTCCAAAATGTGCGATACATGAAGTGCCCATGAGCAGATTTGTCCAGGCAGCTTTCTGTAAGGGACACTGCTCTATCCACCAGTCTGACTGCATGGAATAGTGACTGGAGATTCATCTTGATCACATACATCTCTCTTCTTAAAAGTAACTCATCAGGGGTGCCTGGGGTGGCTCAGTGGGTTAAGCCTCTGCCTTCGGCTCAGGTCATGATCTCAGGGTCCTGAGATTGAGCCCTGAATCGAGCTCTCTGCTCAGCAGTGAACCTGCTTCCCTCCCTTTCTCTGCCTGCCTCTCTGCCTACTTGTGATCTCTCTTTTATTTATTTAGATAAATAAAATTCTAAAAAAAACAAACAAACAAACAAACCAAAAAAAAACCTCATCAGATTCACTTATTTTAAATATTTTGTAAAGACAACAAGTCACTTAGTTCAGAATAAGCCCAGCTAAACACTTTATAACGAACCATTTTTAGTTCACTTAACTAAAACGTGAATATTGAAGACAGCAAATAATTGCTAACTACCACTTGGAAATACTGAATTGGAAAGACTATGCTCTCCCTCTCCCACCTCAAGCCTTCTTCTAAATGAAGACATGATCTATGGGATCCTGAGCTTAAGAAAAGGAACAGGACTTGGTCCTTTCTCCCTCTCTTGAAAATCTGCTAGGCTAGAGAAGGCACACAGTGTCTCCTCATTCACATGATAATTTTCCACAGCAGGCTCTGCCACAGCAAAGCAACTTCTGCGGCACAGACTGGCAGGATAGGATTTCCAATGAGCTGAAACATAAGGAAAACATTGGGACCACCATCTCAGTCATGTCCTCCACTCGTAATCACCATCTTTCTGACACCAGTCTGTATCTCTTTATTGGACTAAACCCAAGAAGAGAATAAAGGGGTGTACTTTAACAGCCCTTTAGAAACTAACAAATATTGGTAGAGTGTGGTTATGCAGTAAAAATCTAATTCTGGTTCTAACTTAGTTTGGTACTAAATTTCCTTTTGTTGTTATCAATCTAATTCTGCCTCATTTTTTAGATATTCTTTCATGCTCTAACCTCTTTCCACTCCAAATAGATCACTCTCTTCATAACATGTAAAGCAAACATTAGAATGATATGTAAGAGATACTGAAGTTTACAAATATAATTAAATTTAAGCCTCAAATCAACTGTATAATGTAGGCATTACTATTTGTATTCTAAAGCGTTAAACAAGCTTACGAAATTTCAATAGTTAGTATAAGATCATACATCTGGACACTGATAGTGCCAAAACTCAAACCTAGTCTGGACTAATTCTAAATCCCATAGTTCTGAAATGTTTTATGGTATGCAATATTCACAAAAATCCATTAATCCTACAACTATAACAATTATTTATTCAATTATATAAGTTCTTGAACAATTATTAATAACTTTAATGTGCTGGTCATTGCTGTAGAACCAGAACTGGGTACTAAAGGAGACTGAGAATTTTTCTCTGCTCAAGGAGTTTATAACCCAGGGCCAGGGAATGAATAGATAGATAAATAAATTTAAATAATGATGAGTGCTAAAAAAATTTTTTTAAAGAAAACAAGGTAATGGAATTAACAGTGATGCAAGTGGGAATGGTACACAGCCAGAAAAATTTAGACTGGTTGATATGGGAAGCCCCTCTGAGTCGGTGATGTTTTAGCTGAGCTCTGAATGGTAAAAAGTCAGCAAAGTGAATATCTGAAGTTATGGGAAACCATAGTGAAAGGGAAAGAAATACTATATCTAGATTTTTCATGTTTGAGAACTATTCCTAGCATATACTAGCTGTGACTATACATAAGCTATTTAATGTCATTGTTCATCAATTTCCTCCTCTACAAAAAGAACATAATAAAAATACCTATTTCAGAGAGTTAGGATTATTAAATAACCTAATTTATAAAAAGGACTTTTGACTAGTACCTAAATATAGCAAATCCTATCTTAATGTTAGGTTTCAAGGTCACCAACATTATCATCATGATCAGCCCTGTTTTCATTACAGGCATATTAAATGGCTTTTTAAGGCCTTAGAGCAGGAACAAGCTTGGTGAAGTTGCTACTCTTATTATCATCCTAACATACAAAGACTGAACTGGAAACAAGTGTTTTCCATGAATAGTGAATACACTGTAAGATAAACCAACAAAGAAATACAGCAAGTCTCATCAAGGAACAGGTCAGTCTACCTTAGAAATGAGAATCTTACAGAAAAGAGAATCTTGGGCAGGCCCTGGGAGGAGCAGTTTCCTAGATCAATCCAGGAAGCTTAGAGCAGCTCTATTTTTAACATCCTGAGGAACTGCCATACTGTTTTCCAGAGTGGCTGTACCAGTTTGCATTCCCACCAACAATGTAAAAGGGTTCTCCCCTTTCTCCACAACCTATCAATACTTGTTTCCTGTCTTGTTAATTGTAGCCACTCTGACTGGTGTGAGGTGGTATCTCACTGTGGTTTTGATTTGTTTTTCCCTGATGGCTAGCGATGTTGAATATTTTTTCATGTGTCTTTTAGCCATTTGTAGTATGTCTTCTTTGGAGAAATGTCTTTCATGTCTTCTGCCCATTTACTGACTGGATTATTTGTTTTTTTGGGTGTTGAATTTGAGAAGTTTTTATAGATTTGGATACTAGCCCTTTATTTGTAATGTCATTTGCAAATATCTTCTCCCATTCTGTGGGTTGCCTCTTTGTTTTGTTGACTGTTTCCTTTGCTGAGCAAAAGCTTTTGATCTTGATGAAGTCCCAAAAGTTCATTTTTGCTTTTGTTTCCCTTGTCTTTAGAGACATGTCTTGAAAGAGGTCGCTCTGGCCAGTGTCGAAGAGGTTATTGCTTATGTTCTCCTCGAGGATTTTGATGGATTCCTGTCTCACATTTAGGTATTTTATCCATTTTGAGTTTATCTTTGTGTATGATACAGATGTACTGAGAAGGGGCACATGCACTCTAATGTTTATAGTGGCAGTGTCCACAATATATAAACTGTGGAAGGAGCCAAGATGCCCTTTGACTGATGAATGGATAATGAAGATGGGGATCATATATGCAATGGAATATTACTCAGCCATCAGAAAAGATGAAAACCCACCATTTGCATCAACATTGTTGGATCCAGAGGGAATTATGCTTAGTGAAATAAGTCAAGCAGAGGAAGAAATCATCATATGGTTTCACTTATTTGTGGAACATAAGGAATAGCATGGAGGACCACCAGGGAAGGAAGGGAAAACTGAATGGGAAGAAATGAGAGAGGGAGACAAATCATGAGGAACTCAGGACTCTGGGAACCAGACTGAGAGCTACAGGAGGGAGAGGGTAGGGGGATAGGGTAACTTGGTGATGGGTATTAAGGAGGGCCTGTGTGGTGATGAGCACTGGGTGTTACACACAACTAATGAATCACTAACACCACGTCAAAACTAATGATGTACTATATGTTGGTGAATTAAACATAATAAAAAAATAAATAAAGCTTTAAAAAATAAATAAAATAAAATGCAGTTTTTAGTTTAAAATAGTTATTTCTATCCCATATCCTTGTTTGACCTAACACGACTTCTTGGTGTGGGTGAGCCTCCTCTAGGGAGCTGTAGATGGAAAAGGAAAGTTGTCCATGGAGGAAAACATAAAAGTCAGATATGAAGAAGAGTTATGAAATGATTCTAAGGAGTTTGGATATTACGCTATCATAAGGAAAAAGGGCATAATGAGGTCTATGTTTCTTAAAGAAAATTTTGTCTTCATTGTGGAAAATAGTTTAACATAGAAATAGTAAAGATAAGCAAAAAATTAAGAGATTACACAGGATCAATAATACTGAAAGACAAAGTAGAATAAATTAAATGACATCATCAGAAGACAAATCAGACAAATTTGGAATGGGGAACATTCTAACATACAACTGACCTGCTCTCTCCAAAAGACATTTTTATGGGAAAAATAGGAAGATTAAAAGTTATTTAAGAGTAATAATACTCAAATGAAAGGCATAATGTTTGATTGGATCCTGACGCCCCCCAAATAAAATACATTTGTGGAACTATGGGGGAAATTTGGCTATGGAGTATTTAGTAGATGACTTTAGAAAACCATTTTTAATTTTATATCATAATGGTTATGACTATATAAGAGAATCACTTTATGCTGAGAATTGTCAAAACTATTTAGGGATGAATATCACCATTTTTATAATGTACTCCGAAATGATTCAATGAATGGGGAGCCTGGGTGGCTCAGTCAGCTGAAGTCTGACTTTTTATTTCAGCTCTGGTAATGACGTCAAGATCTTGATTTCAGCTCAGGCCATGACCTTAGGACCATGAAATCGAGACTGAGGTGGGGCTCAGTGCTCAGTGCAGAGCCTGCTTAAGATTTTCTCTCTCCTGGGGCACCTGGGTGGCTCAGTGGGTTAAGCTCTGCCTTGGGCTCCAGTCATGATCTTGGTGTCCTGAGATGCAGCCCTGCACAGAGCTCCCTGCTCAGCAGGGATTCTGCTTCCCCTCTCTCTCAGCCCCTCCCTCTTTCCTGGTCGTGTACTCTCTCTCAAATAAATAAACAAATAAATCTTAAAAAAAAAAAAAAGAAAAGATTCTCTCCCTCTCCTCCTGCCCCTCCCTTACATGTGCATGCAGGGACCCGTGCACACACTCTCTCTTAAAAAAAAAAATTATATACACATACTATAACGTATATTATATAACACATTAAAAAATATCAAAATATTGAAAATATTTTGGAGATGGTGGTGAATCCTGCTTATTTTATTACTCATTATGCTTTTAAGTATTTCTGAATTAATTCATAACAAATAGCCCACTTTAAATAAGATATTGCATTAGTTTAAATTTTGGAAAATCTCAAAATGCAAGGAATGAGCTGAAGAAAAAGAACAGAAAAAGGATCTGAAAAGTATTTTGGAAAATAAAGAGATATCAAGAATAAGAATAATGCTAAAGTAGGGAATTTTATAAAGTGGGCACTATTTCAATTTAGGTCTTCAAAAGTATGCATACATATGTTTTTTCATTCTTCAGGAATGAACCATCTTGAATTTTCAATATAAAGACCATATATAATTATTACAATTTAAATAATTACACTGAATGTAAAATGCTTCATTAAATATGAAGTTTTCAGAAACTTTACAGCAAACTGCTAAGAAGAGCAGCCCTCCTCATTGTGTTTTCCCTTATTTCCTCTTTACCTGGGTATTTATTCATTTAGACTTGATCTGTACCTGTTCTCTTTCTGTTTATGAGTTCCAGCTTCTGATTCTTGTGAAATTGAAGTGTTTTATCTTCCAAGCACATCTTCCCAGGTCTTGAATAGCTTACATCCTAATACTCTAATTCTCCAAAGGCTTATCTGCTACATTGATATCAGAGAGTCCTTATGAAAGAAACATCAAGGACCATCAGGGTTGACAGACACAAATTATGGAATGAGGTATCTGTGAGACTTGAGAATTTGTTATAGTCTATTACATCTGGGTTACTCCTTTCAAGTCATATCTAGGACAGTACTAACCATGAAGTCAATACCACTAACATCCATTTGCCACCAGGGTCTTTGACCTGTGTCACTTATTCTTAAAAAGTTGTATTGATGCAGACACTCACATCGCCTTAATAACAGCTTATAATTGTCCTCTTTTGTTCACAGAAAGATCCAGTGAGCTGTGAAGCTTAAAGTAGCATTTAATTTCTAAAATAAAACTTTGACCAGAATAACAACACTTCCCATGGAATAGCAATACTGACCTTCTCTACAGACTGTATATTTTTTATCTTTTTGTTAGAATAAAGGCAGTTGAGAAATCAAATTGTATTCAGTGCATTCTCCCAAAGTATAAATGACTAAGTAAGTTTAAGGTGCTACAAATGACACAAAACATAAATTTGAAACATGTTGTTAAAAATCCAAAGCAATAAAACAGAGTTAAAATCGTGTCTCCCTGCAAACTGTTTCAGGAGATGGATCCCACAGACAGCAGAATTGGTATTTTGTGACACTCTCCAAAAGAAGGGACAGGTCCAACATAAAGTCATGGAAAATATAGTGGAGGTAATTTTTAGGTCCAAGATACTTTCTCAATGATTATTTAAATGTCATAAGATATAAATATCTTAAGTTCATTTCTTGAATAAAGAAAAAATAATAAAGCAGAGAGCCCACATTTTTAATTAATGCAAGACTATAAATTCTCAAAAGGGAAGACTGTATTTAGGACACTTGTAGAAATGATCTATTATACAAAATAAAAAAAATTTTTTGATAGTATATTTAAAACACTATTCATGCAAAATACAACTACTATAAACATTCATGTACTTTTATATTCAACAGCAAAAATTAATAATGAGCCATTTTTTAAAGTAACACTGCATTGTGCAGCTTCTAGCCAAATGGAATTAACATCAAATTTGAGCCACTTCATCTACAAAACAAACAAACAAAAAAAACACAAAACATTTTTAACTAATGTTTTGAATACTACATTATAAAATGTTTACTGAATAAAATCTGTTGTTAGCTAGGAAAATAAAGGTAATGATTATCTTATGTAATGATACTTTTTCTTTAGAAAATCAGTCTTAGGTGAGTCAGGCAAACTGCAAAAAAGACAGATCATGAAAACACATTGAACACTTCCTATTTACAATTCAGCTAACTGCTCAAAAGAAAGAGAGAGGACACAGGCCCACAATGCTTTCTCCTGTATGCCCTTAGAAGGCAGTTTCCCAAGCAACGATGCATCACCCAAGGAGTCCTCAAGGGATCTACCCACTGATGTGTGCTCATCATTGTTTATGATTTCAGAAGGTAAATTTCAGTGCAAAGTATTTTACAAAACCCAATCATTCTCCCCTGCCTTTTCTTTCTTTCTTTCTTCTTTTTAACTCCAGGATCATGATCCTAAGTGTGTTAAAATAGTCTCTGCTGATCTGAGCTGTTTATGCTCAAACAATCCCCTAACAGTCTTTATTATAGCAACCCAATATTTGTTACTTTTTAAATCATTCTTTCACAAGTTTTTCTTTTTCTTTCTGCTCCTAAAGTGAAGAATGATAATTTTCTTTTTGCTATTTTAATTCAGATAGGACAGTGTACTTTTAATAATAACCTCTATTTTCTTTGAATTTAATTTTTATCATTAAATCAGCAGTATTACTACTTGCTGATAGCTTAGGGGTTATTATTTCAAATGATTATTGATTCTGATACTGGGGTTTCATTTCCCACATCTTTATATTAAAAGGAGCCTGGATTAAATTGTAAATGTTGGGTGTCTTTATAGGTTTTGTAATTGACATGGATGTTACAGTGTGTTTCAAAACAGATCAGTAGCAAGGTCAAAGCTAAATTCATAATTACTAATTCCATGTGCTGGGGAAAAAAAAGGAAAAGAAAAAAAAAAGAAGAGAAGCTAGCAAGTAACTTTCATATCCTCAAAACTATCAAGTAACTTTCATATGCCCAAATCTATCACATGTTACAAACTTTCCTTTACATAGTATCTTGGATTTTGCTTATCCTTCTTTCCATTTTTATAATGAAAATTCCTCCAGGAATTTAACTGGCAAATGGTAATTCCTGATTTGATCCAAAAATTTATCTTACTCGGAAGTCCTGATTTTTTTACTCTAAAACAGAGGCATCTTTTCCACTTCCTCCTGTTCTACATCTTTCCCCTTCTCTACCCTCTTTCTTTTCCTTCCCTATCCCCACTATCCCTTTTGTCTTATCCCTTTCTACATGAAATCTTCCCAACATCCTTCCTTTACCTGCAGCATTCTCCAGAACAAGATAGATTTGGGGGTGAAGCAGAAAAACAGATGAAAAAAGACTGCCCTAAGGAGAACTTAAAAACTGTTTAAAAAAAAAATAAGAGAGTTGAATAAAATAAATCTACAAAAGTGATCTAAACATTGCTTCACCTTAATCACTTACAAAAAAATAAACACTTATTTACATCAATGAAAAGACCCTTAAGATCATAAGAACTGAAGTTATTAATGTGTGTGTTATCTTTCCTAAAGTAACAACACATTGGACTGTCAGACTTTTATCCCGTTACTTACACAAACATTTGAAATTTGATAGTACACAACACTCAGAATCCCCAAATACTCCATGCTTTAATTTGTATGCTCTAACGTCTCTCCTTATGTAATTACTTTCGCATGAAATTCTGTAACTTCCTTTTCTTCCAGTTATGATACTGTTCATCTCTCAAGTTTCAGTGTTAATGTCAGCTTAGTAGAGTTTTCTCCTATCATCTAGCAGCAAGTAATCATTTGTTCCTTTATGGTTTTCTATTGAATTTTTGCTGAATATCTTGCATATGCTCCTCCAAACCGCCTCTCCTTCCTTCTCCTTTGAGCCAATGTACCTGAGCTATGCAGTTAGACACTTTTATCTCTGGATTCCAGCTGGTATCAGCCCACATGGAATAATGACAGAACAGAGGGAAAGAGGAAGAGAAGTCAGAGTATTTATTTCCCCAACTCCTTTGCTGATTTTGATTTTATTAATCAAAAATCTCCTCTTAAATTAAGTTAAAAAACGCCTCTGAGTCCCAATGATCATTTCTTCCCTCTGTGTCTTCAACTCAAAGGTAGTAACAGTGTTACCTTGCCTTGCATACAACTCTGGAAATCACACTTCAAAATGCTCATTTCAATGACCCAATTTTCTTTCCCTTCCACTTTCCTGCTGAGACATCAATACTTTCTTATTTGTATCGATATAGTGTACATGTACAACATGTTTTAAATAGTTAAGTAAACACTTATTTTTCCCTATAAAAGTAAGGTCTTTGAAAAAAGCTTTTATGTATTTAGGTCTTCTGGCACATATAAGTGTCTTCCATATATTAAGCACCCACTAAATGTTTTTTTGAGTTGAAGAAATTTACTCTGAGCTGTTTGTTCTTTCATAAAAGATAAAGAACAAAAGTTCAAGCCCTTGCTTTGGAGGCTAACATTTATCAACTTATGGGCTTTACATATGCAATTTATTTTCTTTCTTAAATCACCTTCAGACATTGATGGAATTATGTCAGCTATTGGTGAATGCAGAAAACATTTAATGAAAGGTCATGGCCGTGATTAGAGAATCACTGCTCTAAAGGGCATTGAATGAAATTCCATGTTATGTTCTATGGAAGATTAATTTAAATTATTTTCTCTATTGTCAAAAGATATTTTTTTTTCTGTTGATACCCTATGAGCTTGACTGAACTGTGTGCTATTATGAAAGAAATAATCAGAACAGTTCTGTGATGGAGAAAATAATGCTAGGGATGGCAACAGCCAACTTCAATTTACAACATTCTTATAACAATTCGATATGTGACATCTATAAAAAACAGATCACAGTAAGTGAATATACAGATTACTAAGTACTATAAAACTACAATGCCATATTTTTTTATTGTTTTCCTAAAACAAGGTCTTTGGATTTTTATACACACACACACACACACACACACACACACATGCACCTACACCCCAGCTCCAAATACTCACTTAATGCTTATTAGGCAGAATACTCTGTTAATCTTTAATACATTTATAATGTACTTGGAAAAATAATAGACATAAAATTTACATGATAATACAAAGGAGAAATAAGCCTTTGCTATATCAAAAAAGACATAACATAATAGGCATGGTTATTGGCCAAGTAAATAGTACAGGTATTAATCACTATGGGACTTAATAGTTTGTTAGAACAGGTCATGCAAAAAAGAGGGAGGTTAAAATGCACACTGAAGGTAAAGAAAGCTGAAAGAATATCTTTCAAAGTAAGAAATACAAAAACATGGAAGTAAATATTAAGGTTGTTTAGATAATAGCAATTATTATGACTAGAAATGAATACAATAATAAATATTTGGCCAATAATATAGCTTAATATAGATTTCATTTTAAAAGGAAACAATAATAATATTTGAGTTATTTTGAACACTGAAAGCTGAACACTGAAAACAATTGCTTTGCAGAGACCTAGATGTTCATCTACCAAGTAAATTACTTGGACACATAATCTCTCTTTGCCTTAATCCCTTTAACTATAAAGTGCTGTATGAACATTATCTACCATATAAGACCATTATAAAGAACAACTTAGATAATCTTTATAATACACTTAGAAAAGTGTCTGGCACATTTTAAGCACTAAGTATTAACAGTTTTTATTATTACTGCTGTTGTTCTGCTGCTAGTGGTATTGGAGGTATTTTTAAAATGCAGAGGGAATGGGGCGCCTGGGTGGCTCAGTGGGTTAAGCTGCTGCCTTTGGCTCAGGATATGATCTCAGGGTCCTGGGATTCCATATAGAGGATCCCCATATAGAGGCTCTCAGCTCATCTGGAACCCTGCTTCTCTCTCTGCCCCTCCCCTATGCTTACTCGTGTGCCACTTCCAGTCAGTGATGAGAGAAGAATTAGGCACAAACAAGTCAGCTGCATCAGACTGGGAGCAGGGGACAACAGTCGAAAAGGACTGCTGCCACCAGCAACTCCACAGTCTCACTCTTATTAGATAGAAAACAATAGCCAATAGAAGGATTGATGAAGGTCAAACATTAATCCCGTCTTGCAGATAAGCAAGAAGGAGGATAAAGTTTATAGTTAAACAAGCACATTCAAAGGACTCATCTAACAACCAGCACTTCTGGGAAGAGAAAGGAGCGATAACGGATAAGGGAAGCAAGCGGTTTTCCTTCCACCCTGAGCTGATCCGGCGTTCCCCGGTGCTCCGCGACCCTGAAGCAGGTGGCGTTCCGCCCTGGGCAGGCCGGGCATCCCCAGCTGCCCAGCTTCAGGGTCGTACATCGTCCTTCTCCCCGAAGACCTGTTGCCAGTATATGTATTTCTTAAGGCCATATCTAAATGTGCTTGCTAACTAGTAAAATCCTCCAGGGGTTACAGTTTAAGTAACAAATTGTTCCGAGAGGCAGCAGCTCTCATGCGCATGCGTGCTCTCTCTGTCTGAAATAAATAATTTTTAAAATTTTAATAATGAAGTAATAAAATTCGATGTAAAGTTGTAGTGCTGATGTAAGATAATAAGGATGTATTGTTTGAGTCCACCAAGTTAGTGGCAATTTGTTATGACAACACTAGGAAATGCATACTGATGTTGGTACCTGGAAATGGAGTGCTGTTGCAACAAATACCTACAATGTGACTGCCTTTGCAGCTGAGCAATGGGAAGAGGCTGGAGGTATTCTGAGGAGCATAATCTTTAACGCCTAGACTAGGGGGAACCTGGGTGACTCAGTTGGTTGGGCGGTGGACTCTCAGGATTCCGGGATCCAGCACCACATCAGGCTCCACATACAAGTGCACAGTCAGCTTGGAATTCTCTCTGCCTCTCCCTCTGCCCCTCCCCACACTCATGCACATGCTCTCTCCCTCAAATAAATAAATCTTTAAAAACAAGTAAAATAAATAAATAATAAAAAGCCTAGATTGCTTTGAACAGACTCTTAGTAGAAATGTGACTGTTAGTAACTATTGATGAGAGTGTGGAGGGAAAAACAGCATATTTTCTTAGAGAATACTTAAACCATCTTAAGCGGACCTCTCTACCTGATTCAGATGTTTTAGAAGATGCAATTTGAGACTTTCTAGCTGGTAAAATTTAGAATTTAGACAGGATGTTGAACTTTGAGCTGATGCTGTAATAAGTTAAGACATATAGTAATACTAGAACAGAATACATTTTGCTGGTGGTAAAAATGTGAATCATTGGATTAGATAGTGGACAATGATAGGAAGAATAAAGGCCCTAAATGATATCCATACCCTATAAAAGTGCTAAAATATGGCAAAAAGAACTTTGTAGCTGTGATCACATTAAGTATCTTGAGATAGGACACTCTTCGGGATAATTTGGGTGGGCCCACAGGGGTTTTTTTTGTTTTTTTTTGTTTTTTTTTTTTTAAAGAGAAAGGAGGCAAGAGTATAGGGTCAAGAAAAAGTTTCAAATAGCCTAGGTGGTGGCTCTGAGAGAGAGGAATGAGCCATGAGTCAAAGCTGACAACCTCTAGAAGCCAGGAAATGGACTCCTCTAGAGCTTTCGGAAGGAATGTACTGACTTCTGGAAGTGCTACTGACTTCTTTATCTTAACCCGGGAAGACCTGTTTCATTCAGACTTCTGACCTCCATAACTGGAAGATAATAAATCGGTGTTGTTTTAAACCTCAGTACATAGTTGGAAAAGAAAGAAAACGTTATGAATATTCAGCAAAACTTAATGACTGATTTGATATTAGAAACAAATGAAGAAGTTAATAATGATACCATCATTCAAGTCAGAGAGTAGAAGAGTGAAGGTGTCCTTTCACAGACATTTGTTAAATAGTTTATTATTTTAAAAAGCCCCTCACCATTCTTATTAGATATTGAAGTTCCATTCTTTGTTTTGTCTCAGTTATCACAATCTTGATTAATTTTGGTATTATCATGATTATGCTGATATCTGATCTTTGTAAAATATCATAAAATTTGTGGTTCTTTTCATTATGATGTAAGGATTCACTTCTCTGTTGAAAATGAGGCCCGAAACAGCAGGCACATTGCCCTCTAACTCTACAAGACAAAACTGAATAAAATAAACCTTGAAGTGAGGAAAAATTAGAATTTTCATTCACTTTCCAAATCCACTGTACTTTTCATCACAGAAAAGCAGAGCTTTAAAAAGGACAGAAAGAACATCTCCCCATGTCTGACCCCATAGTTCCATAGTACATATTCTAATCAGCCTTGTAAGAGCTTGTTTCTCCATTTCAGAAATCATCTTTCCTACATTTTCCAAAAGAAGTGATTCAACAGACATTTTGTAAGTTAGTGTAGCACACTGCCTCAATCAGGATTTCTCTACTTCACCACTAATGAAAGTTATGCAACAATTAAGAGAGGAAGAAAAGATAAATTGGAAAGTAGGAACCTGTATATAATACTTGGGTGATTGTGCCCTCTCCAGGAAGTACAAGTCCCTTCCACCACCAGTTACCCTTCAGACTCCCTGCCCAATGTGATTCTTTATGGATGCAGTTAGTCAATAGTTAGTCCAAGTATATTCTGAATAATTACTTCCTACTTAGGAACCATAATATAATTCTGACCTATACCTAAGTTCATCTTCGTACCAGCAAAGCAATAAAACAAAATCTTTGACATTTTAGTTATATATAGACACATAAACATACACACACAGTATCAAATAGTTGTTTAAATGTATACTAGGCAGGACAGTCTGTTAATTCTTAAGAAATTTACAATCTAGTTGTTCTCTGTTGTTTCTGGGCAATAATGGCTAAAGTAATAACCCTCTTTACTTGCTCATCCAAAGAGTACCTTTTGTGATTGATTAAATTCCAAAGCAAAGACATCTTAACCAATTGTGAATATAGTCGGAAGAGTTTAATAGACTTAATTGTAAATACTAGTAGTTTTAGATTACAGGGTAAACCTCGAAAGGCAGTATGGGGTTTGGGGATAAAAATCATAGCTATGAAATTCAGACTGGACTAGATATGAATCTTAGCTTTATCTGGTACTACCTGGGTTAACGTGGACAAAATAGTGACATTCTTTGGGTCTCAATTTTCTTACATGTAAAATGTAAATAATAATACCTCCCTGGCAGGATTTTGTCTACATATATATATAGCATAATAGCACATAATAAGTATTCAGCAATCTATTGTTACTTAGATAACATTCTTCCGCACACTAAGTCATCTGAGCAATGATTATAGAACTTTTTTACCTTTAACATTGCACAGGCTTGATGGACATGAAATGAAGAAGTGCTAAATTCAATTTTGATGGTTCTTATCTAATGCTATTAGCCCCAAATCTATAATCACTCATGAAGATTTCCACATTAGTAAGGAAATATAGTTCTTTTGTTACAGAAAACATTTTCCTTTTATAATAAAATATTCAAGATTATTCACCTAAAACATTCTCTGGTCAGTATCATGAATCATAAGTTGAATCACAATAAAAATAGTGTCTGGATAAAGCTGAAAATCTGTGGTGACTGGCATTTTGATGTGTCTTAATGCTTTATAAGTATTACAAATATAAAGTGTTACAATTTTTAAAAATCAGTCCCTTATTTTAAAGTGAAAGTTTATAATAGCAGGAGTTTTCAAGAGCAGCCTGATACAAAATATTTTTTCTCATTTTCTTTTGTAACAAATGGCTACTGCATGTGGTCATAGTTTCCTTTTCATGTACTTAATGTTACAGCCACAAATGTAAAAATTAGAAACCTACAGATACACTATTTAAAATTTTTATTTCTACCCACCACTGTTCATCAATGGTTCAAAATAGAAAGCTAGCTATCTTAATTCTTGTCTTTTACAGAAATTATTTTAACATCAAGCAATCCTTTATTCTGAAAAGTGTTTCCTACAATTACTTTTACTGACTACTTCTAAGGTCCTACAGTGTACAATATTTGAATGTTGTAGGACCTAACAGGGTTCCCAATAGGGTATTAATTAGAGCCTGAACAATGCTGAATACCCTTATTTTTCTTTCATCCTTAATAAAGCAAACCTCCCTCAAGATCATACACAGCTTATAAACGTCATTGATTTCTCAAATATTTTCTGCTGCAATTTTATATAGCTAATGTTTTCCCACCTATTTCATATCATAACATTTCATTTCTGGTTCCTATATACTCCAGAAAGGCAGATAGATATTTTGAGAAAAAATTATCTGGTGCATGTATATGTGGGGTTCATTTTTCAGTAAAATAATCAAATAATCAAAATGTGTTATTTAAATTTATGTGTCTACTTTATTGAAGATCCAAATGCCCTATAACTATCTGTAAATATTTCATAAGCAAATGGGGAAAGACAGGAAAAACTGGGTTAAAGGATCCTTTTTGGTGGTGCCTGGGTGGCTCAGCATCTGCCTTTGGCTCAGGTCATGATCCCAGGGTCCTGAGATCAAGTCCCACATGGAACCCCATGTCACGCCCCCGCTCAGTAGGAAGTCTGCTTCTTCCCCTCCCCTTGTTGTGCTCACTCTCTCTTTTTCTTTCTCATAAATAAATAAAACCTTTAAAAAAACCCTTTTAGAATAATTTTACTAGTTTTGGTCATAAATGAATTCCCAATCTTGGTATCTGTCCCACCCTTTTTTGTCTTTGTGCTTTATTTCACTCCACCCAAACTGCCTGAAATACCAACCACTTTCTCTTTGTACTGAATTCGTTCCTCTACACCAGGTTATGCTAAGTATTTGTTAGTATATGCTGTGCTATCAGTCTGAAGATACAAATTTAGCCATAGAAAGGTAAGCTACCCTGAAAAGAGCAAGTAAAAGGACCATGGGCTCACTGAAATACAAAACATAAAAGAAGACATAGCTATAAGGTAAATGGATGGAAAATGTGCAAAGGAAATATAGACATGGTTCAAAATCATGTTGGCCTGATTTAAAAAGTCAGAAGTGGGATTTGAAAAAAGAAATCAGTGTTATGATGTCCCATGTAAGAAAGTGATCTTAGATTATATAACTATTAGACCTCAAGGAAACAGTGAATCATGGAAAAGAAATAAAATTGAGAGTGAACCTAAAAGCAAAAGTTTAATGTAAACACTGAGATGACAATTTTGTTGTTGGACATGGTAAAGGCAAACAGGGTTATTTTTAGATATGATAAAGGCTCACAGATGGTTTATGCTGCTAAGGATTATTGAATTTTGATGTTATATAACCCTAAGCATATTTATTCAACACTGATGGGAAATATTCCATAATGAAAAAAAACAAAAAAAACCATATCCAATCTGAAGCCAAATAAGACTTAGAAGTAAATCAGACACATACTAGAGGGCAAGATAAATACAGATGTGCTTATCCAAATACAACCAGTGCAGATTAGATGAAATATTATAGGATTCACTAATGCTTTCTGAAAACTAGACATGCTGACCTGAGAACAACAAAACATCTCTTAATAAGTATCTGACTTAGACAAAGGCTTAGAGAAGATGTTCAATAAACATCACTTTCTTAACACTGGCTGCCCCTCATATGTGTACTACCTCTATAAAAGGTCTGTATGTCCTACAGTAACCTTATATCCTTTTAAAGTAAGCTCTTAAAATACTAAACTATTCATTTGACATCTGTACATTGTAGCCAGTGGGTATGGGGTTTCTGACTAGAACTCTCTTTGGATTTGCTCTTTACCCCAGGTTGCTATAATTGGCATGCCTAATTGTTTTACATGCTATATCTAGAATTCAAAAGAGGAAAAGACATTTAGTTCCTAGTCATAGAAATTTGATATGCTCTTCCAGGTTTGATGACAACCATAATGAATCCCTTCCTCAAATTCTATTTGAGGTGAACAAAATACATTCATTGAAGTGGGAGAGAGTATATTTTTCCTTTACATCACTTCACATAGGTAGATACTTAATGAAGATGCATTAGTCTGAAAAACATAAACTGCAGAATTTTTTTTTAAACAGGATTACCCCTGAGCTCCTTGTTGCAAAATCTAATGGAGACCTTTTAGTTGTACTTGGGCCGTTTTGCCTTTTTTTTTTTTTTTTTAACTTTTCTGCAACATTTGATGGTACAGACTTCTCAAAATTTAGTTAAACCCGGGGTTCTCAGTATGTGGTCTGTGTATCCCTGGGGTCCCAAAACCCCTTCTGCTCATCTGCAAATTCAAAAACTTTTTTCACAATAACACAAATATGTTATTGGCTCTTGCTGCTATGTTGACATTTGTACTGACTGTGTAAAATGAATGGTGATAAAACTGCTGGCACATTATCACCAATCAAGGCAGAAGCCCAAACCATACCACAGTTCTTCACTACAACATGCTCAAAGTTCATAAAAAATAAAGTAATTTCACTAAATAGTATGTTTGACAAAGCAGTAAAAAAATATTAATGGTATTAAACCTCAACTCTCAAATACATGTGTTTTTAATATTTGTGACAAAACAAAGTGTAACGAAGCAATTCAGCAGGATACTGAAGGAAAGAGCTTATGCGATTGCACTGTTAAGCTTCTGAATTAGCTGCTTCATTCATGGAACACAATTTTTACTTGAAAGAACTACTGACAAGTAAACCATGGTTATTCAGATTTGAGTATTTTTGTTGAAACAAATGTAGTGCATCTATCTCTTCAATGAAAACAACTGACAGTACATTTTGCCAATGATAAAATTTTAGCTTCTGAGAGAAATTTAGAATATTGGAAAACTTGTATCTGCCACCATAAGCTTGACAGTTTCCCAATACGTAAATACTTTTCTGATGAGAACTGCAGTGATATTGATAAATGTAAATTTTAATATTATATAATGAAATCTGTCAGCATTTGGAAGATCTACATAACTCAGTGAGCTAATATTTCTAATATTTCCCAAATGGCCAACAAGAGATGATACAAAATCATGCATCAATTAAATATTCATTTAAAGCTCAAGATATACCAAAGAATTTTAATGTAATGTAGAACAAAAAAAGTTTGTCATTATGATTTTAGATTCTCCACTCTAACTAACCTTCAAGAAGTTACAACTAGTCAATTTCTGGTGTGATATCAAAGAACAATATTGACAATTATCTTAAAAGGCTATGAAAATATTCCACTTTTTTCCAACTAAATATGTATATGTAGCCAGATTTTCTTCATACACCTGAACCCAAACAATATATTGCAATAGAACAAATGCAAAACTAGATATGAGAATTCAGCTGCCTTCTATTAAGCTGCACATTAAACAGATTTGTATAAAAGCATATCACTCAACTCACCAGAATTTATTTAAAAGTATCATTTTCACAAAAGTCACATAACTGTTAACATTGACTCAACCTATTACAGTAAGATGAATTAACAAGTGTTTTAAACTTTCTCAATATTATTTCTTTTATAATAAATATCAATAACTATAACCTGCAAATTCTTTGCATGCTCAAAAATTTTTAATGTGAAGGAATCCTGAGACCAAAAAATGTGAGCACCACTAAATTGAAGCATAATGCCATGCTCTAAAAAAGGAATATTTAAGTACTTCTGTGGTTATATGACATCGCTCTCACGGATATCTTTCTCCTTCGGTAGTAGCTCCTTACCAGTCTCCCATTTCAGGTGTTTTTCCTTATTTGCTCTTCCCTTCAATGCTAGGAGCCCCCAAGTTTCTTTATTTGGTTCAATTTTGTCTCACTCTATATTCTCCTAGATTCTCTTCCAGATCTTTGAATGTGTTAATCACTCCCAAATCCACATCACCAGACCAGAAGGCAATATTTTCATATTATTTTTCTATATGTAAATCTCTACTGGATATTGAGATTTGCATGTCTCACAAATATGATAAACTCCACATATCTAGGATTGAGCCCATTGTATCTTCAGTGTAGATCTCCAAAGCTGATGGTCTTCCTTTCCATGAATGCTATCACTAGCCACTCAATCATTTAAGAAGTTGATGAGATCAGGAGAGATCCTATCCTAGACTCTAGCATCTCCTATAATCTCCAAATTCACTCTATCCTATAGATGTTAACACCTGAATATCTCCTTTGTGTCATAACCTTAGCTAAGATCTCCATCATCTCTTATCTGAATTATTGTAATAATCTCTTAGCAAGATTTCTGTCTCCAGTAACAGTATCTTAAAATCCACTCTCTAAAACGTAACCAAAGTGAATCTCAGTTACTTGCCTGATTAAAATGTTTCCCCATAGGCTTCAGGATAAAATTAAAAGTCTTTGAATATCAGACCTTCGCGATCCAGGCCATATCAAACTCAATGCCTTCATCTCTCACCACTGCTCAAAGGAAAGGACCAGAATTTCAATGACTTCTCTCAGACAATTGATTCCACATCTCATCTCTCAGCAACATCAAAGAATATACAAGTTGAAAAGATCTTTAGAGATAAAGTAACCATATAATTTATCATCCAAACCAGGACACTTTTGAGAGTGAAAGGGTGCTATTAATAATTACATTGAGATAACAGGTGTAAACCTGGACCGTCTCAAGCAAAAGAGAATGTATGATCACGCTATCTAGAGATCAACTAGACCATGACAGAACTTGCATCATTAAAGAGAAAGTGGTCATGCTGGTTATAACAATGACTGGACTAGAATCAGTCTTTCCACCTCCCAGTCCACTGGCTTTTCTTCCACATTATGCTACTTTGTTAATAACCTTTTTAAGATAAAAATCAAATAGTCTAATAGTTCTTATAGTAAAATGTGTGACATTTTTATATAATCAAGTAAATGTAGCTATATAATCATAGTAAATACAGCTTCATTTGCAGTCAAAAGTATCACTATTAATGGGAGTTCTATAATGTACAAAGTGATTAAAATGATGAACATATTTTGCAAAAGTAGATTCCATTTCCATAGGATGGTAATAGTAAAAGATGGCTGGGATCTCAAATCCACAAATCCTTGACTAAGGACTCTCATAGCCACTGCCACTCTGGTTGGGTTCCCAAGGTGTGTGTTTGGTGTATGAGTGAGAATGTACATGAATGGGAGACTGAGAAACAAACAGAAAAAGAAAGAGAGAGAGAGATCCCCAGTAAGATTCCCTGCGTGGCTGAACCAGGCTGAATCATGTAAGATGATCAGAGATTCATCTACCCCAATGCTTCACTACTTGTCTACTCTAAAAGCTGTTTCCCTTGTGCCAGATTAAAGTTTTTTCTCTTTGGAAAAAAAGTTAAAATAGGAAAAACCCTTAATCCCTGATCAGGGTTATAGTATGAGAATAAGGGAGCGTTCATCAATTAATGCACCTGTTATGCTCCAATAAAACTTAAGATGAGAATATGGCTTTAAATATTTATCATCAGAATAATATTGAAACAACAGAAGTCCGAGTAGAAAGTCAGTCAAAATCAAAAAAAAAAAAAAATTTTATTTGTCCATATCATCTGATTCCTATTCTTGTGACATATTCAACATTTACCTATTTCTATCATCACAGATAAGATTTCATACTCTATAATTTATATTACCATTATGTAGTACATATATTTTCCATTTTGCTGCAGATTAACATCATTTTCACAAATAGGCCAACAATATTTATTCCTCATCATTAAGAAGGGGGGTGTCTTCTGTTCTACCCTTTCCAACCAGAGCAAAACACTTTAGTCATAACACATACAAAAATGGCATAAGCCAAGAAGAAATATCAAAAGAAGAAACTTGAGTGTTAAAATTTCAGATGCTTTATATTGAGAGCATCCAAGCAAAATTCCCAAAATTCTGTCAAAGTGTTAATTTTTTTGCTGTTAAAAAATTAGCAAAAATTTTAATAACTTTTATTGTACTTCCATGGTGACCTATATTCCAGGAAGCAATATTCAATGGTGAATCCTCTTAGGGTTGCTGTAGTCAGCAGGGGTATTTCAATAGTTTTCCAGCAAAAGCTATAGACTCCTAAGCATCTGCACAATGGGGAATTGAGGCCAGCTGAGATTTTTCCTCTTCCTAACAAAAATCAAGAAGGATAAAGCCATTCCAACTCCCTACAGCATAGCAGGACACAGAAGAGCCCAGAAAGAGATCAACTAGAAGGTTACAATGTCATATAAATATTTCCATTTCTAGATAGTTAATAACTCAGAGGTGATCATAACCAGACAATACTTACAACAACTGCATTATATAGGTTTTAATTCCTTCTATATATTTTCAAGACAATTCTATTGTGAATGGTCCATTATTCTTTTCTCATACTATGAGTCTGCAGATTCCTAATGATTTTGCTGTTATCAAGAAGTCCCCTTCAGATAGTTTCAGAATTAGATATTTGGCTAGATTTAGTCATAAATGCCTGCTGTCAAGATTCTTATATTCTTCACAAATGTGGTATATTAACACTATCTTTTTCTGTGACATGCTGAGCGTTTTGCATTTATCCATGCCCTATTTGACTGTTTCATTAAAATTCATAAAGTATTCTTTCACTTCTCCACCCATCTTCAAGCCGCTCTCAACACCCCATTTTTTTTTCAACACCCCATTTTTACTCAGGACCATGTTTCTAGACCTCTGCTTCACACTGGGCCCAGCAGCTTCAGAGCTGCCCAGCTTAAGCAAGGTCCTCTATTCAGAGTTTGTTACTGCCATGCCCCAGGACTTTAAGTCTATTGCTGCAGATGGGTTTTGCCTTCTAAAGCATCTACCATATCGATTTTAATCTAAACAACAAACTTGGTAAATAGAAAAAGCTTAGAAACTTTCGCTTCTTTTCCAGAAAGAACACAGGCATTATGAGATGACTTGCCTTCATTGCTGAGCACCTGAAACTCTAAAAATAGAAACTGGAGGTTCAGTCAAAAAGAGAGAAAGATGGAGTAGGACGTTGGAGAGCCAACATTGCCCTATGATCTCCATCTTCAAGTCCCAAGTTTGTTTACTCCTTAAATATGTATGTTGCATTTCTTCTATGTGCCAGGCACTGTTTTGGGCACTGGGGCTAGAGAAACTTTGACAGCTCCCTTTCCTCGGGGATGTATAATATATGAAAGTGAATCATATCTATGTGTATATGAACAGTTCTGCTTAAGGAATCCCTTTGCACATATCACACATCTTAAAATATTTAAAACTAGAAGAGATTCCAAATATCGTCTACTCTAACCCCTTCATTTTGTGGATGAAGAAGCTGAGATTTAGGGGGGAATAATTGCATTGATCACCTGCCAAACCCAAACGAGATTACTGGTGCTCCAACTCCTAATCTAGGGTATATTTTCTGCCATCACCCCTTTCCTCCCAGATCAGGAATTTCTCAGGGACTTAAAAAGAAAGCCATCTTTCTTTCCATGAATTTTTTAGGATTTCTCTAACTACAGGAAATAAGACTTGGTGCTCAAATGGAGTTCTGATGTGAAAAATAAAGTCAGAAATAATTTTGCTAAGAATCCAAGCATTGAAAAATGGCATCCAGCCAAAAATCACAGTCCTATTGAATTGTCATCTGTCACCTTTCATTATTTGTTGACTAGACACAGGAGTTTACAGCACGTTGAACATAGGTTCTAATTTCATACAGCTAATCGTTTGCAACTAAGCTACACAGGCTGTAATACACAGGCAAAAAATACAGGAGATGGAGTAAGAAAAAAGAAATATCCCGAAACAGATTTTCAGAGAAGACTGCTTTTTTAAAAGCTATATGGAGCCACCTAGTGGCAGAATTTTGTATTAATGCAATTGCATTTGGTAATAAAAAATTCACAGACTGTTAAGATATTATAAATGATGAGGTAAGGAACAGACCCAAGTTTTGTGTGTACATAAAACTTCAGTTGTGAAGAAAATATGATTACTCTGTCAAGGTTTTCATTTTTTAATTATTTTTATTTTGCATTTCTTGTCAACAGAAAATTTAACTATGCTTTCTAAAAAGCACAAAATTTTCCAATTTAATAGCTTTTCAACAAAGTGTACAAGTTAAAGATAATTGGATTCTACTTTGAAATTCTTATATTTTGCCTGAATTAGGCTCAAAAAGTCAATTTCTTTAAATTGGAAAATATCTGTTAATGTTTCCAAACAATAGAACAGGCTTTTTTCCCCCCACAAACTCCAGAGTCTTTTATCAATGAGACACATTTTAACAACAAAGCTACAATTCTAAGGAAGCTAAGGATGCAGAAAATTGGCACTCCAATTAAAACCCTTTGCATCTCCAAAGAGAATAAAAATAACAGTTGTATGAACTTACTTTAAATGGATTTATACAGACCAACATCTAATTAGAACATTTCAGAAATGCTGTGATTGTTAGGACAAATCCTGAGTCAGGATCACTTCAGCTTTTGTTAAACAACTGAATCACATTCTTTCATGTGAGAACTGATTTTTTATGAACTAATCCCAGAATCTTTCAGAAAGATAGATGGTTGGTAATAATAACAGATATATACTAAAGACTGATATTTTATATGAATAACATTTTAAGCTATGCACAACTAGATTTTCAATCTATCATTGAAGAATTTATTGAAAATTTTCTTAAAACTATTAATGAAATTACAGAGGGGTATGTGAAAGATGATTCAAGATAATTCATTTAGTTTTACATATTCTTTACTGACCAAAGATAAATTTGAAAATCTTTTTTTTTTTTTTTTTGCTTAATTCTTTGTTGTTGAAAAACCTGATTTAAATGTTGGATGGCTCTAGCCCTTACTGATTGAGATTCAGTTCAGTAAGAGCAGTGAGCAAAAGGACAGATGTAGACTCTCTTGATCCTTGTCTGTGACTTAGGATGGTAATATACATAAGTACATGTTGATTTCTGATTAATGAGATTTTACAGTATACAAATTGAGTATGAGACATCAGCACACTATAAACATATCATTGTTTCTAAGCTTTGCTATTACATTCACCTTTAAGTCAATCAACTAATAATTGCAGCAAGGTAAAGATCAGTAAAAATGAAATCCTAGACATAACATTTAATAATGACTAATAGGAAGAAATAGAATCAGATAACCCTAATAATTTTTTTTAATGGTGTGGATGATTCTAGCAGAAAAGAGACTAAGGTTTATACAGCTCTGATGTATAATGTCAGACAATTTGACAATGGGAATGGGATAGAATTATGGGGAAATCAAGGTAGGGAAAAGACTTATAACAAACTGGCATGTGATATACAGGTTAGACTAAATATCTGTGGAATATTGAAAACCAAATAACTGATGCAAATAGCAGCAGAATCCTCAGGCAGTCACTATAGCTACAAATCCAAGAAGGCCCACCTGTGTGCATTGTGCAGACAAAAAACTGCTCTCTGTGGATAAGGCTATTTCAATGATGTCATCACTGAATACAAAGGATAATAGGCTAAGGGTAGCTCTCATTACAGAATGTCTGCTGTGTGTTGGCAGCAGGCTAGGAGTTTTACATATGCCATTTCGGTTAACATTTACAAACCCCTCAGGCTGGTATTAATTGTTCTATTTTTCCAGGAGAAAAAACTAAGACTCTAAGAAGGATTCTGAATCCTTTGTCTGCCTCCAAAGTCATCCTCTTTCCATGGGAAATACATATATGCATAATACATCAGTGTTGGAGAGCCGAGATGTTATTCTAATTCCGTTTACCTAACAATAAAGTAATCACCTCTTTCAAGATCAAATTAAAATGCTTCATAGAAGGTAAACGAAAGATCCTCATTCTTTTTTTAAGAATGAAGAGTCCTAGCAGTATCCAAACTTCAATATCATTATGATCAAAACACAGTTTTACAATTCAACTATAGAAGATAGTTTTGTTTTGTTTTTAATGGGCACCTGGGTGGCTTAGCCAGTTGAGTATGGAATTCTTGATTACAGCTCAGGTCATGATCTCAGGGTCATGAGATGGAGCCCCATATCATGTCTGGCTCTGCACTGGGCATGGAATTTGCTTAAGATTCTCTCTTTCCCTCTGCCACGATCCCCCTTACCTCCACCCCTGCTTGTGTTTTCGCTCTCCCTCTCTAAAAAAAAAAAAAGAAAAAGATAGTGAGTGACTTTTTTCTGTATTTACAAAGTAACTTTCTTCTTTCACTGTATGTTCTAAATGTGTGCAATTAAAATATGAAATGAATTGGGATGGATTAAATTCAAAGCCAAATGCACTGACAATCAAACATTAGAGACCATAGGATAATATCCAAGTCTTGTGAAAATGCAGATTCCTCAGTCCCACGCCCAGAGATCTTGACTCAATGGTTCTGAAGTGGGACCTAGGAATAAACAGCTTGACTCACATTCTTCCTCCAACAACCCCAGAAGAATCTGATGTAGGTGGTCCTGAGACAATACGAGAAACACTTTAATATATTATTCCTCTGGATTTTTGCTCATTTTCATAGAACCTCATGTCACATCCTCAAAGTATCTTTTATTTCTTTCTTAGCTGTGCTTATCTCTTTTTTCTATGGTAGGTTTGCCAGAATTTTTACTTGGTCATAACTTTAAGAATAAAAAGTTATCTTTCTGGGCCTGATTCTTAAAAAGCTATTAAAATATTTCTTATGTTAAGGAATGTTACTTCATATTTTTAGAATTTGAGTATAGGTATTTATAAAAATACCTAGCATAGGTATTTTTACTCACAGTAGATTAAAATACCTATGCTAGCAAAATATCTATATCACCTCTTATGATTGTTGTAAGAATCTATATTTTACTGTGATATACTTAAATTTTTACATATATGAAAAATGAGGCCTGTCATTGTGCAAATGAGCAAAAAAAAAGTCCCATATACAGTTCATTATGATCCAAGACTGAAAAAGCAAGTGACAGCAGGACAGCACTCAGTGCCCAACCCAGTGTTGTTACCTGGACACTCTTTTCTGTTAGCCACCACATGAGCACTCACCCACAAATCTGAATCTTAACAGCCTTCTTTCAGAATATAACAGGAAAATTAAAACACTGGACTCTTGCTCTCATTTCAGGTCCCACATGCTCAAAGCAGAAAATGGATTAATGTAAGTAACCTGCTGCTCAACCAAGGTCCAGAAAAAGAAGACATTTAAGTCTTTGTTGTGAAGAATCAAAACTATTTTTTCCCATTTTATTGACCTATAATTGACATACAACATTGCATAAATTTAAGGTGCACAACATAATGATCTGACATGTGTGCATATTGTGAAATGATTACCACAATAAGTTTAGTTAAGATCCAAGTAAACTATTTATTAATGCATATTTTAGGTTATAAAACATGATTAAAAAACAGCTGAACAGAAATGCTAAATTCAGTCTATTATTCATTTTTTGTCCATGTGCTACTAAAAATGTATTTGGAAATATCTGGATATTTATATGTAATACTGATAAAATATCCAAATGGTAAGCTAAATTCTTCACTTTTATTTAAGTATTTGACATCCCTGGGCACCTGGGTGGCTCAGGTCATGATCTCAGGGTCCTGGATCGAGCCCCGCATCAGACTCTCTGGTCAGCGGGGAGCCTGCTTCTCTCTCTCTCTCTCTCTCTCTGCTGTCTCTCTGCCCTACCTGCGATCTCTCTCTGTCAAATAAATAAAATCTTTTAAAAAATAAAATAAAATAAATGAATAAAATATTTGACGTCCTGATAATGATCTTTGTATTCACTTTCATCCTGTGGTTACTTTAATGCAAAAATAAAATCATATGTATCCAACAAAGGCAAATTAGAACATCCAGATATCCAAGTGTAGATGATTTAGTAATTTACTGGGACACCAAAGAGACCTGAGTTCAACCTTCACCTTATTTCTTCTGTTTGAAATTGAGAAACTCACTAAAAGTCTCTAAGGTATAAGTTTTTCTTCTGTAGAATAATGATATAAATATAAATATTAAAAGATGATAACATTAAAGGATTTGTTATAAAGTACCTACCACAGCTATCACACACTAGGTATTCAATAAGTAACAGCTAGTGTTTTCTTTCCAGAAGTGATTTTCTCTTTTGAATTTTTCTTATGATTGTCCTATAATGAAATACAATATTCTCATAGATCAGGTTCATCTTAAGCTAAGCCACATCCAGCAAGCTAGGAGCCTAAACGTGCATGAGTCAAAATTCTCTTAAAAATATAAGAGTCAATGCAATCATCTTCAATTCATGAACTTTTATTTATTAAAGTTCCACTCGTAAGGTGAGAGGCATGGGAGTGCCTATAAACACAGAAACTTCTCTTTAATAGATACCAAACTGCTGATAGGAAAAGGGATTTAATGTCCCCTTGAAGCCAACAGCTCCATTCACATCTACTCTGAAACAAAATGGATTGGATTTCTTAATAGTACTTTGTGATGCACATCTACTCTGAAACAAAATGGATTGGATTTCTTAATAGTACTTTGTGATGATAATATTTAGCCATTTTTAAAATGCCTCAAATGCATATTTTCCTACCCTAAGTATATAGGCTAAAATTTTTATACATTTTATTGCAAAATTTAAGAATTTAGCTCATTATATTATTTATATATATGGTACTCTAATACCTTTTTGTCTTTATGTCACTTGAATTAGCTGAACAGGATTTATACATAGTAACATCCAGTGTTTCATTCTGTGCCTTACAAGTCCTTCAAAAAGCTATAACCAAGCTTTCAAATGTAATTAATTTTACTTTTCAATGTAATATTCTACCTGTATACTCTAATTTGATGAAAGTTCACACTGACCTTTAGAATGTTTTCATATTTAAGCAAACTAGAAAGGAAAAGGGATGAGCTTCCAAATCTGACACATATCTAAGATTTGAGATTCCAAAAGCTTTACTAGCAAAGAAAAGAGTTCCAAATACATACTTCGCAGTGATTTACTCCACCAAGAGGTATTTGGTTTGAATGAAAACAATTAGATTTCAAGAGGTTAAAAAAAATTATAATGCCAAAGCTCATATGTTGCCTTCTTGGCTGTAGTATGTTCAAGTAAAATATTAAATGTCACAGACTATTCACTCAAAAACATATACAACTTCATTTACTGATTAACTGATTTACTGATTTGCTGCTGATTTACTGATTTTTTTCTTCCAAATCTCCAGTTTAGAAAGTTGAGTTCTATTTCTTCAGTCCTTCAATTGTTTCCCAGTGGGTCCACATAAGACCCCATTTCCTTTTCACCTCCTCTTTCATTCCCACTTTTCACTCCTATCCCCTTCCAAACTGTAATGTGTTAGGTATATTGTTCCTTGTAAAGCATATAATGCTATTTTGTATGTAACTGTTTTTTTTTTTTTAATTTACACAAAATCTATGTGGGCAAGACTCATGACATGAAAATATGTTAGTTTTGAGCCGAGGAGTGACATTATCTCTCTGGCTGCTATGAGGATGAAGACTCAAGGCCTCCAAGAGTGGAATCAGGGAAGCTATTACGGAGGAGACCTATTGCAGTAAGTCAGATAAGAGATGATGGTGGCTTCACCAAAGTTGGCAATAATAGAGATGCTAACATCAATTTTATCATATCATCATCATCATCATTTCAACATCAGTTTCAGTGGAAAAAACAAAACCAGTGGATAGCTGGTCTACTGATAGACCTCAGTGGGGAGTGTGAGGAAAAAGAATCAGAGATAACCCAGCACTTGGGGAATGGGCTAAATAATGAGATAGACTTCTTTGTTTTGAGGGATGGAGAAAGAGATTAAAATCTTGTTTTAGATATGTTAATTTTTGAATAGTTATTTGACAGCCACATGGAGCTAGCACACAGCCATTGAGATCATTTAATACACAACCTGATATTGATAGAGACAACAGGGCAGCAATGTGGATGTTATTTTTTTTTAAGGATTTTATTTATTTACTTGACAGACAGAGATCACAAGTAGACAGAGAGGCAGGCAGAGGGAGAGGAAGGGAAGCAGGCTCCCTGCTGAGCAGAGAACCTGATGTGGGGCTCCATCCTAGGACCCCAGGATCATGACCTGAGCCAAAGGCAGGGGCTTTAATCCACTGAGCCACCCAGGTGCCCCTGTGGATGTTATTTTTAGTTATGCACTAAATGAGATTACCTCAAGTACTGAGTCCTGGAGCATTCTAAAAGTTTTTAGGCCAGGAAGAGGAATATCAGCAAAAGATACTAAGAGCAGCCTGTGTTTTAGAAGTCCCAAGTGATGAACATCAGAAGATTAATTTTGTTTAGGATGCTTCAAATGTTAATTAATTATTCTTCCAATTGAGGATTTTAGTTATAATACATACCTACAATACATAGTTTAGACTGAATTACTTAAATGATCATACAGACAATAAAACCATAATTGTGAAGCCTCAAGCACCCAGATCTAATGCTGGATCCCCTGATAATCTATCCTTGTCCACTCTTTCTGTATTTCATGCTTGTGGTAAGCTCCCAGCATATTAACCAATGGAGTTTTGCAAAGGTGGGCTCAAGAAGCGCCCTGGATCTGTTGTGCTCAGCAAATATAAGGTGTTCACAGAGATATGCTCTATCCCTAATTACCACAAAGCCACACACCATAGAGCAAATTGCCTGCCACTCAGTTGTTTGTAATCCTACTGAAGTCAGTGGCAATAGTGATCTGAAGTGATAAGAATAGAATGTTAGTAGAAAATCAAAGATACCACAGAAAGAAACCAGCAGAAGTCTCTTATAAATGACACTGTTTCAACTCATCCATTTTAATTTATAAGCAAATGAAATTAAAAAAAATTGATTGCCATTTAATTAATATTTATTCAGTTTAAGAATATTCTAAGTATTTTATTCTAAATTGTATTTTATATATTTTTTGATATCTAGACAATAGATTGAGTCCAGAATTCAGGAGCTATTTATCACAAATTATTTGTATAGTTAAATTTTCTCCAAATTTTACATTTATAAATTTATCTGAGTACAAGTAACTTCTAATATCCAATCTGAATAATTTCTAAAACATTTTTAGAATTTTTCTTAGGTAAAAGTTTTAACACAGACATTCATGTGCCTTATTTGCTATGATGCCTTTAGGCTTTTTCACAAATTTTTGTTCTAGTCCAGTGACTATACTAGATGTCAAGTTTTCCTCTTCTTTCTTTTCTTTCTTTCTGCTGAAATTATCTAATCCTCTGACATGGTTTCCAATGAATAAGAACCATAAATACTTGTGTTAGTCATTCATGATGTCCACCAAAATCTTCCTGGTCTTCTTCCAGCATAAAAGGATTGCACCTCTTAGTCCCTTTGGGGAAGGGACCATAACTGTGTATGGTCATTGAGTTGTAAGCAAAAGTGACATCTGTGCCACTCAGGTTGGAGCATATAATTATGTCTATGAAACAATTTACAGCTATCTTAATTTCTGCCACAGTGAATGAAAAAATTCAAGATGGTAGCTACTCTGTCTGCCTAAGTCTCTGAGTGACCGCCAGGAGGAGGGCCCACCAGCTGACCTATGATGAACATGGAGCTTGAGAAAGGAAGAAGTATTCCTAGTCTCAGCCAATCATAATTGGGCTTTTTTTTCCCTTACTGCAGCATAATCTATCCTGACTGAGACAATGTTCTAGCCAAGTGCATTTTCAATTCCTTCCTAGGGCCTCTGTCACAAATCTTTAAAGCAGTATGGCAATCTTCACATGGTAAAAGTCTTATAATCATCTCTTTGCCTAATTTCCTTCCAATTAAGACCAGAACCAGATCCTAGTAATCTTCCATTGTATTATTTTTCTGAGGATAATCCTTTCCTAACATAGCCCCTTAGACTGAAGTCATTTCCTAAGAAGATAATACACTCAGTCCTATTTAATTGCTAGAAGACAAATTTTTAAAAAGCATGTATAATATAAAAACAAACGCTATCCCACCAATAATTCCCTTTCAAAGTTTCCATATTTAAATGTGATTATCTGTAGGATTTTTAAAAGCCTTCTTTGCATCTCTTAATTTGGGGAACTTTTAAGAATTGCTTCCCTACCAGAGCGCCTGAGTGGCTCAGTGGGTTAAAGCCTCTGCCTTCGGCTCAGGTCATGATCCCAGGGTCCTGGGATTGAGCCCCACATGGGGCTCTCTGCTCCGCGGGGAGCCTGCTTCCTCCTCTCTCTCACTCTCTGCCTGCCACTCTGCCACTTGTGATCTCTGTCTGTCAAATAAAAAAAAAAAAATCTTTAAAAAAAAAAAAAAGAATTGCTTCTCTACCAATTCTAACTAATTTTAGCTGTCAATCATATGAGTCCCCAGCTTTCTACATTACAGGAATGTGTGTGTGACCCAAGCTGACAAATCAGAGTCCATTACCCTGTGAGCAACATGACTGGTCCAGAGATTGGCACGGCACCCAAGCAAGTCCAAGCAGAATCCTTTTGGGGTATTGGCATAAAATCAGGTCCAAGGAGGGTTATGTTATTTTCTCTAGCATCACTACAACTAGTGAGAACAATGTACATACTGATCTGCTAGGGACCATCCTATTGCCACATGGAGATGGCCTGCCCAAAAAGGAAAATAGCATAGAGAGAACACAGCAAACTCGAGGGGTGACAGAGAGGTCTAATGACATCAATCGACTTTTTCTTTGTCACCCTTAATCTTAAGAGTTCCTAGTTTTGGATAGGATTGAGGTTGTTTTTTTGTTTTTGTTTGTTTGTTTGTTTTCTTTCTTTGTTGTTTGTTTTGTTTGGCTAAAGCTAGTTTCAGT
Organism: Mustela putorius furo; assembly: GCF_011764305.1. Lineage (NCBI taxonomy): Eukaryota > Metazoa > Chordata > Mammalia > Carnivora > Mustelidae > Mustela > Mustela putorius. The sequence continues at coordinate 13,341,871 of NW_025421322.1, read as the reverse complement.
TGGTTTACAAACAAAAGTGTCTTTTTCTCAGAATCCCCCAAACACAAATTCACAGGGCTCTCTGTCACATCCCTTTTAGATTTCTGAGTAAAAACAGTTAGGGACTCAGAGAGGTCTTGCCTGGCCACCCTGATGCACCTTCTTCACTTCTGTATTTCCTGTATAAGTCTTTGCTTACTTGTTGTGAGCCTCTAGAAAGTAAGTTAAGCGTGTAGTTCACTGCTACATCTCTCATGGTTAGTGTGTCTGTGTATACTTGTTAAATACACAAAGGGATGAAAAAATGTAATATTTTCCCTCACTATAGCTACATTATTTGTCTTATCTAATTCTACTTTTTTCCTAGATCTGTAAGACTCTTATCTACATGTTTAATATGAAAATACTTCTATTGGGGCACCTAGGTGGCTCAGTCATTAAATGTCTGCCTTTGGCTCAGGTCATGATCCCAGTGTCCTGGGATCAAGTCCCTGCTCAGCAGGAAGCCTGCTTCTCCCTCTCCCTCTCCCCCTGCTTGTGTTCCCTCTCTCGCTGTGTCTCTCTTGGTCAAATAAATAAATAAAATAATTAAAAATACATAAATAAAATACTTTTATTACCAGTCTTAAATAGATAATTACCATTTCCCCACTTTACCTGCCTAAATACAGTTCCTTTGCAGTAGACTCATACTGTTGTCTAGCTGCATTTCTAAGAAGCTACATTATATTTCAAAATGACTATTATTTGGTAAATTATTCCGGTAAATTTTTATAGGTCTGGTACTTAATACTTTAAGAGAGTAATTTACCAAAGTCCACCATTGTGACAATTAAAAACAACAACAAATGTCTTCCAAAAGTGCCTAAAACCCTAAAAGACAGTAGCTAAAATAGGGAGTAGGTAAATTTCTTTTTGTTCCCTAATTTTCACTTCATTATCACTACTCAGCATTACAAACACTTGTCTCCAAACTACCTCCTTTTTCTGTGTTTACTGACATCAAAATCAAAATTGATGACCTAAATATATACCCATATGTAATATATATATGCATGTACATGCAGACACACACACATATATATATTCATTTACATTCACCTATGAAATGATGTATCAAAATAAATAAAAGCAAATTGATCACAGAATATTGAGGACATACATCGATTTTTCCTCTTTCCCAAATTCCTAAAAAAAGGAAATTATTTTTAAAAACAAATCCACAAGTAGGAGAGAACAAGAGAAGGGTCAAAACAGCAACAAACTTCTGGAAGTGGATGCATTTGAGAAACTAAAATCTTAAAACGGCAATGAGGAGCTCCAAGAAGCGAGCCTATTTACTATGCAGAATCACCAAAGTGCTCTGCAACTGGCAGCCTCCAGGCCTTCTGGAAACCGGGGTGAAACGAAGAGATTAATAAAGAGAATTAACTCAAGGGCGCCTGGCTGGCTCTATTAGTTAAGCATCCAACTCTTGGTTTTGGCTTGGGTCATGATCTCAAAGTTGTGAGACTGAACCCTGTGTTGGGCTCTGCACTGGACATGGAGCCTGCTTAAGATTTTCTCTCTCTCTCCCTCTCCCTCTGCCCCCATCCCCCCCCCCAAAAAAAAAGAAAAAGGAGGAGAGTTAACTCAAAGTGTGCTTAAGAAACTGTCAAATCTGGGGTGCCTCAGTGGCTCAGTCCTGTGCTGGGCTCTGCACTGGACATGGAGCCTGCTTAAGATTTTCTCTCTCTCTCCCTCTCCCTCTGCCCCCATCCCCCCCCCCAAAAAAAAAAGAAAAAGAAGGAGAGTTAACTCAAAGTCTGCTTAAGAAACTGTCAAATCTGGGGTGCCTCAGTGGCTCAGTCCTTAAGCATCTGCTTTTTGGCTCAGGTCATATCATCCCAGGATCCTGGGATTGAGCTCCACAGTGGGCTCCCTGTTCTCTCACCCCTGTGCTTGTGTTCCCTCTCTGGCTGTCTCTTTCTCTCTGTCAAATAAATAAAATCTTAAAAAAAAAAAAATGTCAAATATCCATGTCTCCTCCCTATCAGTGACAAAAACTAGTTTTACTCTTTGCAATAGTAAAAGAGAGTTCCTGTGTATTGGAGAATGCATGCCATCTTGCAGGGTAGGCACCCTATTCTCGACTCCCTATACTTCAGAATGCAAACAAGATAAGAAACTGGGACTCTGACCCACTTATTTCTCCAGTATCCCAAAAGGGAAATAAGTAGCTTCTACCAGGTCATCCTATGGTAAAGCTCACAGTAGACAAACCTAATCATATTCTTTTAAGTTCTTTAAGTTCCTCACTGTTATTTATGACCAGCAAATAAAGATTATCAGGTTCAAGAAAGCTTCTACTAAAAGATCAAGGCCAAATCAGATGGCAAAATAAATAAATAAATAAATAAATAAAAATGAAAAACAAGCAATGTAAAGAAAATAAACTATGATAGTATGCATAATATATATTTTTAAATGAAAAATATATATGATAGTATGCATTTTTTAAAAAAAGAAAAATATAATACTAGACATATAACAAAATTAGAACAGTATATTATCAAAATGGAACATTAAGATCACTGAAAAGGAGTGCTCTTTTCTGTTTCAAGATTTTATTTAAATTTCAGTTAGTTAACATACAATGTAATATTAGTTTCAGGGGTAAAATTTGTTAATTCATCACTTACATATAACACCCAGTGCTCATCACAGTACAAGCCATCCTTAATACCCATCACCCATTTAAGCCATCCCTCTACCCACCTCTCCTCCAGCAGCCCCCTAGTCTGTTCTCTAGAGTTAAGAGTCGATTTTATGGGGACGCCTGGGTGGCTCAGTTGGTTAAGCAGCTGCCTTCGGCTCAGGTCATGATCCCAGCATCCTGGGATCAAGTCCCTACATCGGGCTCCTTGCTGGGCTGGGAGCCTGCTTCTCCCTCTGCCTCTGCCTGCCATTCTGTCTGCCTGTGCTCGCTCTCTCTCCCTCTCTCTCTGACAAATAAATAAATAAATAAATCTTTAAAAAAAAAAAGAGTCCCCTTTCTCCGCATCCTCGCCAGCATGACAAACCATAAGTGACTCTTAATCTCACAACAAACTGAGGGTTGCCGGGGGGAGGGGGTTTGGGAGAAGGGGGTGGGATTATGGACATTGGGGAGGGTATGTGATTTGGTGAGTGCTGTGAAGTGTGTAAACCTGGTGATTCACAGACCTGTACCCCTGGGGATAAAAATATATGTTTATAAAAAATAAAAAATTAAAAAAAAAAAAAAAAAAAAGAGTCGATTTTATGGTTTGCCTCTCTCTTTTTCCCCCATATGTTCATCTATCTTATTTCTTAAAATTCCACATATGAGTGAAATCATATGGCATTTGTCTTTCTCTGACTTATTTCACTTAACATAGTACACTCTAGCTCCATACACATTGCTGCAAATAGCAAGATTTCAAATACGTATATATCATTTCATTTCATATATACATACATACACACACACATATACACATATATCCATAACTTCTTTATACATTCAATAGCTGATGGACATTTGGGCTCTTTCCATAATTTGGCTACTGTTGATAATGCTGCTATAAACATCAGGTGCATGTATCCCTTTGAATCAATATTTTTGTACCTTCTGGTTAAATACCTAGCAGTGCAATTGCTGGATTGTAGGGTCGTTCTATTTTTATCTTTTAGGAGTGCTCTTGAAATAGAAATACATAGCAAAATTCTTTTAAAGCTTACTACATAAGTTAAAAGATAAAATTTAATGTAGCTCCTATTTAAAAAGACAGAAAATAAGAGAGAAGAGATAAAACTACAGAACCAGTCCACAAAAGTCCAATAACGAAGAAACAGCAGTTCCAAAATAAAGGAACAAAGGAAACTGTAGAAAGGAAATAACCATCAAAGCCATTAAGAGATTTTTCCAGCAAATAAGGACACGAGTTTCTACATTGAAAGGACCCACTAAGAGCACAGCATGATGGATGGAAACAGACAAACTATGGCACATGTTGAATTTTCAGAACACAGGAAACAAAGAATGTTTCCCCTTAGTTTCCAAAGGAGGAGAAAAAGTCTCCTACATTGGACCAGGGACTAAAGATGGCTTTACATTTCATGACAGACACTAGAAATTGAAGTAAAGATTATTTCAAAGTGAGAATTCCGTTATCTAACCAAGCTAGCACATAAAATATTTATCATGCAAGGTCTAGTGCAGGAAAAAGTATCCAGTTTTAAGCAATATTGCAGGGTACTCGCTGACAGAAAACCGACTTTAGGTTTAGCTTTCAGAATTGACGGAGAGCTTTGCTGCCAAACCACACCACCAAAGGGATACTGCCTCCTCCTCTAGTATCCCAAAGCCATCACACTCAGGAGCTCCTCTGAGCAAGAGGTGCAGTCGTCCCGCGTCGTCTGTGGGCGATATGTTCCAAGACCACGGATACTACCCAACCCTGTGTATAGTGCATTTTTCCCTACACGTACATACTTAAGATAAAATTTCATTTATAAATCGGGCACAGTCCTAGACTAACAATAACTAAGAATAAAATAGAACAATTCTAACAATACGCTGTCATAAAAGTTATGTTAATATGGTCTCTCTCTCTCTCTCTCTCTCTCTCTCTCGGAATGTTATTGTATTGTACTCACGTTTCCGGTGATGATGGGAGATCGTATAATGGCCAAGCAAGGCGACGAAGTGAGGGTAATGACGCAGGCATTGTGACGTAGAAGGGAGGGTAATGACGCAGGCATTGTGACGTAGAAGGGAGGGTAACGACGCAGGCATTGTGACGTCAAATTAGGCTACAACCGACCTTCTGATGATTCGATAGAAGGAGGCTCATCTGCTTGCGGACCCAGGTTGATGGCAGGTAACTGAAACCCAGCAAAGCGAAATCGCGGATAAAAGGGGACTGCCGTTCTGGTGCGTGGCGGGGCTTTGCAGCAATGCTTGGCGTATTCCTCACCTACACCTTTGAAACTGCCGCCCTTCTAGGAAACCCCTAGGAAGGGGTTGTGAGGAAGGCTGGGAAATGTAGTTTTCAGCTGTGTGGTCTGCAGGCCCCCTAAAAGAAGTTTGGAATTAATGCTGAAAGACAATTCGCTCTACGCACCACACAGAATCTCAGACCTCTCTTCCCCATGCGCTCTTTCTCTGGAGGTTTCCGTGCATAGATCTCGTCAAAATATTCGTAAGCCGCAGAGAAGAAGCATGATAGAGAAAACAAGAGATCCAACGCGGGGGGGGGGGGGCGGGGGAGGAGAGGACTTTTCAGGATAATGATGGAAGCGGATCCAGGATAACAGCCCTATCCCAGGCAAAGAGGGAAAACCAGATCAGGTTGGAGTGGATCAGAACCCTCTGGGAAAGACTTTTTCAGGAAGATGGAATAAACAGAGTACCTGATGTGCCCATAGCCTTGATTTTTTAATGGGCAAGGAATTTGAGGCTAAATGAGTGACAAATATATAGAAAACCAAGCAAATGATAAAGTGAGACAACTCCTGGGAGAAAAAGTGAGCAGCAACAGAAAGTTATCCAAGTTTATATGTCTCCATTATATTATCTGCCTCAACATATATGCTTCCTCCTCAAAAAAGAAGGAGATAGGGGCACCTTGGTGGCTCAGGACATGATCTCAGGGTTCTGGGATCAACCCCATGGCAGGCTCCTGTCCTCGGAGGAAGGAGCCTGCTTCTCCCTGCCCCCCCCCTCGCATTGGATCATGTGTGCTCTCTCCCTTACTCTCCAATAAAAAAATAAAATACTTAGAAAAAAAAGAAGACACAAAGGTAATTATTAAAATAATCAGGTATAATTTGTAAGTGTACTTGCTGTTAGGGGAAGAAAATAGGGGGAAAGTATGGCTATTTAAACTATGTGCATTTATATATTTGGTAAAAATAAAAACTGAGAAGGTGAGATTTAGGAAATAGACTATACCTCTTCATCTTGCTCCACTCTTAAAATGAATCTGTTCTACAAAGGCATTTAAACATTTCCCAAACTAATCTCACAATAAATTCCTTTTCAATCTTGGCTAGATCTGAAATAGCATAGGGTCAAAGACCGAAAACAAGATGACATATGATTCAGCAGTAACTTTAAAAATGTTCCTATGCTACTAGCTTTTGAGAATTCATTAATCATTCACTAGATGGGGCTAACACACTGCAGAGAGGTGACAACTAAGTAAAACATTCCATTTTGTAAGTAATGCCACATCCAAATTAAATTCTGTAGATTTGTTTTGATGGAAATTTACAATTAGACAACATATTATTACATTCTGCTATTTTGTAATATATACAGAAACTTTTCATCTGTAATTTGAAAAGCAAAGTATTATCATAGATCTTAGTTTAAAAAATAAATAAAAAGCTTTAGTAATTACCTATTTGAACTCTCTGATTATGTATATAGGAAATCTACGATCCTGCCATAGAGCTAGGCAGGGTGGCTAGGCTATAGACCCAGATCTCTCAGGAGTCCATTAGCCTGAGGACTATAAGCAATCAGTTTACAAACAAATATATACTGATAATGGGCTAGACACTGGGTTTATGAAAATTATAATGACGAAATACAATGTTTTAAAAGGAACAAACAATTTAATGAGAAAAATAGATATCCAACAAATATAAGACAGTAAATAAAATTTGGGGGCAGGAGGACTAGAAAAAGAAGGACTGATTGTATGTTATTGTGTAAGCGTTTAAACTAGGATTTATAATCTTCTTGGAAATTCGGTCTTAGGAAGGGTAGGCAGATTCTAATGGGATCTGATAACAGGACATCTGAGTAGCTAGAGGGGTTGCCTTTAAATACTTTGATATGGAAAAACCCTAGTTCATCCCAGCAATAAACAAACTTGATAATGTGTAAGAGCTAATAAATTTTTATTAAAGCAATGTATAGTTTACCTCTGCTAAGATATGTCTACCAGTTATATAGGCAAAGACTTAAAAAATTGATAATATTCAATATTGATGAATTTACAGAGGAACAGCTCCATTCATACTCACTCACTATGGGTTGGAATATAAACTGGTTTAAATTTTGTCTCTATAAAATTTTAAAATATACATTCCATTGACTTATTATTTCAATTTTTGAAAATTTTCCTAAATACTGATTTACATAAATGTACAGAGTTTTTTTCTTTTTTTAATATTTATAGTAGCATTATTTATATAGTAAGACTTCCTTACTCATGGTTTCAACTACTACTATGGTCAACCATGGTCCAGAAGCAGATGATCCTCCTCTGAGGTAGAGTCAGAAGGCCAGTAGTAGCCTAATACGATGTCATTCACATCACATCAGCTCATTCAGTAGGCATTTTTCTTCTCATATCATCACAAGAAGAAAGTTGAATACACTGCAATAAGTTATTCTGAGAGAAAGAGACCACATTCATGTAAGTTCTACCATAGTATATTGTTATAATTGTTCTACTATAGTTGTTCTCACTATATTGGTTACTATTATTAATCTCTTATCATGCTTATTTTATACATTTTAAACTTTATCATAGGTGTGTATGTATAAAAAAATTACAGTATATTATATGTAGGGTTTAGTACTATCCATGATTTCAGGCATCTACCAGGGATCTTAGAACACCTTGTAGATAAGGGAGAACCATTGTAATAAGAAAATATTTGGGCCCAAATGCCAAACAGTTGTTAATTGAAAAAATAACAGTTTACATTAATCTCTCACAGAATTGTTTGTCCATCTTTTATTTCCTAGGAACTATTCTTTGCTCTAATCTATAAATAGCAAGAGAATTCTAGCAGCCATTTTGCATGATGATGCTACCTTTCTTCACCAAAGTTGGCTGGACCAGAGATGGACCTATATGGCTCAAAACCAGAGCTTTCCTTGCGAATTTAGAGGAAGCACACACTAAAAAACCAATTTCTATGCAGCTGAATTATAATGTACATATTTGAGATCTATTATTTTATATACTTTCTGCCCTGTGTACTATATAGTCAAGGTGAGCCATTCTGCAGGAGGAAAAATTCTAAAGGTGCATGAATAGAAGCCGGGAGTGTGGTATTACTCAAGTCCTTGAATCCAGGTCACTCTTGAGACCACAGCTCTCTTCTCCTGTTCTTGATTACATGGGACACCAATGTTACCTTTTAACATATTGCTATTTTAGCATAAGCCAGATCAAAATGTGTTTTCTAAATTGCAGTAAAAGGATCTTTAAAGAGCATGTACAATGATCTTGTGCTGTGTTATGCACTGTCCCTATAGTATGACACTATGCATCTATCAGAGAATCTTATATATGCACACACTTTGAAATGGAAAGAGGTCAAATATGTTAGTAAGAAAAGAAAACAGCAGAACAATGTGTAAAGCATGAGCCCACTTATATGAAAAGAAAAATTACATGTGTGTATGTGTTCATATGCATGTGTGCTTATGTCCCTACAGGACAAAGTTTAGAAAGAATTATAGCAATCTGCTAATGATAGCAAACTCTAAGAAATTGGAAAATGGCAAAAATTCTGAGCCAAACAGAAATATCTAGGGAAAATAATGTGAAAACGTTTAGGAAAACATCTAATGTGATGGCAAAGCTGAATAATCAGACCTTGCCAAAGTTCTAAATTTTATTAAATGTGCACCTGCACTACGAAGTGACTATGGCTCATTATGTCCATGATGTTCACGCCCCTTAGTTACCATTTCAACAGAGGGCTTAGGGTTCCTTCAGTTTTAGTATCTCCTACTCATGGCCCAGTGTCTTGTGGTTCAGAGAGTGGATTGTTACCAATAACTAGAGAAATTGGACCATCACAAGCCAAGTTTCAGCATATGATTTTTCAGCGTTGCTTCAAAGACACCCTTCATCATGTTTAACAAGTCAAATATTTGAATGAGCATTATATCTGATGGTGCAGTTGTCCAGTCATATATGAAGTGTCAACCTTTCATAAAGAACATCATTGAAGATGAAATTTCTGAAGTCAAATGGGCACCTGACGCTGATTTGGTTTGAGAGCTCCTAAATACCCAAGCAATCTAAATGCCACATGCAAACCATATTTACTAGAACTTCATGTCCAAGAGGAACAATTGCTGCATTGAAGCCACTTAAAATATGCAAATCCAGTCTCTTCTGACATCTGTAACCCACCGTTTGAAGGACTGACATACCTTCCATCACTCAGGCTCACTTTGAGTAACTAAATACTGACCTATCCTCCTGCAGAGAATATCATTTGAGGAGCCATATTGGAGAAGACACAGGTCCAAGAACTTGTTCATGGAAAGGGTGGCAAATAATTAAATATAGAGATAAAAACAGAAGTAGAGAGACATCTATCTATGTATAGATCTTGTTCATAGAAAAAGTGGTAAGGAATTGAATATTTTCATCAGATCTGATAAAGCTGTGCTTACATTACACATTATCCATGTTTCCTGGAAACAAACCTGAAAATATTCAGTTTACTTCTCCTGGAAGTCCTACTTTTATCCTTTATAACTGAATTTACTTTGAGATTTCTGACTCATTTTCCCCACCAAACCCTTATCCTTCTAAGACTATGATGTATATTATTATAGATAATATCTTTGTTATTAATTGTTTTCTTTCCACTCCTACATTCTTTTAACATTCAGGTATCATAATTTTCTATTCACACTACCTTCAAAGGTAGTTCTTGGACTGTGAAATTCTCTACTCCAGTCAAACCTGTGATGGACAAAGGAAAATAATTTCCTTGGCTACATGGCCTTTCTTAAAGAAAAAGTACTAAGATGCCAAATCTGGATAAATCATCACCACCATGGGTTCAGGAATCCCAGTAGTCAAATTTTCTAGATTTCTCATATACTTTAATTTAGTCAAAGTGTGCAAAAAACATGTACTTTGCATGTAGACTACATAAAATAAGTTATAGTTGGATTCCATCTTTGAATTACATGGTCTAAATCTTATCTAGATTTAGATAACAATGATGAATTATCTTATGAGATAATACAAATAATGCATATTTGGCATCTGTGAGTTTGGCTTTAAACAAGTATTACCAAGGTAACAAGTATCTTCACCTCTCTATGACATAATGTATTAGTTAATTATAAGTAGGTATTATCAACTTATTAATGAAGAGTAAATGGATAACATGGGTGATTACTTCATGCCAAGTCCTGTCCTAACATTTTTCATGTATTAATTTACTTGATTTTCATTAAAATTTTACAAGTTATAACTATCACAAGTCCATAGATGAAGAATCTGAGGCACAGAAAGATCAGTAACTTGGATAAGGTCAGGGCAGTTAGACATGGCAGATCCAGGATTTGAACTCAGAAATTATGATCCCGTACCATGTGCACATACTGAATACAACACTACAGCACCTGTCCCAAAGTTCCAAAAAGAGTTAATATTTTTTTAAAAGGTTTTTCTAAGATATATATGAGAGCATATGCAAAACACTCCAGATAATAGACCTTGGAAGAGTGAAAATTGGTAGTATTGTCTTAATAATTTGCAGTTCAATGATATATAAAAATCCTCCCATCATCCTTATTGGTTAAATTATAAATCTGTCAGTTTCATGATCAATTATAAAAACAAAAAGAGGACTGGTCCTAATACCTTAAATAATGACTCTATATAGTTTTCACGTCTATGATGTCATCTGCTTCTAATCTTGACTCTAGCGAAAAAATAGAAAAGATAATACCCCTAGTCAACTGTCATAAAACTAAGCTAAGAGACACTAAAATATTTGCCTCCTTCCAAGAGCTAGGAAATGGGCCAGGACATTCCCTCCCCAGTTCTTCTGGCCTGAAGTGTCCACTACATTATTCTGCAAAGCCTCAACAGATGCCACTGAGACAGTAATGCCCAGGTGATGTGCAGCTTCTGAATGCAGTAAAGGACACTATTACACTACACTATACAAATGCTAAGTAATAGCGTCTAAGTTATATTTCACTGAAATTTTAGTGTCTCATACACTTTATTTTTTTAAGATTTTATTTATTTATTTGATGGATAGAAATCACAAGTAAGCAGAGAGACAGGCAGAGATAGAGGAGGAAGCAGACTTCCTGCTGAGCAGACAGCTAGATGCAGGGCTTGATCCCAGGACCCTGAGATATGACCTGAGCGGAAGGCAGAGGCTTAACCAACTGAGCCACCCAGGCACCCCACATCATACACTTCTGACTCAAATAATTAGTAACAGTTCATAAAATTCTCATTGTCATAAGACAATTTTTATCATCCCATTGGATTGAGGAGCAACATGATTAAAATCAGGGTCAGCATAAATGACAATTTTACAAATTTTGATTATTCTATCTCTGTAAGTTAATATAATGAAAATATAAATATAATGAAAAAAGAAAGAGGATGAGTAACTTGAGATCAAGAACTTGGTTTGTTTATTTCTACCCTTCAATGAAAAAGAATCTGTTGTCATGGAAATGAGAGAGGGCCCATCATCTGAAAAATAATTTTTTCACGGGAAAAAGATTCATTCTGCAACTGGGAAATATTAAAGCAATTTTGTATTTCTATGGCTGACTAATTTGGGTGAATTTAAATAAAACCATAATAATAATGATTTTTTAAATTGTATTTGTTTTAGTAATAGAGAGACTGAGGTAGTGTGGAAGGGAGAAGGAGAGGGAAAGAGAAAGAATCTCAGGCAGACTCCACACTGAGTTTAGAGCCGGAAATGGGATTTGATCTCACAACCCTGGGATCATGACCTGAGTCAGAACCATGAGTTGGATTCTTAACTGACTGAGCCACCCAGGCACCCCAATAATAACTACTTAAAAAATACTTGAAGATAGTAAAAGAATAGGATATGGTGGTTAATGACTTAAGTGTGAAGCCTAAACTATAAAACTTCTAGAAGAAAGCATAGGAGAAATCTTTGTGTCCTTGAGTTATGCAGTTTTTCAATAAGAAATCATAAAAGATAAATTAGTTACTTGGATTTCATCAATATCTCACTCTGCTTTTTTAGAAGGACTATCAAGAGAAAAGGAGATCAATCACAAAACAGGAGAAAATATTTTCAAACCATATATCTAATAAAGGCCTTGTATTTCAAAACTCAATATTAAGAAAAAAATGCATGCACGTGCGTACATACACAAACACACAGAAAATGATTTGGACACTTCCCCAAGGATATAGAGATAGCAAGCATATGGAAAGGTGCTCAACATGATCAGGGAAATATAAGTTAAAACTACAATGTGTTATGACCATTCACCTACTAGACTGTTAAAAATTACAAGACTGACCACATCACAGGTTTGTGACAATATGGGGCAACTGTCACTCTGATAACACTGCTAGTAGACTTATAATATAGTACAATCACTTTAGAAAAAAATGTAATTTCTTTAAATTTTATCATATAGTACCAAATGACCTAATCATTTCAATACCAAGTATTTATCCAAGAGAAATAAATTATATATTTACACAAAGATTTGTACACTAATGACCTAGATACTTTATTTAGAATAGCTCAAAAGTGGACAAATATAAATGTCCATCAAAAAGTGAGTGGTAATAACCAAACTATGGAAAGAACCTAGATGTCCATCAACAACAGATGAATGGATAAAGATGTGGTATATATATACAATGGAATACTATGCAGCCATCAAAAGAAATGAAATCCTGCCATTTGCAACAATGTGGATGGAACTAGAGGGTATCATGCTTAGCAAAATAAGTCAATTGGAGAAAGACAACTATCATATGATCTCCCTGATATGAGGAAGTAGAGATACAATGCAGGTGTCTGAGGGGTTGGAAAAGAATAAATGAAACAAGATGAGATCAGGAGGGAGACAAACCATAAGAGACTCTTAATCTCACAAAACAAACTGAAGGTTGCTGGGGGGTGGGGGGTCGGGAAAGGGTGGGGTTATGGACATTGGGGACGGTGTGTGCTATGGTGAGCACTGTGAAGTATGTAAACCTGGCGATTCACAGACCAGTACCCCTGGGGCTAATAATACATTGTATGTTTTTTAAAATTTAAATTTTTTTTTAAAGTGAGTGGATAAAAAATGATATATCCAGAAAAATGCAATTTAGTTCAACAATGAGATGAACTATGGATACACACAACAAAATGAACCATTTTCAAATCATTATGCTTATAGAAAGAAGCCAAGCAAATAAAAAATACTGTATGATTCCATCTCTATTAAATTCTTGAAAACACACATGTGATAGCATGTGTCCATATGCCATTTCTCAATCTTATTGAATAATAGCCTTTTGTTTGGATACAACATTTCATTATCCATTCATCAGTTGGTGAACCCTTGTGTTGTTGCCACTTTTTGTCTGTTATGAATAACGGTATGAACATTCACATGAAACTTTCCTGTGGACTTGTTTTCCTTTCTCTTCATATGTAACTCAGAGTAGAATTGCTGAGTCTTAGGGTAACTTCTCTGTTTAATCTTTTGAGGAGCTTCCAGCCTGTTTCCAAAGCAGCTTCATCATTTTATATTCTCACCGGTAGTATAAGAGTTCCAATTTCTCTTTCCCTGGTCCCCTCTGGTAGAGGAGTTAGCATAAGATTTAGCTTGTTGCTCTAGTGGAGCTACCAGCATCCTCTTGATTATTTAACACCAACATCTCCATTTTTTTTTTGAAGATTTTATTTATCAGAGAGATAGAGGGGGAGAGAGCGAACACAGGCAGACAGAATGGCAGGCAGAGGCAGAGGGAGAAGCAGGCTCCCTGCTGAGCAAGGAGCCCGATGTGGGACTCCATCACCAACGTCTCCATTTTTTTTCTTCAGCATTCCCTTAGGCTTGAATTTACCCATACTCTATGCAAATAAATTCTGTTCCTTTTTGGTGCATTTTCAAGCTCTTTTATGGACTGCTTCGCCAAGCCACTGTCTAGACCTGGGGAGGGGACAGTGGCCTGTTTCTGTCACAGGGACAGCTCTGCTTTAGGAACAGGGTGCCCTGGGCAAGGTAGTGGTCTGTTCTTCTAGGTTTGTATCTCCCACCATGGACCCTCCACTCATGATGAGCTGTGGCAAGGGGGTCGCCACCCGGCTTCACCTGGATGAGTGGGAACCGGGTGGAGGAGGGGAACTTCTGAACACAGGGTCACACTTGCTTGGAATCCGACTCTTGCAACACAGAGCTAAGGGTGACAAGAAACACTAGTGGCCTGCCCTTCCTGGAGACATACCACGGTCCTTAACTAGGAGCTAGAAGCAAAAGGAGCTCCCATCACCTTGGCAGCAACTGCCCAGAGGGGAGTCTCCATTGTATTGGGCTGGGGTGTGACAGGGAGGCTGAAGGGCCCTGGACTCTCACTAAAGCTTGCAGAGACTTTGTGGATTTTCTCCTTTTCCTTTATGTACTCAGGACAATTTCCAGAGACCTTAAATTGTTGTTTTTTTAAATCTTAACAGTTATGGTTGTTTCCTTGAAAGCAACTCACAGAGCTTCTCACATTATCATTCTGGACATGGAACTTGCCTTCTTCAATTTTATTACATATCAAGAATCATAGCTATATGATTTTTGAATTGTATATTCATATTAAATGGTTGCCTTTTTCTCTGTAAACTCACAATTATATTTATGAAGCATTTTTTGAGTTATGTTAACCTGACCGAGTTTCCCATTCTTGACCAACTATAATTTTTGAAAATATTTAGTGCTCTTACATGCCAATGTGGGGTATATTCAAAACTGAACTTTGAAGAGAACTCACACTTACTCCTATACTATACTAAATTATAATTTTTAAAGGAAGACCAGAAGTTCAAATAACAGTTACTTTAGTCAAGTGAAACAAACCTTGTCTTTTATCAGTGAAAGTGGAAGCATAGAAGATCTGTTTCAAACTTCCTTCTGTCTCAAAGTGCTGTCAACACTGTTCTGTAGTCTTCTAGGTCCTTTCAATTACAAAATCCAAATTAGCAGCAATTTAACACTAATAGCTTACTAATTAATGCACATCCTCCTGGGCATATTGTCTAGTCTATTCAAATAAACCTCAGCTCTAAAAAACATACGGGGTCTATTTACCAAATTATCTTATCATATGGAATTCCTATCATAAAACAATATCATGTGAAGCCGGGCCACTTACAGAAATCCTCTTTTCTGTTTCCTTGGATTAACACTGAAACTATCCCCTAAAGGTAATCAGAGCTAAAACTGAGAATTAGGTTAATTTTTTTTCTTGACACTCTCCCAATTAACCTTGTGCATTTCCTTCTCAACTCCTGACGCACCACTCTCTAAAGACAGTGTCATCACATAGGCTTATCTTCACTGGAAAATGTCTCCACATTCCAAAGTGATGCCCCACCACCACTAACATCTGTCTCTAGATATCCCAGTTACAATTGGCTGATGCACCAAGTCACACAATTGTTAAGTGCTTTATTGTTCTGGGGTTATTATTTACACGCAAACACATTTTTATATGCGAGGTACTAATGCAGAACACTGATGCTAGGAATTTAAAGATGAATGAAACAGGAATCTAAGATTTTAGTGAACTGATGAACTAGAGAGATAAATTTGTTAATGATATCTAACATCTATTAAGCCTCTGTTGTGTACCAGATAATAAGCTAAGGATTTTATTGACATTATCTTTCCTAAACCTCAAAGTAACCTGTGCAGGTAGACATTACTATTATTCCATTTTACTTATGAGAAAACTGACTCCCAGAGAGCAAGGGTACATAACCAGTAAGAAACCAACCCAGGATTTGAATCCACAGAACCTATGTTTATCCCCAAACCTGGAGTTACTAACCTTCATACTACAAACAAAATAAAACAAAAAACCTGACATAAGAAGAAACAATTACGATGTTACAAGCACTATATTAAATGTTTTATGTGTACTACCCAGGTACTACTCATTGCAACCCTATTAGGTAAGCATCACTGCATTTTAAAATGAAGACCAAAGACTTTGTTTAATGTGCCCAAAGACACCCAACTGGTAAGTACAGAAATTAGGGTTTGAACTCGAGCTGAGACAGAACAATTGTAGGTTATATCAATAATGTGACAAATTTAAAGAAAGTATTTAAGGAGAATATAAATAAAGGTATATGATATCTATAAAAGCCATTCATTTATTCAAAAAGTAAATACTGTGGGCTTATTAAAAGCTGATCTCTAGAGTAGGTAGGGGCAGAGAACAAGATAGTGACCTGGAAACATTCCTCTTTAAAATGGAACTTGGTCTCCTGTTGAAAAGGTCAAATGGATAAAAAGGCAACAGCTCCAGTGGGATAAACCCAGAGAGCGAAGGAACAGTTGAAGAAGAGCACCTAGCCTAGATTCAGAGAGGTAAGACCTAGACTGAAAACTAAGACACGTTAAGAGTTGGGCAGATGGAAAGAGAAGCAGGAAGCACACTTCTACACAGACTGTGAAGGCCTAGATCTAGAGAGCACAGGGCTCCCTCTCAGAAGTAGGGCTAATTTCGGATGGCTGCAGACAAAGTGTGAGGAATGAAATGAAAGAGAACTCTGGATCCTAAAACATTCTGTGAGCTGTGATAAGGAACTGAGAAAGCATCCTGAGAGGAACCAGGAGCCCTTAAAAAGTTTTAAGCAGGAGAATGACATAATCAAATGTACCATTTAGAAAGACCACTCCGGCTACTAGGTGGAGAATGCACTGGAAACTGCCAGAGTGAAACTTTAGGCAGGAAATTCATCATAATTGATGGAACATAATACTACCGGCACATTTAATCTTCAGTAACATAGCAAGTTAGTATACTTTGAGAAAATAACCCTAGAAAGGGTGAAATTAACTTACAAGACAGTTAAAGTTAAAATATGCACTTAGAAAAAAATAATAGCTAATAAATAGCTTAGTGTAATAAAGATGCAGTTTCTGATACTTCCTACTTGATTTTTCTACCTACACATATATTTGAGATTTGTGATATACTATAATGTTCATAAGGAAAAGCAGCTTGGTATCTTTTGCATTTTATTATACTCTCCATTTTCCCACAATGACTTAAGATAGTTTAAGCAGATAAAAAAAATCACAAAAGAAAAATAAGCTTCAGAAAAATAAACTAGATCTATGTGAGAGACAGTCTACTTAAGGTTAGACTGTTTTCATAACTTGGTTCCAACATTTCCTAGTTATATGCCTTTGGACAATTATTTATCCTCTCTGTACTTCAGTTTCTTCATCTGTAAAATAAAGGTAATTAATAACTATACCTATGGCATAGGGTTATTGTGAGAATGAAATGGGACAGCCCACATAAACTACTATTTATATGATCACTAGCTAATACTAAGCACTATAAGAAGCACATGATAATATTAATTGTGACATTTTCAAAAAATATATATGTATCTATGAATAATCTATATTTCAATGTTCATTAGCAACGCAAATCAATTGAAAATAATTATTCTTCTCTCTGAGGAAGAAGAGAATTTTATAGTTGAGTACCTCCTAGAGAGAATGCCAAGTAATGGAATAGATACCATCCTCAACAACATATTTACAGCAAACTCCAACATGAGCTGTTTTAAGATTCTTTCTTATGAGATCCACCAACATAGACCTGCAAACATACACCAAAATATAATAAGAGAAGACTTGACACTAAACCAATTTGGCATGATCCCAATGAATATCTTGATAATGGTCTGACCAAATCAATGAATAAAATGTAGGCTCTAGAATAATAAACTAGATATTTTTCAGGCAAATGTCTGTAAGTATTTTTCTCAGCTTTTAAAGGTTTTCAAGAACATTGAACTTGAGCATACTCTGTTATAACTGTTGAACAATCTTATGTTTAAAGGCTCTGGAGATTACCTAAACCAGGAGAAAACAAGCATTGCTAAGAAGGGGTTTATCTTTGCAATGTTAAGAACCATAAACAAGTCCCCAAACCAGTCTGTCTAAAAAGGCAATGTTCTCAGCTGTGACTCCAGGAATTGCAAATTTGTGTGTGTAAATGAATATTTCCAAATATTCTGAGTTTTTAGAACAGCTACATTGCACAGTAGCATATTAAAATTTCTGATAAATCATTGTCAGCATGATCTATATTTATTTGTCCAATTATGTGATGGGACCTGTATCAGGACCTGAGAATACAGTGGTGAACAGTACAGATAAGATCACTACCCTTGTAAAGTTTCTATGGCTGTGTTGGAGAAAGAAAAGAAGGTCTTAGGTATTAAAAATACTCTATGCTTCCCCCATCTTGTAACTAATAAATAAGAGACCAGCAGCAAAAGATTAAAATGTTCAGTGTATGTGGTTATAAATGAATGGTTGGAAAGGTCAGAAACTTTGAAGGCCATGAAAAGGGATTTAAACTTCATTCTTTGTGTGAATAAAAGGGAAGGCTTTTATCTTTATCTTTTTTTAATATTGTATGTATGTATGTATGTATGTATGTATGTATGTATTTATTTGTCAGTGTGTGAGAGAGAGAGCACAAGCAGGGAGAGCAGCAGGCAGAGGAAAAAGCAGGCTCCCCACTGAGCAAGGAGCCTGATGTGGGACTTGCTCCTAGGACCCTGGGAATCATGACCTGAGCCAAAGACAGATACTTAACCAACTGAGCCAACCAGGCATCCCAGGGAAGACTTTTAATTAGGGAACTACCACTATGTGATTTGAATTTTTATTGCCATGATGCAACCTAGGGTATTCGGTAGAAATCAAGAGCGGAAGGAAGAAATCATTGGATATCATAGAGTTGATAGCTCAGACTAGAATAACAGTGAGGAGGTGGAGGAGTGTATGGATTTGAGAAACATTTTGGAGAGAAAACAAAGCTCTTTAATTCTTTAATGCAGACACATTTGATAAAGAGCATTTTTTTTTTTTTTTTTTTTTTTTTTTTTTTTTTTTGCAGAATATCTCTTAACAACCTTAAAAGGGTTCCAGAAGTACTGTTAATAGGAACGGCTCATCCAAAACTACATACATCCACATCTTTGACCATCAAAAACAAGTAGGAAGGACTGTCCTTGCAAACACACTCCACAGACTCATCAATAATAAATGGCCTATTCCTAAAATTAGAAGTTAGGTGGCCCCGATTTAACTTCAAACCCCATTAAGTTAAAAGTATGGGAAGGTTGGGTGAGGTAAGGACACCCACACACCTAAGATCTATGGTGAGCTAAAGCACAGCCATCAGAAGGTGAAGCAAGAAAAAAAAAAAAAGAACAAATATTGTTCAGGATACACTGAGAAAAAGTTTTAAGCAATAAATGAGATCCACTGGATGCTTCTATGGAACAAGCTGTTGAGCATACCAGGTGTGTGTAATCAGAGGCCAACTGGTTCTTTTTGTGTCTGAGAATTAATTTGAGAAGAAAACAGATTCTGTAACAGCGACTGAAATCATGAGGAAAATGACTGCCTTTTGTGAGTAGAATGGGCTCCAGGAAAAAATAACCACTAATAATTTACTACTACTACTTCTTTTTTTTTTGGTCCAACATACAAATAGCCATCACTAACTATGAGTAATACCTTAGTCTTTTAAGCCCAGGAAAGATAAAAAAAAATAATAATAAAATCTTGGACAGAATACCTAAAAATCATTTGGGTATTCTGTCCTTGAGAAGGCTAACCAAAGGTATTTTACATAGGACCTCACTCAATCCTCAAATTTCCCAGTGCCCATAGCCTTTGCCACCAACAAAAGCCTTTGCCACCAAAGAAAGATTGAACGTCCCAAGAGCCAGACTCGTTGTTCTGTCTTTGTGTCTTTATCTGTCTCGGGGAAAATGCTCCTATCCTGTCTGTTTCACAGATACTTACGGAGATGAACTCTCTCCAGATTCTGTTTCTTAGTCACTAATTGTGTCATCCCATTTAAGACTCCACCTTCTAACCATGTCAGCTACCCATTTAATTTGGTTGTGGTCTTCTAGTGAACCCACAAAACCTTTGCCAGGTCATCACTGCTTCCTCTTTGGTCAATTTTTAAAGACTTTTCTGAGTCAGCTATCTAAGCTGTGCCTTAGTGCATATTTCTGGACAAGTGCCAGAATACAAAATGCATTGAGTTTCCAGTTCTGCCTCACCAGTGAATTTTTAACTTTATGTTATAATCCCAGACTACACTAAAAGCAGTCACTCTAAATGGTTATTAGTATCTTTGAGCCACAAAATGCACCTCCAGTTTTTCCTAAGTCACTATTAAAGTGAAGGCAAATGAACACCAATAGTCACCAAAATTGTGAATAATTAAAACTAAATATATGTATTTATATATATATGTGTGATATGTATAAAATATATATATATAACTCAAAACAATGTTGCTATGTCTTAAAATCTTCAAAAATAAGTCAATCTCTGACAAAGATTGTTTTATTATCAATTTGACATTTTATAAAAGAGAGAAGATTTACAACATATTGGATATTGTTATGGATTTTGTAATGTGTGTGCTAACTCACATCATTGTCATCTTCCTAAATTAAAACATCTCCAAAACTTCCACTGACTGTGAATCACTCCAAATTAATTCACAACTCAAGAAATATCTGTCATGCAAGTCCTTTAATGTTCTCTATGAAAAAAAAAAATCAATTCAAATGTGTTGCTCTCATCAGGCATAACATATGCCCATTAATGAAAGTATTTGGAAGAAAAAAAATAGAGCAAACTTAAATAAATAATAACTGTGAGAGTATAGAGAAGGCCTACATTTGCAAATATATCACATTCCAATGGAAGACATTCAATCTGAATATGTTAATTTTATACATCATTGACTTAAAGAATCATAATTATATAAGTTTAGAGAATTCTGATGCCCACATTCAATGTTTGGCCAATAGACCTCTGGGACTTTTATAGGATTATTAAACATATAATATGTATTTTATTAAACAAAAACCAAGGTTTGGAATATTTGGAATATTATGAACATCAAAAATATCTAAAGAATATTTTTCCAAATATCAAAAATATCTAAAGTATATTTAATTAACTCTTTGCAGTTCATTTTGTTATTTTTATGTGCAAACTGTTTTCTCGCATGTGAGGGAGTCAATATACTGGACTATTAAAGGGAAAAACAGACTGATGAAGTATAAAAAAGTGAAAAGAAAGCATGCAAAAACATTCTGGAAACAGCAACTCTTGTTTGCAACTTTGGAGGAAAAAGGATTATCTGGAAGTTAGCGAGGAAATCATGTTGGGTATTCTGTCCTTGAGAAGGCTAACCAAAGGTATTAAAGAGAGTAATTTCAGCTTTTTTATGGATTCTTCTGGAAAGTTTGCCAGTTCTGTCATGGAGCGTGCATGACAGGCTGTTTTTGTGATGTGTGCCAACATGAATCCATAGGGACCGGTCCCATCTTTACAGTTATGTCAAGAAAGCATTATCTTATTGCACATTTTAAATAAATGCATGTAGATTTATATATTTAGTTCTTCCGTTTAACGTGCCATCCCTATGCAATGGTAGTATAAAAATGATCACAAATTCAAACATATGTCTATATTTCATTTAATGATAACAGTATTGTTTGTGTTTCTTGCTCATGACATTTTGTGCAGCTCAAGGCATCCATCTGGAGGATCATGGGAAGACTTAGTGCTGTGTCTATTATTAGAGAACCAGGCTAGGCTATGAAGCCTCCTTTCCCAGGTTCTGAGAAATTTGTATCTATAGCAGGGTTTCTCATTGAAAGCATTACTAGCATTTCTGCAGTAGCAATTCTTTCTAAAGGATACTTACCATGTCTGGCTCCTAGGGAGTAATTGTCAATAATATTCTCTAACCATCATGACAATAATATTCTCCAAACAACTCCCCCTCCTCTACAACCATTACCACATTTCCAAATGTTTCTTTAAGAAGGAAGTACTAACACTGAGAACCACTGGCTTAAACATGAGGGGGGAGACATGAATAATTGTGAGAAAATAATTATAAAGAAAAATGAAAAAATATAAAGACTGGGGGACGCAGTCAGTTAAGTGTCTGCCTTCACCTCATGCTGTGATCCCAGGACCCTGGAATCCAGCCCTGCATCAGGCCCCCTGCAGCAGGCTTCTCCCTTTCCTTCTGCCTACTGATCCCCCTGCTTGTGCTCGCTCACGTTTCCTCTTTCTCTAAAAAAATAAATAAATAAAATCTTTAAAAGAAAAAAAGCAGAGGGGAAAAGATAGCATCAAGTGGATCTGGCTTAGGGTTCCTGTATCCCCCATAAACACGAATCCATGTTGATAACAAATGCCTGCAGGTCCAGGAGAAGCATTTAGAAGCTTCTAAGAGGTGTGAGAAAGCCTAGGAACATGTGCATTAACACTTCACCATTCATTGTAAAAGTGAGAAGCTGCAAGCTCTAGGAGGTGCCCCAAACGCAACTACTTCTAACCTAGAGCAGATGTGATTATGTGGGAAAAAATAGTGCAAGATTATAGATGGAGACACCAGAAGTGGCTCCATGAACTGCTGAAGAGAGCTAGAGATAAAAGGCTGGGAGCCAGCAGAGTGGTGGTGGGGTGGACCAATTAACCGTTTATAACCTGAGCTAAAGAGAAGAGACAAAGGAGGAGGAAATTAGAAACCAGAAGCAAATGGCTCAACAATGGCCCTTTAGGTTCACACTCCTATATAACCCAGCAGTCACTAGTCCAGCAAGCCCCCCTCAATGATGATCCAACTGTTTTCACTTAAACTACATAGGAGGCTCTCATCATCCCAGGCCATACCTTGCCCCTCCAGTGAGGCATAAAGGAGACCAAAATTCTGAGACTGGGCACTTTTATCCAAAAAACTATTACCTTAAAACACTGTGCACCATTACATATTATTAAATTTACTTGACTAAACAAAAAAGTAAAGTTTAACTGATATCCCATATTTGGAGTAAAAATTAATTACATTTTCTCTGCATATCTGAAAATACAGAAACATTCATATGATCACATTTCCATGAGTGCATGTGTGTGTATAAATTTTATGTTTAAGGTATGTGTGTGCTTATGCTCTACAGTATTTATTAGGTATGGGAAATTTTTTGATGAAACCTTGCAATACAACATGTAAAAATCCTATACTTCTTTGCATAACTCTCAAACATGTAAACATAAATTCTGTGTTTAAGTTGTCAAAATACATATATTCCTTATAATAATGGTTTTCAAAATGTGAAATACCCCTGAGATTTTTCTGAGACCTTTTAGGAGTTCTTGATCTAAAACATTATTTTCACAATAACGGAGCTATTTGTATTTTCCACTGAATCCACATTTGCACGAAGAGTATTAAAGCAGTATAAAAACAAAAGTGCTTTTGTTTTTAGCACACCTCAAAGCATTGAGACCAGTCTGTACGAGCTGTCATCGTATTCTTTACATTTTGAAGGGATAAAAAAGCCAGTTTAACAAGACCCTTGATGAATAATAATGAAAGTTACTGATTTTGCTAAAATATTAATTTTTTTAAACCTTATCACGGGTACATGTCTTCTTAATGTTTTATTTAACCAAATGAGAAGTATACTGAAGCTCTCTATAGCATACTTCAGTACCATGGTTGGCTCAAGGAAAAGCACTTGTGTAATTAATTATTCTGAATTATAAGCTGAACTAGCCACTTTTCCCCATGGATCACTATTTTTACTTGAAAACATGACTGCAGGACAAACTATTCAGATGTTTATGAATAATTTCTTAAAAATGAATGAATGGATCCTATTACTGTCAAGGAAGTAGACCATATTTGTTTCTGATAATAAAATTTGAGCTTTCAAGTGAAAATTAGAATTTTGGAAAATTTATTTCTACCACGAGTTTGATAGCTTCCCAATATTTCAAAATTTTCTCAGTTGGTTAATTTTGATTTTGGCTCAGGTCAGGATCTCAGGGTTGTGAGACTGACATCCCCTCACCTTCCCCCCACTCCACCCCCGCTACCCTCAGGCTCTGCCCTGGGCCTGGAGCCTGCTTAAGATTCTCTCTCTCCCTCTCCTTCTGCCCCTCCCCCTTCCCCGCCCTCTAAAAAAAAAAAAAAACAGAAAACACTTTTCTGATGAAATTGGAGGCAATATTAACAAAAGGGATTTTTTATGTTATTTAATTAAATGTGTCACTTTTTGGCAAAACCTACATTTTCCAAAAGAATAATGCATAACATAACAAAATCATGCATGGATTTTGAAAAAAATTCCAAGGGCAAGATAGGCCAATGGGTTTTAATATAATTGAGTATGAAAGCTCACAGATACAGTTTCAGATTCTACTTTGGAACTAACCTGTCAAGTTCTAGTATAATACAAAGGCATATACAACATTATATGCAAAAACTGTTAAAATTCCCCTCTTTTTTTCAACTACCTACCTGTTTGACCCTGGATCTTCTTTATAAACTTCAAAAGGAAAACAAATTGCAACAGTTTGAATACAGAAGCAGATATGAAAATAAGGCTATCTTTTATTAAGCTAGCAATCAAGGAGATAGAAAAAATTGCAAAACAATGTCATTATTCTCACTAACGATGTTGTTTTGGAAAATATTATTATTTAAAAAATTATTTATTTTCTTAACAAATATGCTTATTAATATTATTTTTAAATCACTTAACACAAGTGCTTTTCTGTTATTTTTAAATGATTTAATAAATAAATACTAGTTTGGTTTTTTTTTTTTTTGCTTTAACTTTTAATATGACAAATATCGATAGATACAACCCACCTCAGCAAAAGTTTGGGGTCTTCAATAATTTTTAAGAGTGCAAAGTGGTCTTGAGACTACTGCCTTGAGGCATGGGTCAGCCATCTTTTATTACAGCCATATTTGAAAACCTGCACCCTTAATAACAAATATTTTAATCACAGTCCTTATCCATTACTTATTATATAAGAAACTGATCTCCACTAACTCACTGGAGAGAGGCCCACTCATTTTGTTACTCTTATTGCCTGAGGGACAGATTTTCATTCAAATAGAAGCTGAAAATCAATCACCATTTCTCCAGTGAACGGGACTCCCAACTGCTGGCAAGGTTTGCCCATGAGCATAATATGAAAGAGGCCACATGCACCTCTCTCATTCTCTTATTCCTACCTGTTCAAATAGATCTAAACTCACTTTTTATTTTGCAATTAGCCATTCAATAAATATTTTACAGAAACCTTTCTTGCCAGTTGGCAATAACTATCAATAGAGCAAACGTGAAGTAAGGCAAAAATTAACTGTATATGGAGTCTTTTTGAAACGTTTGCTGAAGAATACTTTCCTATGTATTGAGCAATATTAAATGAAAAAAATTTTATATTTTTGGCTTTTTTTTAAATCAAATTGAAATACCTGTTCTATACACACGTACAAGCATGTACTCATCCATAAAACCACTTGCTATTCTCGAAACTTCCACAGTCACTAATTATCTGTTCTTGATTTTTCATCAGCTTCTGCTCTCAAAAGTAAAACATAAGTGCCTAAGTCCGTGTAAATTTTGAATCCATTATTAAGTTGATATTTCATAAATTCGTTTTAAAATCCCCATTTGTTTTATTTCTTTTCTTTCTCAAATTATTTAATTGGGACATCTTTTCATTTCAAATACCATAAGCAATACGGAATAGTTCTCGATGCTGCCATGAAAATAAAACATTCTCAGTTGCTAAAATGGATAAATTTGACCTTATAGAAATTTTAAATAAATAAATAAAAAACAAAAAACAGGCCAGCTATGCTTTAACTTCCCCCTGGATTCCCATTCGGTTTAGTTTTCTGGGAAATCTGTTTGTGGGAGAACGGGGCAGCCGGGTCTATAACTGAGCTGTCGATCAGATGCAATGGCAAAAAGGAGAAGCCATATGGCCCACTGCTATTTTTCATGTTGAAAAAATGACAAATTTTTATATTCAGTTCCCACCAATTTAATTACACTCTATAGAGAAAATATACTCTGCAACACATGCACTGATCCAAGGCTCTTTTTTCAAATTAACCAAATTAATGTGTACTGACTGAAAACCCATATTTCTACTCTTTTGAACCAGTGCTACAAGTAGAAGCTAAACATACAGTTAAGTGTAAAAAGCAGTAATTTTTAATTCAAACAGAATTAGGTTTTTCATATTCATGTGCAATAATTTATTATATAGAATATTTATTTAAAGTAATAGTCTACGTATTCAAACTGACATTAGAATAATAGGTATTTTATACAGGTTTACAAGCCAGTTAACAAAACTACTTTGGCACAGAGTTCAGCATATGTGTCCTAAAAAATTACTTCATATTTTTCTTTAATTAAACCATGTTTAAAACGCAGGAGGATGCTATTTAAAGGAACTACACTATGTAACTAAGAGCCATTTTGTAAAGCAGAATTGCTTTTCTCCTTCCTTATCTCTACTATTTCCCTTGTATTGCTTCTGATTTTTCACTACTTTTCTTGCATGGTAATAACAATGTGACCCACTGATACATTAATCAATGTAAACCTTACTGTATTGTTAGTTTTTTATGTATGTATTTGTTCTGTGTCTATTCATGTATATGGTATAAATTATGTATATTATATATAATACATATCCCATCTGTATAGACAATAACTACTACCAGCACTAGCAAAAGTACCTTTCTATAAATATTTACTGATTGAAAACTTTTCCATTTTGAGTTGATTCCAGAAAAAGGAAGGAAATGCAACATAAAAAACCTTATAATACATATGAAATGTAAAGATTACCTCTCTTCTAATTACAGAATGGATTTCAAGTTTACTGAGTTCCTTAATAATAGAAGAAAGCACTAAAAAGAATAAGGACAAATTTAAATGCAATTTAACTTTTAATATTAATAAATCATATATACTGGATGAAAAGCATTTTTAATGGTTCTGTATGACTCAATCTCTGTAAGCACAAAGGAATTTCATAAAGCTGGGTAAAAAGGATTTAATTGGAATTTTCAAATTCAATATTAGGTTCACTTAACAGCTTATAGGACCTGATGAGCAGAGTACTTGCCCTGTGTTTTCTCTACCGCTTCTAAATCTTGTTTATAAAAATTTAATTTCAGTGTAATTATAGGAGTTAATCCAGTGAACAATAAGTGCCTGCATCTACACAGTTTCTTAGTAACTCAGGAAAAATTCAAATATGCCTTTTGCATATCACAGTGGCTGGGTGAGAATCATTTTATGGCCAAACCAATCAACCATCTTCTTTACAATGATTAGAAGAAATTTATTAAAATGAAAATTACATGCAATATGTTGGTCATGCACTATAAAATACATAATCATCTCAATTATTTCAATCAAGAATAGAAATTTTCCATATAAAATTATTTTTAAAGAGAAGAGTATTTCTATCAGTGATTTCTCATCATCGCATTATTTTCACGCTAATGCCCTTCAAATGCTTTGAGTCAAACAAAAGTATTCAACTCTGTTTTCTACTATCAGTATGACACTTGAGAAATTATTTAAGTACTGTGATCCTGGGTTCCTTTCTGCAAAATAATAATGATAATATTACTCTCCTCATAGGGTTATATACATTTATAAATGAAATGAATAGTATCACATAGTGTTATGGGACATCTTATGTGATAGGATCACATAGTACATGCCCAGTAAGGGGGATCAGAAAAGTATTTCTAAAATATAATAGTAATAATAATAGTGGAAACAAAAATATTGGCACTGCACTAAACATGTCCATAGATTATCTCATTTAATTTTAAAACAATAGTGTAAGGTAAGTTCTCTTTTTACCCCTATTTTACAGATGAGGAGAAGGAGATACAGAGGGCTTAAGAAACTTGTTACTGTCACACAGCTAATAAAAGAGCAGAAATTGACTAAGTAAATGTAGCAGCTATTATTATCATATTATTATCCTCATCATCACCATCATCAACCCATTTGGTGATCTCTGCAGCAGACTAGGCTATAAAAATGAGTTCTTGGGTACTTCCAAAGATAATTGCCTCCTTTTGGAAGGAATCCAGAACAAGCCCACATTAAGCTAAATTCTGCATTGGAGTGGGCTGTTATACAGTTGGGAGGATTTATTCCAAGCACCTAGAAGACTCATGGAAGATGAATAGATAGAATTTGTCAGATTTTCCTTTACCTTTAAACATAACCCAATGCAATGAAGAGGACAATGTCATTTTGTCCATACACAAAGGCATTTTTAAACATTACAATGAGCTCATCTGGTGGTCATTCCCTGGGAAATTAAGTACCCAAAGATAAGCACGCACACCTCATATAAAATATGGTCTGCATTGTTAATGAGTGATAAAAGTTAATGGGACTTTAGTGTAAGGTTATGAGTCTACACCAAAGCAATTGAAAATGAAAAGGTAGAGTTTACTCAAGTTTAAATCTATAAAGCTTTTATCAAAAGTATTTACTTGTTTTATCCCCCTACCTATTTAATTATCAAAAATAAATGTAAAGTTGTAGTATTTTGGATATAAATTAATAATGAATGCTCATTTTTCCAAACATTTTTTCAATGACTCATGATCATATACGTATAATCATTTTGAAACATTCTTATCAAAGATGAGACTTAATGATTTTAAAGAGCACCGTAATATATTATTTAAGTACATAACAGAAAAACAAATGCAATATTAATGTGAATATATTCTCATTATTTTTTCAAAAACTTAGATGAATGTTCTTGATTTTAATAAGAATTCCTAATATGCTTCAAATGACTTTTAACTTTATTTTCTTAATTGTTAGCAGTAATCAATTTTTTTTTTTTTTTGTAATCTCTACCCCCAACGGGGCTTGAACTCACCATCCTGAGATCAAGAGTCACATGCTCTTCCAACTGAGCCAGCCAGGGGCCCCTATTGTTATCAATAATCAGACATTTAAAGTATGCTGGTTTTTTTTTTCTTTTAATTCAAAAGTTTCTTAAAATAACTGTTAGGAACGCATGTTGTTGTTTAAAAAATTTGGAAAACTTCAGAAAAATTGGAAGAATTAAAAACACTAGTTGTACCTGGAGATTTAATATTCAAATCAATGTTTGGAAGACTTGATAAATAAAGCCAAACACTAGGAAAGCATTTTCTAACAAGACTGCTAATGGAAAATCACCTCATAACAACTGAAGACTAGAGAGAATATACCCAAAGCCATTCAAATGTTGAGTTTTCACATCTCAGTACTGTACTGCCTCCTACGTGACAATCACATTCCTCCCATGCTTTGTAAGAATGAAATCAAAAGCAAGACCTCACCACCCCCAAGTACTTATCAGCAATTCTCCTTTCACTTCTTGACATATTTTAGGGTATACCTCAGGTCAAGACCAGGGACCAGGAAGAATATCCTTTGAATGGATTTATTTCTGCTTTTATCATTTCCTTTTTATTGGGATCTCTGATTCAAACCTGGGTAATCAATGGAGACGAGACAATAGATTAAAGGGAGCAGGACAGAAAAGATGGCAGACATTTCCTTTTTTTTTTTTTTAAGATTTTATTTATTTATCTGACAGACAGAGATCACAAGTAGGCAGAGAGGCAGACTGAGAGAGAGGAGGAAGGAGGCTCCCCGCTGAGCAGAGAGCCTGATGCAGGGCTTGATCCCAGGACCCTGAGAGGAAGGCAGAGGCTTTAACCCACTGAGCCACCCAGGCACCCAGGCAGACATTTTCATTACCCAAGAGACTCTATATTTTAAAATGGGTCATTTGTGCTTATATATTCCCAGTTAACGAGTCATCATGTCTCTAATTATGATTATTTTATTTTGTGGAAATTGTTTCAATCCCTATTGAAGCCCAAATGAAAATTTTAGGCTCTTAGCGGGTGAGATGAAATCTGGAGTTCAAAAGATCCCAGTTTTGATCCCTTCATATAGTCCTTCACATATTCACTATGAAACTGGAAAACTTCCTTAGTGCCTGTGAGCCTCCAAGCTGAGATCTGTAACTAAGCAAGCATGACATTACTTCATGGGATCATTGCAAGAATTCAGATGCTTAGCTTGGGCTTTCCACTTGGAAGATGGTTATTGTTACAATTCCTTCTACAGGATACCACAAACCACAACTTAAGTCTAGGGTCCTGGTGGCAGTGGAGGAGACCTGCAAGACTCAGGCACCATTTGTTAAGTAACCTCCAAGTTACTGGAGTTGTTAATCCAAGTTGTTAACTAACCTCCTTACCTGTCCAAGATTTCCCTTCTCATTGAAAGCTGTCATTCTCCTCCGAAAGCGTTCTTCCTTCTTCACCACCATCTGTAAGGTCTAGGGTAGACCTTTAAAGTTAATCATTTGACACAAGTTATTTACACAAAGGTATGAAAAAGGCTTAACGGAACTGTGGACTTTTGCCCTTTTCAAGGGCCAAATAATTGACAACAGAGATGCTGGGGGGGTTTCTTCCTGTGTAAGAGAAGCTTGGCTACCCTAAATAAATTAATAAAGAACCGAAATGTAATGACAAAGTATTTACCAGGGTAATTTTAACTCCTCCCTATTTTCTATTAAAGAAGCAAAAGTTAACCTTCCAAAAGAACCATAACCTATAAACACTACACAGTTGTTGTTGTTTTTGTTTGTTCTTTTTTTTTTTTTTAATTTTTGCTGAAGTTGCTCTTCATTCTCACAGGGAAAAAACTTCATTTCCATAAGGACAAGGATCTTGTCTGTTCTTCTTCGTGGATCCATCTGAAGCACCTGGAACAGTGTCTGGTACATGGGGGATGCTCAGTAAACATTTGTTGAGAGATCAGGAAAAATACATCCTTAAACTCCTGCCCTCCTTTAGAAATTTGCAAAGATAGATTAAAAAGTAAATAAAAACAAATACGCTTTGATTTATTTGAAAGTCACACACAAAGGAGATGTCCCAAGCATTGTTTATGACTACAGCCTTTGATAAGTAGTCCTGGTTTGAATTTGGGCTGTACGACCCTAAGTAAATCACTTAATTTCTCTGTTTTGCCTCAATATCCTTCTTCTGTAGAATGGGTATGCTGGGGCACCTGGGTGGCTCAGTTGGTTGAGCGACTGCCTTGGGCTCAGGTTATGATCCCGGACTTCCAGGATCGAGTCCCCCATCAGGCTCCCAGCTCCTTGGGGAGTCTGCTTCTCCTTCTGACCCTCTCTTCGCTCATGCTCTCTCTCACTCATTCTCTCTCAAATAAATAAAATCTTAAAAAAAAAAAAAAAAGAATGGGTATGCTGCTACCTCCTAGTATTGTTATTATGATTAAATAAGGCGCTGAATGAGTAAAAGAACTACAAAATTTCCTGGCATAAAATCAGCCCCAAGTTGTTTTTTTTTTTGAAACATGAAATTTTGCTAAGGAAGGCACTGAGGCCCATGAAGTAAATCACAGCTGGAGGTCCCACAGCCATCCGGCCAAGCCAGAACCAAACAGCCCGGTTTCGAGTCAGTTTATGAAAGTTTTTCCCACTGTACTAAGCTCCCTGCTCATCTCTTTATATATGGTCTCTAAAACTACTTGCAAAAAGAAAAAGATGTGTGCTTCACACTTTCTCGCAAAGACTTTTCGAAAAATGCAAGATTCCCAGATGCTTGCTGGAAATATTGAGAAAACCCTGAACCATGCCACACAAAGCAGTTACTCTCACTACCCTAATCCTGAGTTTCGCAGACTTATGGAAAATTTATGTTCTTGAGCGTGTGTGAACACACAGCTCAGGCAAACGGGAATCCAAACAGCAATCCTTGAGGTGTCTTCAGGATGAATATAATATTCAGAGTCACCGAGTGCTTCTCTTCCTCCTCCGGTCTCACCTCCCTCGGCTCGCAGCATTCCCCACAGCTGGTGCTGGAAACCGCGAACTGCTCGCGAGTGCGGGCGGGGGCGGCCGAGGGGCCGGAGCCGGAGGCGGTGGAGATGAGGCGAGTCTGAGCAACGAGCGCAGCGCCGGCGCCGAGCTCAGCCTGGAACACAGGCTTCCCGGACCTGTCAAGTCAGACCTCACGTGCACACCAGGAGATCGAAGCAAGGCCACCTAACCAGCCGCGACCTCCGAGCGCCGCGCAGATGTGCGGGGAGCGGAAGGTGAGTCACCCTGCCCTCCTCCCCACCCCCCGCCCCGTGTCCAACAGGTTGGACGGGGCGCGACTCCAAGGGGCCCGGTGGGCACACCTCTAGGCTCACCTGGGCACCGCGCTCGGCTGCTCCCTTTACCGTGTCGGCGTTACTATTTAAACTCCTGCCCCAGCCCACGCCTTGTTCTATTCCTTGTCTTTTTGCCTTCCCTTCTAAAAGGAGAGCTCCGCTCTGGGCCGGAGAACAAGCCCAGAACGCCTGCTTTCTGGGAAACTTGGGCCGGCAGAAATGGCTAAACCCAAGGGCCCAAGGGCGCAAAGTGCCTCGATACGCGGCGGCAAACGGTGATCCCTAGTCCTTAGTCACTCACTGGGACTTCAGTTAACAGTCAAAACCAATTATCCTTATTCCTCAACCAGGAGGTCGAAACCAGAGGGAGGGAGGAGGAAATAGAGCGTGAGTGACAATCAGACCTGAATGAGAATGAATGGGAGCAGATGATGTGGCCCCCTCGCCCTGGGCACCCTCCGCCACGTGCTCACGCCCCCAGCGACCGCTCCGGGGGAGGCCTCTGAAGCCTCCGCAGGAAAAGACGACGGAGGAATACAGAGCCTCAAGTTGGAGAGAACTCAGACCCGGCTACCACTTCCCCTGCTTTCTGAACTTTTTTCCTCTTGGTCTCCTGGGCTGGAGTGAATCTTACCACCACCCCCGCCCCTGGCCGCGGTTCGTTCCCCCCAGAGTCATCTTGTCGTCGTCCCCCCCCCCCCCGGCCCCCCGCTCCCTCTAGATCTCCTACCTCTCCCTCCCCGCCCGCTCCATCCCTCGGTAGCGAAGCATTGAATCCGTACACCTCCCGGGCAGGGAATCTCCAGCATAAACTTAGTAGGGGTCGGGGCGGGGGGTGGGGGCGGGGGGCGTGAGTCCGGGTAGGGCTTCGGCGCCCGGCAGGGTGCCCCGGGACTGTCCCCGCCTAGACCGCGTCTGAGCTTCCCCCCACCTCCGGCGCGACCCTTCAGCCCCGGAGCCCCGGCCCCCGAGCGCCGCGATCGCGCACTCGCCGCGCCCTAGCGGCCCCAGGCGGAACGAGCACAGGGGGTGGAGAGTGGAAGGGTGCGCGGGCGGGAGGCACCCCCCTCGGGAGTCAGGGAAATCCCGGCTGCCACCAGGGGCCGTGCCACCACCCTCGCCGGACCGAGGCTTCCGGCGCGCCCCCCAACTTTGTGGCGCCCTCACACAGCGGCGGCGGGGATGGAGCTGCCTCCCCGAGGGCGGGCGCCGCCGGACTCGCCGCTGGACAGCTGCTCCCTGACCTCGCTGGACTCCAGCGTTTTCTGCAGCGAGGGTGAAGGGGAGCCCCTGGCGCTCGGGGACTGCTTCACGGTCAACGTGGGCGGCAGCCGCTTCGTGCTCTCGCAGCAGGCGCTGTCCTGCTTCCCGCACACGCGCCTGGGCAAGCTGGCGGTGGTGGTGGCCTCGTGCCGCCGCCCCGGGGCCCTGACCGCCGTGCCCAGCCCCCTGGAGTTCTGCGATGATGCCAACCCCGTGGACAACGAGTACTTCTTCGACCGCAGCTCGCAAGCATTCCGCTACGTCTTGCACTACTACCGCACCGGCCGCCTGCACGTCATGGAGCAGCTGTGCGCGCTCTCCTTCCTTCAGGAGATCCAGTACTGGGGCATCGACGAGCTCAGCATCGACTCCTGCTGCAGGGACAGGTACCCGAGAGGCGCGCGGTGGCTGGGCCGGGAGGCGGGCGCAGCGGGGGAGAGGGCAGCAGAGGTAAGATAGGAGCTTCACAGGAGCCTCGCAGGATCCAGGCCTCAGAGTACCTGAGGCCATTTCTGAGCTGTTTAAGGTCGGGTGGCGGTGATGTCTGGAAAGCGTCAGAGCCACCTTTGGACTGGAACTTTTGGAACCTCTTCCTTTTTTAATGAACGTGTGCCGACTCGTTTTGAAGGTAAAGGAGGTCAGGCCTGAAATAAATATTTGATGATGGAATAAATGAGTCAGAAAAGCTGTAATCCAAAAGATGCATGTATAGAGATGGAGGTCTCTATCATTTATCACTTATCAGAGCTAGAACACTAGGGAGCTTTATCATTTATCAGATCTAGAACACTAACTTTATTTTCTTTTTATTTCTTTATTCTTTTTTGACATTTTTTAATGTTCAGTTAGCCAACGTATAAATACATCATTTGTTTTTGAAGAACACTAACTTTAAACTTGGAGGGAGAACTGCTTTAAATACAGGAGATAAAAAATTGGTTCCTTGACTGGGAATGTTTGTGGGACTTTGATGATGACTTTGCTGTTATCTTGGTATTAGTGCTAGTTCTTCATGAACTAAGTTGTAATGTAAGTTTCCATTACACACACACAAAAGTTCCATATGGCAAACTTACGTTCTTGCATTAAAATAGATTTGTTGTATATAAATCTTTTTGTATAAACCTCTACCAAGAAAGGGTCATTTTAAAAATAATAATCCTGAACAAATTTTGAGTACTGTGGGAAGGAGACAGCCTGGGTAAAATATGAATGGACATTTCCTGCATTTTACTAACATAAAAAGCATGACCTCACTGCTAAGTTTAATTTTCTTTTGACATCTATATTTTTGAAAAGTTAGATTAATCACCAAGTTGTTTTCTCTAAAAGATACTTCAGAAGAAAGGAGCTGAGTGAAACGTTAGATTTTAAGAAGGACACAGAAGACCAGGAAAGTCAACATGAGAGTGAACAGGACTTCTCCCAAGGACCTTGTCCCACTGTCCGGCAGAAGCTCTGGAACATCCTGGAGAAACCTGGATCTTCCACAGCTGCTCGAATCTTTGGGGTCATCTCCATCATCTTTGTGGTGGTGTCCATCGTCAACATGGCCCTGATGTCAGCTGAATTAAGCTGGCTGGACCTGCAGCTGCTGGAAATCCTGGAGTACGTGTGTATTAGCTGGTTCACCGGGGAGTTTGTCCTCCGCTTCCTGTGCGTGCGGGACAGGTGCCGCTTCCTGAGAAAGGTGCCGAACATCATAGACCTCCTAGCCATCCTGCCCTTCTACATCACGCTTCTGGTAGAGAGCCTGAGTGGGAGCCAGACGACACAGGAGCTGGAAAATGTGGGACGCATTGTGCAGGTGTTGAGGCTGCTCAGGGCTCTACGCATGCTAAAGCTGGGCAGACATTCCACAGGTATTCAAATTTCAGTGATGCTTTTTAATTTGCCATTGTTTGTAATCATGTGCTTGACTACACAGTCCAAGAGAAGTGACTGTGAATTGATACTCTGAATTACCAACTCCCACCCTTTACCCAACCAGGATCTCCAAAAAGGTGTTGGGAAGCAAAATCCTGAAGATTTATAGAGGAGAAGATATCTCTCCCACTCCTTCTCTCCATAAGACAAGTGAAAAAACAGTTTGACTGCTTGTTAACCTCGATTTTTTTACCCAATGCTCAGAAGTTGTACAAAAATTAAAGATTACTCTGCCTGTAGAAGGTTCTAGATAAAATATGCATGAACAGCATATAAAGAGATGCATAAATTATTCATGATATATAGGGACATAAGCCAGTTTCTCTTCTGTGTCCAAGGAAGGGCTTACCCCACACGTTCCTAGGCAAAAAATAAAGTCAGTCTTGTAGGGCTTTCTTCAGCCATGGGGAAAGTGCGATGACCAGGCACTGGTGGCCATCCCATACTTTTTGAAGAGATAATAGATATATTTGCTTTGGAAGAAAGCTGAAGACACTGATTAAATGCTTTAATGCTTTAGTTAGTATCTGAGAATTTTTCTTGTCCGTAAACCTGGATGCATGAGAGAGATGGTAACAGGAATTCCTTAAAATCTAATGAAAATCTAATGAACGCTCTCCCTAGAGAAATCCTCACACAACACTCAGTTGTGCATGAAAGTTAGAGTCAAGGTCTGGGGTGGTCACACAAATCCATTAAGGATGATTCTTGAGTTCCTAAGGGCAAGAATTCTCAGTGGCTGGTCCTGTAGCTGTTGGATGTTCTGGAGTTCCCTTATGTTAGATTTTAATGAAAATAAGAACCCTTTGAAAAGCTTGTTAACAAGCAAATTCTGAGCCCCAATCTGTGATGAGACAGATTTTAATATTTGGGGGTGGGTTGAGAAGCATACATTTTAACAGGCTCACAAGGGATTTTGGTGGACTCCACTTTAGAAAACGCAGTAGGAGTAGGAGTAGGAGGATACCGTGTTAAGACAGTACATATTAACGCAATACACAAAATACAAGTAATTTAGCTAGAAAGTCCCATTACCACCTTATTTCCCTAAATATATGCCTGACTGGTCACCTAAACGAGGTTGAGGGTCATTGTCTCTCCCTCTTCATATAGGGTGAACTTAACTTCAAATATGTTTTTTCCCCACATGTCTGAAGTAATTAGGACTCCTCCTAACATAATTTTGGTAGTGTATTTTCCTAGCTAGTTTCACAGAGCAGGGATTTGATAATGGGGTTTCCAACAACTTTTAGAAGTACCACTCTTTGTTTTCTGACACACATAATAGGATGCTTTCTCCTAGTATTTATAAACTCCTTACAAGATTCGATTTAAAAACACCCAGTGAAGACTACATTTTTTCCCAAAAGAAAAGAAAAAGAAAATAATAGTAATTTACACCATGTCACCTCTTCAAAGTTTTTTTTTTTAGTTCCAAAGCAGTACAAAGTATTAATAAAGCCTTAATTTATTGAAAGGATATGAAAGCTTACATAAATATTTGACAATTTTATGTTGTGCATCACATTTAGCAATTGATGACATATTTCCCTATGTATTAACTATAAATACAAGTTGAGAGGTATTCTAGAATAACAGGAGGACAATGGTGGGCCAGAGAGCTAAAGTGTAAATCCTGGCTGTGTAGCTTTGTACTAGACATGCCACTTCTCTCTGTCTCAGTCTCCTCATCAGGAAAATGGCATAATAATTGCATCAATCTCATATTGTTTTTTGAGTATTATCTGAGTTAATAGATGTAGCATACAGAAATTCTGACCACTTTGTGTTTCTTTACAAAATTATTTAGAACATTTCATCTTGAAATGAAAACAGTCTACTAAACACTGCTTTTTCTCATGCTGTCAATATATTTCAGAAATGCAATTCAATGTAGACACATCAAGGCCAGTTTCCTAAAAGATATTCTAAAAAAAAAAAAAAAATCTTTTGAAGCTAAATGTCAAAATTAATGTTCCTTAATCTTTAAAAGTAGCTGGTAAATAATTTAAGAATATCTTAAAGTTTTAAGAACAAAATTTAAAAATAATGAGAGCACAAATGGGATTTTAATGCAATTTCAAATACTTGCTAGTGAATAAAGATTAAAATGATTCTAAAAGGTATTACTCTGACCTTCAGAGACAGCCTGACCTTCAGGCTGATATGACTTCAAAATTTTTAGCAGTGTTTATGAAATCTGATGCCGGGGGAGATGCCATTTTCAACCTCTAGTCCCATGATGGGCTCATCTGACTCTCCTTAGGGCTGAGTTTCTCTGGAGATGGGATTGGACTCTCTTGGGTATCACATAGGAGTAGGGAATGCAGCAGTGCCTCATAGTGAGTGAATTTCCTAGTAGCTTCAGTCCCCCGTACCTTTTCGCAGTGAAAGAATAATCTGTATTCAGGTCTATCTCCTTACAGAAAAGCAGAAATCCTATGTACTCCAAGGAAATGTTTCCCTATAGCTTTGGTACTATGGGTGCGAATTTGAGTACATGTCACAGGAGTTCAGAAATCCCTCATGATAAGCCTTTAAGATGCCCTGTGGACGGTGAACGTGGTCTCATCTCAGTGCGGTCACTGAAGCCTAACTTGTTCCTGCTGGTTCACTTCCTTCTCCTGGTGGACACTCTTTACTGCTTCTGGCTTTCAGACAGCAATGCCCTGATTATGTTCAGCTTCGTTAGGAGGGTGAATAAAGCAGACACATAAAATGTAAGGAGACAGCATTAAACTGTGTGCCAAAGTGATGCACGGAAAAGCAGGCCTGGCCAAGTGAGCCCTCCACGTGCCACGCGGCAGTGGACTAAAATGTCATTCCTGCCATCATCCCCTGCCTGCCTTGTAACCTCATCTGTCACCTTTTGTGGGTGTTTCCATAGTAGGTGTTTAGTAAATGTATAAGTAGATGAATGAACCTAACTAGACTTCTTTCTATCCTTTGCAATCGGGCCCCACCAACGAGACTATGAGCTCCCCGAAGGAAAAGATGATGATGTATCATCTCGGTATCCCCAGAACACTGCCCAATGCTGGAGACATGTTAGATGTGAAATGCATGTTTGTGGGCGGAGAGCCGGGCAGGAGAGGGGAAGAAAGGGAAATGGAAGGTGGCGAGGGGAGGAAGGGGTGCCAGTGACTGACGACAGTTGTTCTATTCCAGGATTACGCTCCCTCGGGATGACAATCACCCAGTGTTACGAAGAAGTCGGCCTACTGCTCCTATTTCTGTCTGTGGGAATTTCTATATTTTCAACTGTGGAATATTTTGCTGAGCAAAGCATTCCTGACACAACCTTCACAAGTGTCCCTTGTGCATGGTGGTGGGCTACAACATCCATGACCACCGTGGGCTACGGGGACATTAGACCAGACACCACCACGGGCAAAATCGTGGCCTTCATGTGTATATTATCAGGAATCCTTGTCTTGGCCTTGCCTATCGCCATTATTAACGACCGCTTCTCCGCTTGCTACTTCACCTTAAAGCTGAAGGAAGCAGCCGTCAGACAGCGGGAAGCTCTGAAGAAACTCACCAAGAATATAGCCACCGATTCCTATATCAGCGTTAACTTGAGGGATGTCTATGCCCGGAGCATCATGGAGATGCTTCGGTTAAAAGGCAGAGAAAGGGCAAGTACTAGGAGCAGTGGGGGCGATGATTTCTGGTTTTGAATTCACTTTCCATTTATGTACAAAAGCTTGTGTACAACTAAACCCAACTGATAAAGTCTTGATATGGATGTCTGTGTACTGTTGAAGAGTCTCTTTTGAGTATCACCCGTGTTAGTTTTTACTGATACATTGCTTGGTCTGCTAGAATAGTTCAGGTCCCCCAAACCAAGTGCACACTGAGTCTCACCACTAGTCATTTAACACAACCCAATACAAGGAGGCCAAATGTTTGAATCGTCAACTAGAAAATAAGAGTGCAATACAAACCACAAAGTTTAAAGCTTACGTATCACTGATTTTAGAAGTTCTTTGCATCACTAATTTAAGAGAATGGGAGTTAAGCTGCGTAGCCCAGAGCAAAAATAAGTGAATATTTAGGAACATCCTGAACGACTTGGCTATTTAAAGACCTTCTCCAAGTAAATAAATCAGTCCTTTCTCCATCAGTTAAAGCTGTTAAATACAACAATTCTCTTTGCAAGCAAAAATCCCCATTTGACGGCCATAGATGGTGACCCTGTCTTCTCTCTGATGCAAACCCCTGGTCACAGAGGGACTAAGTTCTGATTCCCATTGTTACCATCTGAGGTGGGAACCCCCAAATTGCTTAGCCAACAGCAGAAGAGGCTTTATAGAGACTTCGAGAACTGTGCCTTCTCATCCTCCCCACTGATTGCATTCCTGTAGCCTACGGCAGGTGTCTTCCGCATCCCTGGGAAATCAGAGGGTCTTCAAAAATCTCTTTATTCATGTGGTGTTCAAATTGTCTTTAAAATCACAAATATAAAAATGTGAAGTTGTGAACATCCTAAATATAGATACTGAAATTACTACATAGTCTTATTTCATAAAATGAGAATGATATGTTGACTGATACCACCAGTTGAACTGGAAGATGTTTTATTTTTTAACAAAAAATATGATAGATCTCTGAGTGCTGGGGAATACAGCAAATGTTCAGACTGCATCCATGATAATGATAGAATTCATGGACATTCTGTTGTATGATTAAAACCCAAAGCTCTACACCTAAGAATTAGTTTATGATTCCCAATAGTCTAGTGGAGGAGATTTTAAAAACTAATACTTGCATTTTCAGTGTGTTTAGTAGTGCCTCCAAGGGGATGAAATTGGTTCTTGGGGGCAAAAATATGAGTCCCTTTATTCCTAAAACAGATATATACATGCAGTACACGAATAGATTATATAGAGGATAACTATGGTGTTAAAATCTCGTGGGGTGGAAAATTAGAGGAAAAAATGCTTTGGAGGCTCTTTGCCAGGGTTAGATTGTGCTAAGAAATACACATTGAGAAACACTGCTTTAATATATGGCTATACCATAGTTCACCAAGTCTATGTAAAACAGCCTATTGTATTATGAACCACAAAAAAACAGGGAAGGGAGGAAAGAGGGAAGGACAGAAGGAAGAAAGGGAGGGAGAAGGAAGGAAGGGGAAGGGAGGAAAGAGGAGAGAAGCCATTCCATTATAAGAGGCCATCGATTATAAAATGCATCCAGATTTTGGATATGTAAAAATTTTAAATATGCATCTTAAATCAATAAAATATCATATATACTACCTCCGGTTTTCTGGTATGCATGCTTAAGCTCTGAAAACATTTTCAGTGATGTCATGAGTTTCAGATTGTATGCTAAAACATTTTAATCCACTTGGCTTATTTCCACTTCTCCCAAATATTATGAAAGATTTAAGAGATATGAATGGTAATAAAATAAATATTTTCCCTCTTACACAATTCACAGGTGCTGGAGTATAGCATAGGGCCACTAGTTCTAGTATAAATTCCATCCATAGTCTAAAGATGAAACAGAAGTTAGGTATAGAAGCCAAACTTCCTGTGGCTTCTCTAGAACTCTCCCCATTAAGAATAGTTGCTCTGATCCAGGTTTGTGTTCTATACTCATTGTGTATGCTGTTATTAATCCCAAAATATCCCTATTAAACAATTATTATTATGCTGGTATAAGTATTAGTTTATTATATTTATTCATTCAACAAATATTTATTTAGGACCCATCTGTGGGCTGGGCACTGGAGATTCTTAAACCAGACTAAGTCCTATTCTCTTATATTTAATATTCTATCTGAGGGTTTGAGGCGAACACAGATGGTTAAAAAAAAAAAAAAATTGAGATATAAGAAGGTAAAATAACCTGCCTAAATTCACACACTCCACATACTGGTGACAGAGTCCGGAATGAACCCCAATC
Source organism: Mustela putorius furo (assembly GCF_011764305.1). Taxonomy (NCBI): domain Eukaryota; kingdom Metazoa; phylum Chordata; class Mammalia; order Carnivora; family Mustelidae; genus Mustela; species Mustela putorius. The sequence continues at coordinate 13,300,636 of NW_025421322.1, read as the reverse complement.
TGCTGGACCCCAAAAAAGATACTCCTGAAAGTCATATTATAGATTTCATTATTCCCACACAGCCTGGGGATAGGGATTCATTTCATAGCCAGGCAAGCCAATTTCTTGTGGATAGAGAAGTTGCCTTAAGAAAAATTTCAGCTTATTCTCAGAGGTGGAATGGTGCTTATAAGGAACAGCTATTGGGTCCCTGGGTGGCTCAGTGGGTTAAGCCACTGCCTTCAGCTCAGGTCATGATCTCAGCGTCCTGGGATCGAGTCCCGCATTGGGCTCTCTGCTCGGCAGGGGTCCTGCTTCCTCCTCTCTCTCTGCCTGCCTCTCTGCCTACTTGTGATCTCTTCTGTCAAGTAAATAAATAAAATCTTTAAAAAAAAAAAAAAAAGGAACAGCTATTGCCATGCTTTACAGCCATTATTAGACAAGAAAAATATCTGTAGAATAATTAATAGCTAGAAAAATGCAAAAACTGTATGTATTCCATAGAGATACATTTTTCTACCATCAAAGATTCTTAACACGTACTTCGTAAATGTGATATGTTAGCAGTATATATTTTGTCAAGATGTGGACATTTCAAAAGAAAATTTTAAATACCATCGCTTAGTCAACTTCGCTGTTAAAGTATCAGCGTACTTATTCAGCAATGTACATATAAGCCAGCCAAATTTAATTTAAATAACATGAAATAACTGTTAATTTTATATCCTGTCATTTGAAAAACATTTAATATTTTTTCACAAATGTAGGAATTATTGCTACAAAACAATGTATTTAATTTGGAAATATAAATAATGGAATTATTGGCTTTCTTTAAGCTTTTTAGAGAACACTAATTAAAAACATTTGTGTGCACAGAGGTAATGCCTGAATATCTAAAAGAGCAATTTTAAGAAGTCACTATGGTGTCTCTAGCAGAAGTGTGGCAAGATGAGCATGTGTTACTAGGTTCTTTTCTTTTATATATAAGGAATTATTGCATCTATCATTTTAATGCAAATTAGTGTTAAATATAATGTATTAGGTGCATAAAGAAGTAAACTGAGGTAGAAATCTCAGTGCTGTGTTTCAATGTGGAATTCTTACTCTGATTAAAATCTTTGACTAAGCTTTTGCAGAAAATATACCTGCTGGCCCAAGTTATCGGAGCAACAGATTATCATTGGGTAAGATTAATGCTTTGACGAACATTTCCGCTGAAACATTTTGTTAACATGAAAAACCTGCTCTTTTGAAATATTAACCATTAATATCTGTGTCTTATCAGTCCTTCAGTTCAGGTCCAAGATACCGGTTACAAATGACGTGTTTTAGGGCTTCCCTTGGTGATTTTCCTTCACAAAGCACCACCACTCCCAAACCTCTTTGCTAATACATGAAATAAAATGCCCCATAGGAGGGTTTTACTCATAAACCACACTGGCAATTGTTTATGCGGCATGTCTTTAGGGTTACTGGGAAACGTCCTCACTTGCCTTCTGTTAGAATCTCTCCCTCGCTTATCCCCTCAACTCCCCTTGCCCCGCTCTTTCTGCTGTGGAATCAGTAAGACTCAAACCCTAATTAGATCCGATCTCGTGCCTCCGTGGGCCTCCCCCACAGAGCTGATCACGAGGACAGAAAAAAAAACAACGTATGCAGACTGCTTTCATTTTTACATTCTTGCCTACAACCCCAAATGGGTCCTTAATGCTGCTAAGCAATCACACTGCAATTCCTGAATGTATTCACTCTCTAGATAAATATAGACCTCCAACACCTCCTTTTCATTGCACTTTCACTCAGAAAATAGAATCGAATTTTCCACAAGGGCCGACACCCACATGTATCCACCTACCTCCACCTGTGCCTGTTCATTCTGCCTTTCCTCCTATCATGTGGCTTGAACTGTCCATCTTCTCCCTCCTCTGCAGTTTTAGGACATGGCTTCATAGAGCCTAGCCCCTCTTCCTACTACACCATCAATTTTCCCCCTTGCTACGGGATCATTTCTATCAACATATAAGCATGATGAATTTTTCCCATCTTAAAAACAAAAACAAAAGCAAGCAAATGAATTTTTAATAACTCCTAGAATCTATGTCACCCTCTAAGAAACACTCCTCTCCCAGATCTCTTTTATGGCAAAACTCCTTTACAGAACTTTGACGCTCCATTTCTATATCCACTAATTTTTCCTCATTCTTTCTTGAAGATCCACTCAAATCAGCCTCCCTCCTCTACATATTCTAAAACTGTTCTCATGGTCAGCAATTCCCCAGCATTGCTAAACTCAATCATTCATTCTGAGAATTCATGTTGCTTGATCCATCAGCAGCATTTTACAAGAGTATCGACTTCCTTGAAGAACCTTCTTCACTTGACTTCCTCTCTGTTGCATTCTCTTGATTTCCACCAACCTCTTGCTTACTCATCTTTTCTGGTTGAGGTGTTCCATCAGCACTTAATCCCCAGACCTCTTCTCCTCTCTATTTACATTGCTTTTCTTGTTTCATGGCTTAAATATCACTGATAGTCAACTCCCAAATTTCTACCTCCGGACTAACCCTCTCGTCTCAATTCCTGCATCTTCAGATTTGTGTACGTTACTGCCTGTTCAATATCTACACCTGAATGTTCAATACATATCTCCTGATTATTTATATTTTCTTATTTATTTTTCTCCAAATTATTTATATTTTCTCCAAACTCTGTTAATTCAAGTCCTCTGAGAAGCAGATGCCAAAACGGGTGATTATTGTAATACTGATGACATCTAAGACATTTACTCAACGGTGGGGGAAGGCCTGTGAAGGATACACAGGAGTCTAGAGAACTTGGAAAGAACTTTCAGACCATGATGCAAAGCTGACACCTGTGAAGAGGAGGTAGTGAGGCGGCTTGGGTTAAAAAAAAAAAAAAAAAAAGTCTCTGATAATAGCCCAGTTCTGAGAAAATGTGAACCAACCATGGAAAGTCATGAGCAAAAGTAGCCCATATCTTTTAGAAAGGGCCCAACAGTCAGAAGGCAACAGCTCAGGCTGTCAGTCAACTGTGTTCCATTCAGGAGACCCGAGCCATGGGTTTTTATGGCAACCAAGGTCAAGCCCTGCAACTGCCCAGGTCGACTTCTCCATGCATGTTCAGAAGCAGCCCCTCCATGAATCCCATGCAACTCTTCTTCTGAGGAAAATTTTAGAAAAAGGAGTTGGTGGGTGACCAGAGCCTTCACTGCTGCAGCTGGTCTCAGAATAGCAGCTAGTCGGCATCCTCCACCTCCTCCACTATCCACAGCACCCCATCACAGCACATTATTTACCCCACTGGACCCTCGCATCCTAAGAGTTATAAAGAGAAATCTCATCTGCTTGTGCTTTTCTCTACCTCAGAGGAATATTTTATATCCGACAAAACACTTTTATCATTATGTGTACGGATGTGCACTATAGCTAGTTATGCTGCACAGAATTTTTATTGCTGTGCTACTTACTTTTATTCTTGAACAAAGAAATAGCACTAATAAAGTGATATTTCAGGGGAAATTTTCAAAATTATTTAAATTCTGTTTTATTCGTTTCTGACCATCACACTCAGTATGATACTATTTTAATAGTATCATGCTTTCATGTTTATATATTAACTTATGCAAATACTTATGCAAAACCATTGATGTAGATAAACACATTTCACTTTCAACAACATGAAGCAACTAAATGTGAAGTAACAGGGAAAATGGGTTAACTTTTGGATTTCCTTTTCACGTTCTAAGTTGAATGACATTTCTTCTAATTATATGCCACTTACTATGCCTTCTGTAGAAGGTCTATAGTTTAAGGGGTTAATTAAGAGAAAATAATGGTGATATATGGTTTTTCTACATTATTCTATTGTTCAGTACACAAGTTATTTCCAAAGAAATAATAATTGAACAAAAGAAGTTTTGACAAGTTTGGTGCATGTGCACGCACACACACATACACACACACACACACACACAGAAAGACAGAGGGAGAGAGAGAAATAAAAATTTAGGGTAATAAGTGAGATTTTGAAATTATGGGTGTATTTGGACATGTAACAATAATCACCTCGATACTTCACAATGGGTATGTAGATAGAATTTCAATCATCTATCTAAGTAAGAAAACCCAATCCTCCTTTAAAAGTAATTTCAGTTTCTGCAAACCAGGACAATTTTCCTGAAACCATGTCTTTATCCATGTCTTTGCTGTACAGCCAATGTTTTATCTTAAAGTAGTCTATAATTATTATTGTCAACTAATTCTAAATGGTACACGTGAAAATAAAAGACAGTTACAGTTGCCATGGAAACTATACTTTGTAGGAAATTCATTTCAACAAGCCTTGCTCCCAAAGTTAAAAAAGAAAACAAAAAACAAACAAGCAAAAGCACTTCATATACAGTAGTACCACCTTGACCACAAGTCATCAGGAAAAGAAAGAAAGAATAAATGAATGAAAATATAAAAATAAAACCATTCTTCTACCTTTAGCTGTACTTACAGCTTCTTTCCTTACATGAGCTAATTATCTTTAAGAATCAGAGAAAAGAAAATAACTACTCTCTGCAAAAACCACAAGGCAAAATGGTGGGATTTCTTTTTTAACTTTAAAGAAACAATATTTAATATTCTATTATTATATTATATATTATATTACATTAATTTTCATAAATGTATTATCACTGGTTGTTTGACAGATTATTAGTTCTCTTCTACTCTCTCTTTTTAGTTATACAGCCTATACATTTTTCACACAGACTAATAAAATGTGCTAACTGAAACAAACCAATTTGTTTGATTCCATATCCTCAATGCATGGACAAAGAGCTCCTATCTCGCCACTTGGCATTCATCTTATTATCTTATAAATAAATCTTCAGAGAAATTTTAGCAAATATACTTGATAGGTCAAGTAGCAAAATGATCTTTCTCATCCATTTCCAACAATTATTTTCTAGAACTGTTTTTCAGAACACAGAACAAGAGTTGTTCTTTTTATTTTTTTTTAAGATTTTATTTATTTATTTGAGTGAGAGAGCACAGAGTCAGAAAGCATGAAGGGAGGGGGGACAGTAAAGGGAGAGAAAGAAGCAGGCTCCCCACTGAACAGGGAGCCCAAAGTGGGGCTCTATTCCAGGACTTTGAGATCTTGACCTGAGCCAAAGGCAGACACTTAACGGGCTGAGCCACTCAGGCATTCCAGAACAAGAGTTTTTCATTTAATCCCTATGACACCTTTTTAAGGACATTGCATATATGCAGAGGGAGGTACTACATGAACAGGATACTTACATGAACAGGAAAACTTATTATCTAGAAACAAAAAAATATTGTGATACAATTTGTCCAATCCCTATCAGAATTGGCAAGAACAATATAATAGTCTTTGTCTTCCCTCTTTCAAATTTCAAAAACTGGTAGATTTGTGGATCAAAGAATGTGTTATGAAAGAAAACACACATCTTGAGGTCAAATAAAAGTAATTTTCTTAAAACAAATATTATAGCCATTTTTGTTAGTTGTGTCATATTTCTCTGTGTTATAATTTTAATACCAAGACCACATCTCTATTAGAAGTAATTACATGACTCCTAGATTTAGGAACAAAGTTTACTGTTTTATCATACAGAATGTGTTATTTTTTTTAACCGCAGATCAAAAACAGTGAATGGATGATGAAATGAATGGAGTTGGGACCACTATTTTTTAAATGAAGGGGTTGGACTAAAATGGAATGGAGATAGAAGGGAAGAGAGCAGAATGGGAAGGGATGGAATATAAAACAACACAGTAGAGAATATATTAAAGCACATCTCCTGAGTCCCAAGGAAGAACTAGACACATCTCCAAAAAGCACCGCACCAGATTGTTACAGTGGGGAAGGGACACAGGCAGAACGCACCCACTGGAAACACCCAGGCGTGGGCTAGAAAATGAGGACTTAATTTTATTTCTTGATTTTGTGGTGTCTGATTTTGTCTGTTATTATAACTGGCATATTAAGATTTTACAATTTAATCTTGTATTACCATAATTTACAGTGGTTTGTGAACAAGGAGAAGCAATTTTTCCCTCCTGGTGGTAAAATCATATATTCCAAAGAGGTTTTTGTTACGAACTTTCTGTGCATTTTTTGAAAGGTTATTGGTAGTATGACAGTCTCTTAGTTGATGGTGACAGTAATATCTCAATTAAATTAAAACAAATTATCTGTAAAAAGATTGCTTTATCATGTTAAAAAGTGATAATGTGAAAATTATAAGAAATGTTTAAGATCTAATGCTGGAACTTAAAGACTAAGTAGTGACAATGTTTGAAACAAATTACCTCTGTACCTCAACAAACCCATATTTCATTTGAACTTTATGCTTTAAAAATAATTGATGACAAATTTAGAAAATAATTTTATTACATGTACAAATCTCAAGAAAAATAACAGATTTCAATATATTAATTTTAATGATGTCCCAGCAAATGATAGATTTAAAACTTTGAAAGTGAAAAAATATTGGAAAATATAACAAATTGACTTGTCAATATGTCCCTGCAATATTTTCAAAGAAAAGAATTAATTTATCTATATAATTCCCTCATTCCTATGACTGCTAATCTGAAAGGCATTTTTACTTTATTTAGTTCATAATTTGGGACATAAAAGAAAATTAAGAGCTCACATGACTTCCCCAAAAATTATTCCTACAGTATGTATGGAAATAAAATGTGTGATTTTTTAAATGTTATACCAGCTGAAAAATTCAAAACTATACATCTTAGTGATATCATGATATCTAATATTTTTGTCAAAAATTAATTAAACTTATTATATCATCCTGAAATATATTTGTTGTCCCAGGAAAAGTTTAGTAGAGACTGTGTTGGGAGATGATTTGCCATGTGTTTCTTGCATTTCTACATATCTTGCAAACAGAAACACTGATAGTTTTGCTCCAAAATATCTTCTCAAAGATGTCTATATAGCAAGAAATGTTGGGGTGTTGAAGAAAGTATCTCCTTTGACACAAGGGACATCTGTATGATGTCCAGGATAATAAAGATAACGTCTTTCTTTGAGCGAGATTTTGGACATATTTACTTGAAGCTTTTCAAAAGATTAGGGTTTTCTTAGGGTTTTCTTAAATTGAGTTTCTCAACTGTGACACACATTGACTTTGTGTGCAGCCTTTACCACAGCTACTTCCATGTCACCCACATGGGATTTAGGAAGCAAGAGAAATATTAATCTCATGCTACATCATTCGCCATGAATAATAAGTTCTTCATCTCTGTCCCAGGAGTCTCATGTATTTTACCAGGAAAAGGGCAAAATCTCAGACATCTCACAAGTCTTGACAGATTGGGAGCTCAAAAGTGAATTTTATATTTTTCTAAATGTAAAGCAAGTGCAGTTGGCAGTTATTTTCTATGTGGTATTTTGGTAATAAAAGTGGTATATTTAACTGGCATTTTAAGCTTTCTTTATGGGCTACACTTTTGGGGGATAAATTAACAATACTGTCAACATATGTGAAGGCTTCCAAAAGTATTATTAGTATGGCAAACAGGACTCAAAGTCATCACCCTATCTTCCACATGTTCCCAAAATATGGTGTATCACATTGAAGAGGGCATTTAAACTGAAGGAAATAAATGAAATAAAATTGGAAGTATATTTACATCTTATTTCTCAGTCTCAAACTTTTAATCATTACTTGATTGAAGAAAATAGAACAACTTTTAGAAGAAAAATCCATTTGCTATTCAAAACACTGCATAAATAATTAATTAAATTTCACACCTAAGAGGAGTAAATTATTATAATGCACTCATTACTGTTCCTCATAACAATTATTACAACTTGGTTCTTCATTTACATTGAAAGGTAATTGTCAGATATTTTATTTATCATAAGTTTGGATCAAGATTAATTCATTCTTTATATTGTGAACCAGAGAGAGGAAATTATTATTATTCACAACTTAATTGGCCTAGAATTTTCATCCTTGACGAAGATGGAGGAATGGAAGGAAAAAACTCAACCAGGCATAAACAGTGTGCATAACTTTATCTTTGTGTATTATGCACAGCCAGATATACTTATCATGTTAAATTAAATATTTTCTAATTTGTAGAAAGTTGGCTTCATAATCTTTCTTATGCTCTAACAGACATTAATAAAATGATGCTTGATATGAAAATAGTTCTGTAGAAAAGGCAAACTTTATCTTAGATGTATGTGTGTACACATATGTCAGGGGAATGTATTTCTTACCACAGTGTCTTTAGTATTTGAAAACAAAGAAACTATTGATCAAGGTTTTCCAGGGAAATAGAGTCAATAAGATATGTGTGCGTGTGTGTGTGTGCATGTGGGTATGTATATATATATATCTCTGACAAGTGCGTATGTATCTATTTACATGTATATATGTATATTTGTTTGTGTGTATATATATATTCAATATGATATATATGTGTGCATAATATGAACTTTGATCCAATATGTCCTGCAGTTGGCAATCTAGAGCCCCAGGAGAGCCAATGGTGTGGTTCCAGTCTGAATGCTAGCAGGCTCGAGACCCAAGAAGAGCCAGTGTTTCAGTTTGAGTCCAAAGGCAGAATAAAACCAATGTCCCAGTTCAAAGACAATCAGGCAGGAGAGTTCCCTCTTACTCCACCTTTTTGTTCTATTCAGGACTTGAACTGATGAGATGAGGTCCGGGGGGGGGGGGGGACATTAGGGGGAACAACCTTTACTTAGGCTACTAATTCAGATGTTAATCTTATCCAGAAACACTCTCACAGACATATTCAGTAACATTTGACCAAATATCTGCATTACCCATGGCCTCATCAAGTTGACACATAAAATTAACCATCGCATCATGTAAACAAGAGAAGAAACCCAAGTATCCAGATGCGCAGAAATTTATCCAAGGCTGCACCATAAGGGAAGGATCCAAGAGGCACCCCTGGGTTTACCTCACTTTAAATCACCCTTCTGCACTAGAGCCAAATAGAATTGGGTATTTTTCAGTATTATAGTAAGGGGAAGCATAAGGTAATGTCACAAAGAAAACATTTCTCCTTAAAAAATATGCTCCTGAATCTCATAGTAATTACTTCTGCAGTTACTAAAGAAAACTACAACTCCCATAAATTGTAAACCAGCAAAGATATTCTTTCTCTGGAACTATGATAAAAGTCTGGAAATATAATTAGGCATAGCCTACCTATGTTCCTAGCCCCACATAGTATAATGTTGCTATCATTTTTCCTAATCTACATTTGAGGTGAAGCTAAACTGAGCATGAATGGGAGCTACTTAAGACTGAGAAACAGAAAACACAAGAGCTATTAGCCCTGAAAAAAACTGTAGTACAATGAGGATCTCAAGTGTCACTGTTACTCATATTTACCTGATTTACCAATAAATCATTCAATTATTTTCATGTTCAACACTAGGACAGTTAGTTATTGTATGAGTCAGGGTTCTCCAAAGAAATAGAACCAATGGAGCATGTGTGTGTGTTTGTGTGTGTGTGTGTGGGTGTGTGTGTACGTGTGTGTGCAGAAAGAGAAGGATTTTAAGTCATTGACTCACACCACTGTGGAGATTGACAAGTTCAAAATCCTCAGGGTGTGGTAAGCCATCTGACCAGAGGCCCAGTGTAGAGCCACGATTTCAGTTGGAAAGCTTTCTGCTGATAGAATTCCTTTTTTCTTGGGGGAGGTCAGTCTTATTCTTAAGGCCTTCAACTGTTTGGATGAAGTCCATTCACATTATGGAGGACAATCTGTTTTACTCAAAATGTACTGATTTAAATGTTAATCTTATTCAAAAAAAAGAAAACTTCACAGACACGTCTAGAATAGTATTTGAAGAAATATCTGCATATTATGGCCTACCTAAACTGACACATAAAATGAACCATCACACTTATACATGAAAAAATGTTTAACATTATCTGTCAGTAGGGAATTTCAATTAAAACAATGTGATACCACCACATATATAAAACCTGACAATACCAAATGTTGGCAAGGATGCATAGCAGCAAGAACTCCTCTTATTTGCTGGTGGGAATGCAAAAATGAAACATCTGCTTTGGAAGATATTTTGCAGGATTTTTTTTTAAGTTTTATTTATTTAAGTAATCTCTACACCCAACATGGGGCTCAAACTCATGACCCCATAGTCAAGAATCACATGCTCTTCTGACTGAACCAGCCAGGCACCCCTAACTTGCAGTTTCTTAACTAAAAAAAACTATTCACATTCTTTGGTATTCACCCAACTAATCTGAAAACTGATGTTCACATTAGAGCCTGCCCGCAAATACTTACAGCAGCTTCGTTCATAATCACCAGAAAATGGAAGAAAGTAACATATCCTTCAGATAGTGAACAAACTGTGGTACATTCAATGAATGGAATATTATTCGAAAATTTAAAAAATACTAGTTATGGAGTCATGGAAAGATAAGGAGGAACCTGAAATGCATATTGCAAAGTAAAAAGGCTATTTACAGTATGATTCCAATTATATGATATTCTGGAAAACGCAAAATTACAGAGACAGTAAAAAGATCAGTGATTTCCTAGAGTTGATGGTCAAGGAGGAGGTATGAGCAGGTAAAGCACATGGAGATTTTTAGTGCCATGAAATCGTTCTGTATATGACATTGTAATTAAAGATACATGACAGTATGCATTTGTCAAAACCCATAAAAATTTACAGCACACAAAAAAATTCTAACGTCCACAAAATTTTTAAAAATAATAATTTAGGAGGTCAGGGGATTCAGGAAGGAATGCAGACTGTGACAAGGGAATAAGTATATATCAATATCCAAAACATTCACTGAAGAAGATGGGAGAAAATGTGCTGACATAAGTAACTTTGGAAATGAATGGGTTCTATGCAACTAAAGGCAAAAGGAACTGCACGTGAGAGCTGTAATCTAGCGGACAAAGCTCTTCCCTATGGGGGAGTCTCAATTTTAGGCATTCACAATTTTAATGCTGCTATACACCTATATTGACCCACAAAAATTAAGTAAACAGATGGCAGATGGTAGAAGCCAAGTTGCTCATTGTTGGGGTGGAACTTCACAGGTAAGTAAGGAGCGAGGGCTTTAATGACCCATATAGTACTGATGAGATGGATATATCAGTATGAATCCATGTTTAGTTGAATATAAAAATGGTTAAGATATAGTAATACTTATACAATTGTATAATGGGGCTAGAAGAAACAAGGCTCCAGCAGCCTTGTTTTGCTTTTTCTGCAAATCACAAACTACTCTAAAAAAGGACATTTTTAAAAAATGAAGTGATTTGAAACGTATATCAATTTGTTTCTGTCTTTAACAATGTCTTGCATCAAAATATGTTATTTTGGGGACACTGGGGTGCCTCAGTTGGTTAAGCGACTACCTTCGGCTCAGGTCATGATCTTGGAGTCCGGGGATCCAGTCCGACATCGGGCTCCCTGTTCGGCAGGGAGTCTGCTTCTCCCTCTGACCCTCCCACTTCTCAAGCTCTCTCTCTCTCTCTCTCTCATTCTCTTTCTCTCAAATAAATAAGTAAAATGTTTAAAAATATTTTTAAAAAATAAAAAAATTTTTTTAAATATGTTATTTCTGTTCCATAGAAAAAAGAAATTAAGTCATACAAAGGGGACATGATTCACTGAAAGTCTCAGGTTATTTCTCTAGTTTCTTCTAGAACAGTTTCTTCTTGTTCCAGAAGAAACAAGAACTCCAGCTCTAGCACTTGCCGTTTCTAATGTCATTCTCAAATAAAAACAACCAGAGGTTGTTAGAAAAACCATTGATTCTAGGCCTGAGGCAGGAAATACACAAGATGAACCCAGAGCACTTTATAATGCCAGACACTAAGAAAATGGAGAAAAAAAAAATTACCAAACACGTGTTTTGGGTCTATGTCAAAAGGGCACAGAAGTCAACTATAATAGCTTCCAGTGACCCAAGTCAGACTGATCTGAGCAACAAAGTAAATCAAGTAATGCTATACTATAACCCATAGTATAAAATAAACATTTATGGGCTCATACTGATATAAAACAAAGGATGAAATAAATCAATAAATAAGGGAGAAGAGACAAATCTTCCATGAAGAAAAATTCCAAATAATGCATGTAGCTATTCTGTCCTAAGAACAAGGGGTTTAACTCCACACTCAGTAAGTGTTGGGTGTGTATAGAAACTTTCTTGGAAAGATTATAGCATGGACGGGGGAAACAAAAGATTTACAATGATCAAACTTGACAAACACACTTTCATGTCATCAAGGTCAACACCAACAATCATAAATCATGTTGATGGTACATACACTGGATATATGAGGAAAACGAAACTTTACTTCTATGATCTTCCTCCCCCAACCCATAACCCTCGTCCAATCATGAGGAAACTATCAGACAAATTCCAAGAGAAGGGCACTCTGCAATATTCCTGACCAAACCTCAGAAATGTTCAAGGCCATCACAAACAAGGAAAAGTATGGGAAATCCTCACAGCAAAGGAAAGCCAAAAGAGGCATAATGACTAAATATAATGTGGTATCCTGAATGAAATCCTGGAATGAAGAAAGATAACTGGCAAAAACTGAGGACATGTGAATAAGCTATGAACTCTGGTTAACAACTTGGCATTTTTATTGGTTCATCAGTAATAACCATGTGCCATACCAATGCAAAATGTTGATTATAAGAGAAACTTGGTGAGGTTGCATGTGAGAACCCTTTATACTACATTCTCAATTTTTCTGCAAATCACAAACTACTCTAAAAAAGGACATTTTTTTAAATGAGGTGATTTGAAACATATATCAATTTGTTTCTGTCTATAACAGTGTCTTGCACCAAAATATATGTTATTTCCATTCCATAGAAAAAAGAAATGAAGTCATACAAAGGGGAAATACATGAATCACTGAATATCTCAGGTTACTTCTCTAAATAATTCACTTGATACTTAAGGTGATCAAGATATGGATAACGTTTAATAATGCAGTCCTTTAAAATGCAGAGGTGGGAAAGTTACAATTTCAATGAAATATGGGGGTTATATAAAATTTCCTTCTGAATTACATTTTAATTATTAAAAATAAAATGCTCATTTAAATTTTTAATCAAATTCTACATCATCCACACTGCATGTAAACATTCAATTCTAGATGGATTTTTTTCTCTCAGGCTTACTGGGTCTATCCTTATATCAGCATAATTATAAAGGGCACTAGCTCTATCTTTGCTTGTATTAAGAGAGACATATCTCCTCCAAAGAAGCTCACAGAACAGTTACATGCATAAACGTAGATCAGTTAAGTTTGGCCTATATATTTAAGAAGGAACTTTTATTGTGTTGTTTATTCAACAACACTGCAATCCCCCTGATCAAGATCAGTAAAGGGTCTCATCTATTTTCCTTCCCTCGAAGGCTGGAATATAGTCATCTCATTGGCTGTGAAAAACTGCTGAGTTAGCATGTGGTTCCTGTAAGAAAGCATTTGCTTCTCTGAAAGACAATTCTTTTTCAGAAACTGTCTCTTTTATTCTTCTTCTTTCCATGCCATTCTGTCAAAGATTAGGTTTTCTTTTCTTAGGCAAGATGGAAATTCTAAAATGCTGTACAAATACAATGTATTATCATGGCATCATTACTATTATTTTCCCCCACTTTTTATTTAAATAAATATTTCTATCCATATAATCTACCCAAATGGGGTTACCACACAGAGAAACAAACAAATACTTGTATGAGATTTTTACTCATTTCCTTTTTAGTGCTTTTATTTTTATTGCTATTGTTATTTTGTTATTGTTATTATTATTTTATTGTTTTTATTGTTGCTGGGTTTTGTTTTTGTTTTGTTTTGTTTTTTTTCCCTTTCTACTGTTTTCCTCCTGATTTTAGCTTTTCCTTTTACTGATGCCATCATCCTCCTTGGGAGCCTTTGACATTATAAGCAATAACAAATTCTGCACAGACCCTACCACCTGGGATCCCCTTCAGAGTATTCTTTGGATAACCTGACTAATCTGAAGTTAGCACTTTCTAAAGAAAGCAAAGACCAGTCGAGAAAAACTAGATCTTCAAACCAGTGGAATGACGTGATTAATATAACAGGTAATAATAATAACATGCAGGTATAGCTCGTGTTAATCCTATCATTGTCTAGAAAGAGAACCTTAGCACTTTGAATTGCCCACCATTGGACCCATTGGATTCCATAGGCACCTAAAAATAATGAGATGGCAGATAGAATTTGGTTACTTCAACGATTTTGTGGTACCTATCGCCCTATTTTTAACAAGGGAGCAAAAACACTCTTACCTCACTTGAGCCTCTGTACCTAGTAGTTATACCCTACCTAATAAAGAAATCAGTACCTAGGGTGCCTACCTAAAAAAGAAATCAGTACCTAGTGGCTCAGTGGATTGGGCCTCTACCTTCCACTCAGGTCGTGGTTTTGGGGTCCTGGATTTGAGTCCTGCATCGGGCTCTCTGCTCAGCGGGGAGCCTGCTTCCCCCCTCTCTCTTTGCCTGCCTCGCGGCTTACTTGTGATCTCTGTGTGTCAAATAAATAAATAAAATCTCTAAAAAAAAGAAAGAAGAAAGAAAGAAAGAAAGGAAGAAAGAAACAAAAGAAGTCAGTACCTAGAAGTGGAATAGGATGGTAACAAAATCTAAGATACAAATCATGAGTCAGAACTGGACCATACACGGTGAGAAACAGCAGTGCAGGCAGGAGACGGGACGAACCTAACCACAGCCACCGCGGACAATTTGCTAGAACAGTCATTCACTGTCGTTTGAAAACCTGCTCGTGCATTTCCTGCATCTCTAGATCTAAGGAATGTTACTGGAAAATTTCAGGGGATTTTTGTATTTGGCCACTTGCTGTTGCCTTTTGCAAGATCCTGAGGAATGGGATGAAACTCAGCAAGACCGACAGAGTCTGCAAGCAGAGATGGACCAGCTGCTTTCTGACTACTAACTGCAGGAAGATGTTGACAAGAGTCCAGTAAGCAGGGACTTTGGAAGACTGGACAATGCAGTGGCCTCTGTTGCTTAAACAGATGAAGATAAAGCTTCAGGGTGACATTTCTTCATTGTCTCACGTTAAGACTTGTTTCTCAGTGAAAGCGAGGCTTTTAACTAACTAAAGCTAAGTTGTTGCTGTTTAACTGCTGAAATAATGAAGGGCCAAGCACAGAGACTGGAAATAAAGAAGAGATTCTCCAGTCTTACTAACTGTAACAAGACGAGATCCTTGACTGTGGTTACTTTTCCACATAACTGAAAAGACCAAAGAGACTGGATGTCCTAAGTCTTTAAAAACTTGTATGGCAAATGAATTCACAAGCCGGGCTTGCAAAAGCAAATAATTACTCAACTTTAAAGCAATCCCAGATTCTAAACCAGCTTTGCAGAAAGGAATTTCTAATACTTTTCCAAATTTTCTCTGATGAGCATGTCATGATTCTATTGTCAAGCAATAGAATCAGAAGGATTTTCTTGTGTTGAATTGAGTAAATATAAAAATTCAAAAATCCCTGATGTTTACAAGCATTATATATAGTAAACAGTAATGCCTGAAGGCTTCACTTCAGTAAAGTCAGGGGCCAGATAGTCTCCAAGAAGCACAGTCAATAAGAAGTAATAAATAGGGGCGCCTGGGTGGCTCAGTGGATTAAAGCCTCTGCCTTCGGCTCAGGTCATGATTCCAGGGTCCTGGGATGGAGCCCTGCTTCGGGCTCCCTGCTCAGCGGGGAGCCTGTTTCCCCCTCTCTCTGTCTCTGCCTGCCTCTCTGCCTATTTGTGATTTCTGTCTGTCAAATAAATAAATAAAATCTTTAAAAAAAAAAGAAGTAATGAATATGAACAATCATGTATATAAAATATAATATAATAATGTTCCAGAAAAAAGTATGTACAAAATGGCATGAGAGTTTCCTAAATGAAGAAGTTGAAGGAAAAGGCTTAGAAAAAAAGAAAAGAAAACAAAGAAACAATATAAAGAAAATCAGGAAAAATGTGTATATAATAAGGAAAATCTGAAGATAGAAACTGGCCAAGATGAGATTATAAAGGATCTGGCATGTCTTGGAATCTGAAGTTTGGCCTTTATCTTTTCAGCCTGTGTATCCCACTGATCAATTATATCCTACAGATGGTTCATAGAAAATTTTATGTGGAGTATGATAATATTATCATTTTAATGATTATTTTACTGTATATTATAAAAATATGACCAGCACATAAATGCTATAATTTCAGGAGTATTATTACTTATGATGGCATTAAATTGGCTACTGCCAATCTGAGTCAGCTGAGTCATTCATTCATTTTTCCAAAGATCTTTGTAGTTCAATATAGAATTGAGTATGGTTTCCAAAAGAATCAATTGCCAATTGCCTAGACCAAACCAAGCAGTGAATCTTCCAAGGCAGTCCTGTTGGTAAGACCCGCATTATCTCTATTTAGAGCTATATTATTAACTTTCAGAGAGCCTTTGAGGTTTATTTCTTGGGAGCCAGAGTTGTAATAGCAGGCAGATCAAATAAGTCAAGCAGAGAGAGTCAATTATCATATGGTTTCACTTACTTGTGGAGCATGACAAATATCATGGAGGACATGGGGAGTTGGAGAGGAGAAGGGAGTTGGGGGAAATTGGAAAGGGAGGTGAACCATGAGAGACTATGGACTCTGAAAAACAATCTGAGGGAAATGAAGTGGTGGGGGGGTGGGAGGTTGGGGTACCAGGTGGTGGGTATTATAGAGGGCACAGATTGCATGGAGCACTGGGTGTGGTGCAAGAATAATGAATACTGTTATGCTGAAAATAAATAAATTTAATTTAAAAAAAGAGTTTACAAAGGAAAAAAAAAAGATCTAAGGTATATAGATAGATAAAATTTAGGAATTCTTGCCCAAATCACCTGAAAGATTCCTAGATATCTAAATTGAAATTATTGCGATTCAGAAATAGTAGAGAAAGTCGCAGAAACCAAGTAAGATGCTTTATTTAACTGAAGGGACAGTTTTCCATGGAGGACAACTCTTCAGAATTGAAGTAACTTCAAGACTGTGAGGTAACTGATACACTGAAAGAATGCAGTGGAAACAAGAGTTGAAAGCCATAAGTAACCTTGAATAGGTAAAGAGCTCTATGGAAATTCACAGAACACTTTGGGAATTTGAATCAATTTTATAAGAGTCATAATGTGCAGAAAGATCCCAGGTAACACACTAAAACAGATGATAAAAGTTAGTTGACGGCAAACAGAATATGCCATTGTCTGAATGGTGTGGTTAGGAGAAGAAAAAAGAAACTGTTCAAAACTAGGAAAGGGGCAAAAGATGAATGGGTGTCTTTTCAGTGAAATGTTTCAGTGAAGTGTTGTCTAGGAATTCCCTCGAGGAATTATCTAGTTGTATAAAATATTCTTTGATTGCCTTTCCATTGACAAGGCAATTTTAGGACTACCTAGAGACAGAAGTTAAACTGTAAAAGACTTGGTAGCAGTGCAAATGATTCATGTCCATCACAATGCAAGTGCATTATTTTTCTGGTAGAGATATTTTTCTGGGTGATGTTTTCACATGCAATGGAAAATATCACCCCAAACAGTACATTTTACTGCCCTGTAAGTTGATATTATCCAGGCTGCTGTACACACACACACACACACACACACTACACACACACCGCATAAACAAAATGGAAGTAACTAAGAATCTTGTCTCCACATTTTTCTGATGTCTTCAACACATTGTTTAACTTGAGCAAAATGTTGACTGAAAGAGAAAAAAATTACTCTTTTGAAAGGAAAGCAAAGATTTCACATATACCTTTATAAAAATCTATGTTCTAAATGCTAATCAATAATAGATTTACAGTCCTTTTGACAATAAAATAACTTTCATCTTGTCACATAGTTGCTTTCCTTTTTAAAAAAACATTTACTATCATGAAGTTGTTTTGGAACAATTACATAAATGTGGTATTTATTGTGTTTTACGTATGTTCTATTTCTATCTATAATATTTAGTATCAAATGCCAAATTTTTTTTTAAGATTTTATTTATTTATTTGACAGACAAATAGGCAGAGAGGCAGACAGACACAGAGAGAGGAGGAAGCAGGCTCCCCGCTGAGCAGAGAGCTGGATGTGGGACTCCATCCCAGGCCCCTGGGATCATGACCTGAGCTGAAGGCAGAGGCTTTAACCCACTGAGCCCCTTAAATGCCAATTTTTTTTTTAAAGATTTTACTTATTTATTTGACAGAGAGAGATCACAATAGACAGAGAGGCAGGCAGAGAGAGAGAGAGAGGGAAGCAGGTTCCCCTGCTGAGCAGAGAGCCCGATGCGGGACTCGATCTCAAGACCCTGAGATCATGCCTGAGCTGAAGGCAGAGGCTTTAACCCACTGAGCCACCCAGGCGCCTTCTCAAATGCCAAATTTTAAAGGAAGATTACTTTTTTCTAGAATTTAAAAAAAAAATGGGAAGTTTTAAAGTTTTAAGCCCAACTAATCAGGAATGCTTTGGATTAGTAGCTTTGGGGTCAAGATTTTCTGCTTCTCATTCATCGTAAGCCACAGTCCACATTAAATCTTGAAAGGATTGTAATTGTGGCAAGCTCCAGCTAACACACCTATGGAATTCAAACTAGTTCTTAAGTATAAACAATCTGAGAACCAAGAGATTTGATTGCTCTAATGCTCTGATTTAATGAAAAACCCTTCTTTAAAAAGTATATTTTTTCTTGTAAGGTATGCTAAATTCCAATTATTCTCTTCATATTTGTTTCTTTTATCCTCACTACTTTTATTTTACATGATTATCCCTCTTGATTTGAAGTTCTGAATAATGCTTTCTACAAAGACAAGAAAATAGATATTTTAATCCAGTAGTTAACATTATATCTGACTGACCAATGCAGTGGTCTATGAAAATTACTGATGAGAATTTTATCATTATAAAAATTAGAACTAAACAGCTGGATTCCCATAAGAATGCTAGCATTCTGCTTTGATTCAGCACAAATTCCTGTTACTACTAACTTACTTTGGTTGACTTAGGTCCTTGTTGTAACTCAGCTCTTAATACATAGCAATGACCAAGAAGTATTTGAACATACATCTTAAAAATGAAAAGGCAGGGGCACCTGAGTGGCTCAGTGGGCTAAGCCTCTGCCTTTGGCTCAGGTCATGGTCTCAGGGTCCTGGGATCAAGCCCCACATAGGACTCTCCACTCAGCGGGGAGCTTGCTTCTCCTTCTCTCTCTGCCTGCCTCTCTGCCCACTTGTGATCTCTGTCCGTCAAATAAATTAAAAAAATCTTTTAAAAAAAATGAAAAGGCATTGGTAAATGAAAAAAAGAATGTAAAAACTATTCTACTTCTTTCGTACTGAATGTACCTTTAACTAACGTATTTCCGTTGTGTGTGTGTGTATGTGTGTGTGTGAGTTTTAACGAGTGTTTTCTCATTACTTCCCTTATATGTGAGAACTCCAGAGGGAAACTAGGAAGAGAAAAAAATTCCATCAGAGAACAGAAATGAAAATTGGAAAATAACTAAAATGCTTTTTTTTTATGGAAGTCTGAAAATTAATACTATAATTAGGTTACCCACTTTGCTCTACTTGTTTTAGAGAAAGTTGTAACCTTATCTGTTTATAACATATTC
Source organism: Mustela putorius furo (assembly GCF_011764305.1). Lineage (NCBI taxonomy): Eukaryota > Metazoa > Chordata > Mammalia > Carnivora > Mustelidae > Mustela > Mustela putorius. Next base: position 13,280,913 of record NW_025421322.1, on the reverse strand, counting down.
TTTATATATATATATTTATTGGGCACTTTATATTCTAGACAACATGCAGGGGATATACATGCCTTAAAAAGTTATTAAGCTGTCAACGGTCCCATAATAACAATTACAGAAGAGGAATCCAAAGCTTAGAAAAGTTAAGTAACTTACCCCAAGTTGGTAAGCCTGGAATAAAGATTTAAATTCAAGACTGTCTGATTCCCCAACTGTTCTTAGCCTTCTCTGTAAATTTGGAAAGGGTATGCACCAAGTGCAATCAAAGCCACAGTGTTCATGCGAGAGCCTAGAGCAAGGTTTCCAATAGTCAGACTGAAGATCAGTATGGGAGTGTTTGCAAAGGTATCACCAGAGATACTCGTTAAACACACTAATTTTGGCACCCGAATGCCATTTAATCTGACCTAGGCTAGAATAATGTAATTATCTGTAATCCTGAATGCAAACAGGTTTGGGTGCCACTGGTCTAGCACATGGTAAGGAGAAATGAGAAATGAGAGACTGATAAATATGGCCCAAAAGCCAAAAGATTGAGAAAGGGTGGAACATGTTACAAAGAATTGGTGGAGTTGAGGTCCTACTTTCATGCCTGTGAACATTGACAACAATGCTGGAATTTCCCTTTTTTGTACATTTGCACAAACACGGATACCTGTTTGAGGTAGATTGCCAAGGAGTAGATTGCCAAGTAGACCATCTTCACCAAAGGAGAACAAGACACAATAGCTCTGATATTTTTAAGTTTTTAATTTTTACATCAGCCATATTTCAGGATACAAAAAAAAAAAAAAACATAGATATGATAGTAGGTTTGATATTGTGGACTCACTGAAAGAAGTCAGGTGACTGTATTTTGAGAACTTAGTTACTGGTTCCCATTACTCCAGGACCGGAACTTTGACTTGGAGTTAGACTCAGGTTGACTGATTCTTAAGAGCCAAATTCATAATGTTGTAAAGCCAGGAAGTCAATTAATTAATTCCAGTGGAAGACACTCTTTTTGAGTTAACAGTCTACTCAATTATTATATTCAGGACAACTTTTCCTGGACCTGGAAAAGTATATTTTTTATCAGACTATGTCTTGATGACCCTAGAATCAGAACATACATTGATAAATAATCTCAAGATTATGTTCTATAAATCATGGAAAAACCTGACTAATCTGTCCTACTGAAAATAGAGTACAGCTCTCCAGTAAAATATTTGTCAGCTAAATCAGTGCTGGATAAACAAAACATCTTTGGATTGGGAGCTTCCTTTTTCTGTCCATGTCTTAAAGTCTTGGCAGTCCTTTCTAAGGCATAGTCAAATGATTATTGCTGCTAAACCACAATCACATTGCTATTCTACTTCTATGAGATTAATCCCAGGTTTTTGGAATTTGATTTCTTAATGTAACTAGACTCTTAAGCGAAAAATGTAGTGTTATTGTTGATTCCCATAAGTAGCTAATCATACCTGTCATGTGTAATTCAGATTAATAGTTAAAGAAGAATGTAATCATCTTTCTTATTTTGTTCCTTCAGAGCCATTTCACTGCTATCTCTATGCAACATCTCAACCATCTTAGTAGATATTATGTCACCTTCCTTAGAATTCCGTTATTCCAATTATCAGAACTGTGCCAGGCTATTTTTGGTGAGAAACTGTCTGCAAAGCCTCTTTCTTTATGCAGCACATCCCCCTTGAATGAACTGAAAATTGTCACTCCAATCAAATGAAACCATATTCTCTTTCAATTTACAGCTCAGCTACTCGGTCTGTCTGCTATTTTCACTTGAAAATTACAAATGCTGACTTGTTATTCATAGAATCATGAAAAAAAATGAAAAACAGCAAATACTAAAGGGATATTTAAATAAGGAAGCAAACTCATCCATGTCAGGATTTTACTGACACGTTGCAAAAAAAAGTTGAACAGTCACATCTCGCTTAAAGACTGTGCTTAAAAACTAATGGCACCAACAGATATATGTAAATTGATGAAAGTTAAGAAAATTATTCAAATAATAGGCAATTCTCTGAATAAAGAGATGTGGTAAAATGCTAGTTCTAAGAACATGAGCCAAGAAATTAGACAATCAATAGAGTCTTTTAACTTTCCATCACATTGAGAACTAAAGCATCCATATTATGCTAATTTCACTAGGCAGTTTAGAGAAAAGATACCAACAGAGTAGAATTGGGGCTTCCACAGAAAAGAAAACAAACAAAGATCATAGCAAAGTGGAATTCAAGCCGCAAAAAGGCAAGAAATATTCTTTTTTTTTTAAAGATTTTATTTTATTTATTTGACAGACAGAGATTGCAAGTAGGAAGAGATGCAGGCAGAGAGAAAGGGGGAAGCAGGCTCCCTGCTGAGCAGAGAGCCTGATGCAGGGCTCGATCCCAGGACTCCGAGATCATGACCCGAGCTGAAGATAGAGGCTTAACCCACTGAGCCACCCAGGTGCCCCAGGCAAGAAATATTCTTGGTGGCCTGTGAAGACAGAGACACAAAACAACTTAATAAACAAATTAAAAATTTTTTTAAAAAAAGGAGACAAATTTAGCTATGAGAAATAAAGTGACTGGTAGAAAAATGTTTTCTATAGATGCAGATAAAAAGGTACATTAACAAAGGGCAACAAACAAGTTGAAACTGAAGCCATCCACAAAATGAATTTTTACCTCCCGTTAAAGAAAAAAGAATATTTTATCGTAAAATTATCCTATAAGTACATAAACCACTTTACTTAAATTTTCTCATTGTTGCCTCCTAAGAAATCCAGAAGATAAATATTCCCATTTTGATCCAAAGGGAGACAAACCATAAGACTCTTAATCTCACAAAACAAACAGGGTTGCCGGGGCTGGGGGGGGGGGTGGGGCGAGGTGGCGGGGATATGGAGAGGGTGGTTGGGTTATGGACATTGGGGATGGTATGTGCTATGGTGAGTGCCGTGAAGTGTGTAAGCCTGACGATTCACAGACCTGTACCTCTGGGGCTAATAATACATTATATGTTAATAAAAAATTTTAAAAAATATATTCCCATTTTATATGTGAGGAGAAAATGTTAAGTGACTAGATGATATTCCAGGAATTTAGAGTCAGAGCTCAAACCTAAGATTTGTATGTATTAGTTTAAATACCCATAATGGTTAATCTTTTTATTTTGAATTTTTACCTCCCGTTAAAGAAAAAAGAATATTTTATCATAAAATTATCCTATAAGTACATAAATCACTTTACTTAAATCTTTTTATAGTTAGTTTTTCAGATTCAACACCACTTATTCAAGTAATTGTTGAAAATATATCCCAGTTTCTTCTTCGGGCCTAGACTTCACATTCATTTCTATTTCTCTGCTTTGGGAACTCCATTTGGGGGAGATTTTACATTACCATAATGATTGGCTGCAGTACAAATTTATGATTTCCAACCTCAGCTTGACCTTCACTGTCGCACAATGATTATTTTACTCATCACTGGTTGGCTCCTTACCCCATTCGCAGCACATAAACCCTAGCAACAACCACTTTCTTCTCGTTATCAGTCCTCTCCCTCCTCTGCCTGCCCTGCTTCCAGCAAATTGGTTCGCCCTCTGCTCAGTTGGGACAAGGAATGTCATTCGGTATACATCTTTCCTCTATTAAAAACTTAGTTACCGGGGCGCCTGGGTGGCTCAGTGGGTTAAGCCGCTGCCTTCGGCTCAGGTCATGATCTCAGGGTCCTGGGATCGAGTCCCACATCGGGCTCTCTGCTCAGCAGGGAGCCTGCTTCCTCCTCTCTCTCTGCCTGCCTCTCTGCCTACTTGTGATCTCTGTCTGTCTAATAAGTAAATGAAATCTTAAAAAAAAAAAAAAAAAACTTAGTTACCTTTCCCCTATTCTTGCATTTTGCTTTCTGCCCACCTCAGAGAAAGAGATGCTGCTGCTTGGTCTATGTCTCTCATCTTTATTTTCTAAACATATTCCTTGTCAAACTCCTTTCATATAATCCCCTCTTTCCCTTCAAATCTGTTCCATTTCCTCCACTTTGACTTCACCTCAACTGCCTTTGATGTTTTCTTCTTCCATGCACCACCACCTCTGTTGTTGAAAAAAGTGAACACCACAGCCCAGTTACCTCACCTGTTGGTCACATCTGGCTCAGAGCACTGAACCTTGTGGCAGTTTAACAAAACTTTCTTAAATAAATGCATAAACAAATGAGTTATCTACCTTTAGGCTCCCTAAAAAAGGTTTATGAGCACAGATTTTGAGGACAGTGGTGAAAAGAAAACAAATTTGCAATTCAAAAGAATGTCTTACATGGAGGAAGCATCATTTACTGCTGTACCACTTAGTTTTCCTAACTGTCCATATTCTCCACGTCTTCTGTCCTGCTCTCTCTCCACCATCCCCACTATCCCTCCCCTCAGCTGGGAACTCCCATTCTATACTTATTCCCCTGTACATACTGTTACATTATCTATTGCTACATAACAAACATCCCAAAGCTTAGTGGCAAAGCTGGGCAGCTCTCACCATCTGCTTGAGTCAGATGGTGATGGAAACTGGAGTCATCTTTTGGCTTTTTCAGTCATCTATTTGGACAAGATGGCTAGAATAGCTGGAGTCTTACTGGCTTTTCTCTTCATGGGAGTCTCAGAGTGGCTGGATTTCCTACATGAGTTCCTTCATAGTAAGTAAGAGTTTGAAAGGCTGAGGCAGAGGAGTAAGGCTTCTTCTAACCTAGCGTTATAGGTTATGCACATCAGTCCTGCCATATTCTATGGGTTATGAGTAAGTCAAAGGCCAGTTCTAATTCAGAGGGAAGAAACTATACACAAGGCCATAAATACTGGGAGAATAGTTCATTGCGGGGCATCTGGGTGGCTCAGTCATTTAAGCACCCAACTCTTGATTTCAGTTCAGGATATGATCTCCAGGTCATGAGACTGAACCCTGCATCAGGCTCTATGCTCAGCATGGAGCTGGCTTGAGCTTCTCTCTCTCCCTCTGCCTCTGTCCCTCCCCCTGCTCTCACTCTCTCTCTCTCTCTCTCTTTCTCTGTCTCTCTCTCTAAAAGTAAATAAATAAAATCCTAAAAAAAAAAAAAAAGAATAGTTCATTGGGAGACTATACAGTATGAGAAACTCTCTGGAGTCTGCTACATATACTCAATTGTTTACATGTTTACCTTCTAAACTTAGCTATTAAAAAATAAATAGATAAATAAACTTAGCTATTAAAGTACAGAAATTGAAGAGTTCAATATGTCAATCATGCACCAAAAATGAAAATAAGTTTATTTAAAACCATTTTTAGATGTTCCAACTATTTTAATTGAAGATGAAAACTTATTACCTATAAAGCAACAATGTTAAGTGAGCTTGTAAGACAAATGATGCAGCTTGAGTACAGTTTAACAAATGTTTAGAGGTACCAACCATAAGCCCAGCAGTGTGATGTCTCCTGGATCTAAGATGCCTTAAGATGAATTTAAAGTAAATTAACTTCTTATATGTATATGCATTCTGCTGGATCAATAAAATGATATTCAGAATTAAAACATGCAACTTTAATTTTAAAAGTAAAAGTTTGTTAGCAAGATAATAGTAAATCCAAAGGTTTAAAGGATTAAAGTAGAATCTTACTTCACACAGAGAATTAAGAAATATATATATTTATAGAGTACACACACACACACACACATATATATAGAAAGAGAGAGGAAGGAAGGAAGGTAGGGCAGGCAAACTCACATGCTTACTCATTCAGAAAACTTACTTTACATAATTACAAAGTAATGATTCAGCAGAGATGCTTAAGAAACCCTTATGAAAGCTGACAAATTTTAATCTATTTATCAAAAAAAGATTATAGCACTTTCAAGGCTTTAAGACAACTAAAATGATAATGTAACATTAAGCAAAAAAGCTAATCTGAAGAACTTGATAAGTTGCATAATAAACTATTAAAATCCAATAGGATTTCTAAATTCATATGATTATTCTATCTGCACATTTCCATTATGTATAATATGCATAAACTTAAACTACATTTTATGTTTTATAAATGTGTTACTTACATGAAATCATATTCTCAGAAAGGATTTCCATTTACTTGGAAATATTATTATTTCAAAGCTGAAAATCCTGAGTATAATGTTATATAAGAAACACCAGATGGTAACCATATCATGCTATAATGAAATTTGCAAATGAAAACTGGAGAGGGAAATAATATTCCCAATGGTTGGTATGCTGAGATGATTGTGTCGCTAAAAAGAAAAAAACTAATCCAATCTGTGTATTAAAGCTAGAATGCACCATAAAATTATTTCACAAAATAATAATCACCCACATTTATCCTAAAAGGTTAAGTGTTTAAGACAGAATTTATTTGGAATATCACAAATATTCCAAAATTTAAATGTCACTTCAAAGACAATAAATGTCAAAAAATATTTATTTTCTTCACTCAGTCCCCTCCCACATAAGAAAATAAAACATTTAAAGGCACATTTGCCAATTTTTCTTCACCGGGATACTTCTGCACTGTGTTTATTCTCTGGCGTACCTTTCTTATATTTTTTTCTCAGCTATCTCTTTCACTTCTAAATGCTCTATCTCTTATTCTACCCTCCCAAATCTCCAACTCCTTCCTACAACAAGTTTTAAAAGTTTGGTAGGTTCATTGGTCCCCCCTTAGCCACACCAATCCCCCTTTGCATTACACATTAAAATAATTGAATAAAAGGAGAACTCCATGATCTACTTCATACAATATGATTTTGATGGGTTATAACCCAGTAGCTTCCACAACTTGTCACATAATAAAAGCTAATCAAATGATGATCAAATTTTAGGTGATAAAATTAAGACTTAGAATTTTTATTTAGAAAGATGGTCCTTTCATGTGGAATTTCATTCAGACATCTCAAATATGCATTCTCACCAGACAACAGATCCATCAATCCTAATCTCAGTAAGTATTTCCTGATGATGATTGGCATACTGTCTTTATATTTATATTCATTCTATTACTTATTGATTTTAACTACATTACTCTTTTTTTATAAACCATGCATTTATCATTAAATTTATCATTAAATTTTCAGTAGAAACTGAATTTACCAAATTCATGCTTCTTCTAGGTGCTTAGAGCTGTGGGGGGTATCTCTACAGCTCTAGCTCCAACTTTTTTTTGCCCTCCCTCTGTTCCATTGACCTAGTTGGTCTGTGACCCACGCTGTTGCTGATATTCTGTCATCTCATTGTCAGCCTTTATTTATTTATTTATTTATCTGTCTGTTTAGCGACTCCCCGCTGGGCCGCCTGCCCTGCAGGCTCAAACTCATGACCCTGAGATCAAGGCCTGAGTTGAGATCAAGAGTGGACCCGGACACTTAGCCAACTGAGCCAACCAGGTGTCCTCCATTGTGAGCTGTTTTTTAAAGAGCCATCCCACAGCAGGGCATTAGGTTGTCTAAGCACACCGTTTTCTCCTTTAACAAGGATCACAGATTTGATGTGTTGGATCTGATAAACCTGTAAAGACGGTTCATGCATCCAGTGCCCCCCCACCCCGCAAAAAATGTAATAATTTAAGACCTTTTATTGCAGCTTGTACCCTTCATTTTGCAACCTACCCTACCACTCTCTACTGTTTCCATTCGTCCTCTTTTCTCCCTGAGCCCTGGAGTGTCCCACCAGCAGCCCAGGGTTGGTGGTGCTTAGCAAACAGCCAACAGCAAAGCAGAAGTGCAGCTTGTAGAATCATCAGTCTATTTTTCTTTTTTTAAGTTGGAATAGTCAACACCAAGATCATCATCCAATAATCTAAAACTATAAAACCTAAATTCAACGTGACATAAAAAATGTTAAACATTCTGCTATTAGCCTTTTGTGGTTCCTGGAGTTACTTTGATTTCCATATGCAGAATTTCACTGCACATATAAACTAGCTAGTAAACACTGGTTCTTTTCAAGCTGGGTGTATAATTCCTTTTTTATTTTTTAATCCTAGGATTCTTTTGATAGAAGTATTGCAGAGTCTTAGCCTGTAATTTAGTTAAATAAATTCAAAACTCAGTACTGCTCGTAAAGGGTAGGGAAATGAAATAATGCTCATAACAATGATGATTAACACAGTTATGAAGAAACTTGGCACCACTAAAGAACTATTCAGAAAACTAAGATTGAGAATGATAATGTTATAAGACTAACAACTTGGATAGATAATGAAGCCAATAAGTTCACTGTGAAAGAAAGTGGCTTATCTTAGGGTGTTCTGAGTTTCTCATTAAAACAAACATCCCTGATATCTTTCCATGGTTCCCAGAGAAAACATGAAAATCACAGTGACGGAAGTGTTACTGATTATCTCATGTTTTTAAAATCTAAAATTACATATTGAAATGAAACAAGTTTCTACTAGAACAGCTATAAATATAGCAGTAATTTTTCCACACACAGCAATTGACCAAAAGGAAACACTTTTTTAAAAAAAATGCTATCAGATAGCCATTTATTTCATGTATTTATACTAATATAAATGCCAAGGAATAACTTCTGTTATTTATACTAACAGCATTCACACAGGAACACAAAGAAAGGGTAGGATGCCCTGATATTTATTTAGCACCTACTACTAAGTGCTTGGTGATTTACATGATCTTGTTTAGTTTTAACAACATTTCAACATTATTCTGTTCTTGTGATTCAAAAGTCCATTTTATATGTTAAAACCCATCAGGCTTATGGAGTCAAGTAACTTTCCTAAGGCCATGCATCTTGTGACTGATGACAGAACCTACATAATTCTAGACCCATGCTATTGCTACTCATCTCTGCCTCATAATCCCAACTGTAGAGAAAAGAGCAAGTTTCTTCTCATTATTCCTGATGTTCAAATAGTCTTGCCACCTCCATAAAGGTCCCTTTATTTTAATAGTTACTTGGGATAGTGATTATCATTCTACATCAACATTTTCTCCCATTGGTAGTAGTCTTACCATATTTCCTTTCCCCTCTTTGCCCCTTCTTCTTGATCTCATAGATTTATGCAATTTGTGAATTTCTTGAGTAATACACACAACAGTATACCCATCAAATAAATTATCTGAAAATCTTGAGACAATCTTCTAAAGGTTAACAATCATACAAGGCTTGGGAAAATATTATTCTCTTTAGATGATCACATTAGTTCATTCTGAGATTCTTCATTAGAAAAAATAAATGTCTCATTGTAAATTTTAAAAACATATCATATAATTTTCTTAATTATTAAACATTCACAATTGCACTCCAGTTGCCCAAACACCATTATTTTGTTTTTATACGTTGACTATTACGTAATTGTAACTACTATGTAAACTGTAATCATTCTGTACATATAAGATTCATGTTTAGTTGTTTTTGCTAAATTTGTAAGTCAATATCCTAAGAGGAGACTAAAATGACCTCAGTTACTTAAATAGAGAACTTCACGTGTTTTTAAAAGTTGACTAGTTAAATTATGAAGCATCGTTACCTGGTTGGAGGAACAAATGGAAAAGGTCGGAATTATGAAGACTTGCCACAGATTGGCCTATTTTATTCATCTTTTCAAAGAACTTGGTTTTGTTTACAGATAACCCCCACGTTCCAAAAGTTCATTAACTCCTCTCCACTTTGATGAAAGACCCACATGAGTGCCTGTTTTCGATAACCTAAAGAAATCTGAACAGAATTTTCACTTTCACAAAAATATAAACACATAAGCCCTTGTGGAGGCAGTGCGCACCCCACTCAACCAATGCAGCACCACCCACGCCTCCCAGGGACTGTGCTCAGCCTCTCAGCCTGGAGCTGCTAAAGCTTGGATTTGTGTCTGTGAGCATGCGTGCTTTGGGTTGTGTGTATCCATTGGCAAGATGTGTCCTAATGTATCAGAAAAGCTTCAGATAGGTTCTTTATGGGGTCTGGAAATGCAAAAACATGTTCCCATAGGAATCAGTGGTCATGGTTTCTTCACCTTAGCCATTTCAGCTTGATTAAGATTTTCTTAGGAATGGGGATCCTGTGTGCGGTTGCAATTGTATAATTAATTTATTCTCTTAACATAACTTTTTTTTCTTAATCATTCGTGTGTTACATTGTTCTTTTTCTAACTTCTTGAGCTAGATGCACACATCACTAATTTCTCAGTCTTCCTTTCTAATCTTTGCACTTACAGAAGTTTACTTGTAACTTTAGTCACATTCCATTCATCTCTACTCAGAGGTTTGTTTTCTCTGCCCCCCCACTTTGTTTAGATTAAAATATGATTTAAATTTTGTTATAATTTTTTCTTTGATTCAAAAGGAATTTTCTGATTTTCCCATAGAACATCAGGGATGTGGCTATTATTTTCATGTTGATTTCTAAAGTTATTTTTTTGTGATCAGAAAATATAATCAGCTTAAACTCAGATTTTCAATCTCTGTTGAGATAGCTATTTATTGGGGATAAAATTTCAAAGATACACCCATCAAACAGGTTAGTTAATGGTGGTGTTTGACTCTTGAATTTCCTTACTAATTTTTTGCCTTTATTATCTATTAATTTTAAGAGATGTCTATTTTAATTTCTCCACTGTTTGTGAATTTGTTATTTTACCTCGTAATTCTGTCAGATTTTATTTTTAATTTTTTTATTTATATATATTTTTAAAGATATTTATTTACTTGAAAGAGAGCATAGAACACTAGTTGGAGGCAGGAGAGAGGGACAGAGGAAAGGGAGAAGCACACTCCCTGCTCAGCAGAGTCCAAAGTGGGATTCATATCAGAAGCCTGGGATCATGACCTGAGGGGAAGGTAGACGCTTAACTGACTGAGCCACCCAGGCACCCCTATATTTATTTTGTTATTCATTTAAATACATACAGATTCAGGACTCACATCTTCTTGGTAAGTTGTTCCTTCTGTGATTTTGCCTCTATCTTCAACAATGATTTTTTAAAGATTTTATTCATTCATTCATTCATTCATTCATTTAAAGATTTTATTTATTTCTTTGTCAGAGAGAGAGACAAACGCAGGCAGAATGGCAGGCAGAGGCAGAAAGAGAAGCAGGCTCCCCGCTGAGCAAGGAGCCCAATGTGGGACTTGATCCCAGGACTCTGGGATCGTGACCTGAGCCAAACGCAGCAGCTTAACCGATTGAGCCACCCAGGCATCCCTTCATTTATTTATTTTAGCGAAAGAGAAAATATGAGTGGAGGGAGGGTCAGAGGCAAGGGAGGAGGGAGAAAATCTCAAGCAGACTCCCCACTGAGCGTGACTCTCACTATCCTGAGATCATGACTTGAACTGAAACCAAGAGATAGGTGCTCAAAGATTGAGTCACCCAGATGCCCCTCTAATAATTTTTGCCTTAAAGTCTGTTTCATCTTATTAATACATATCAACTTTATTAAATCTAATATTTATCTGGCATTTATTTCTTTATTTCAGAATTTTATTTGTTCTTATATTTTAGGGATGTCTCTTACAAGTCACATATGACTTGATTTTGTTTTGTTTCTGTCTCAATCCAATCTGAAAATCTTTGCATAGTTACTGGTAAATTAAAGCATTTTATAATTGTTGTAATTGTTAATACATTGGAATGGATTACTACTATTTACATATATTCCTGCTGTTTAACAATGGTTTTCTTTACTTGTTTTTTTCTGCTGGGATGCCATACTCTCCTCTTTCCCCTTCTGCTTATGTGAAAGTTATATTGTTATTTCTATTCTTCTAATAAATGATCTTTGATTTTTAGGACCCACACTTAACAAAGTCTAAAGTTAATCAATATATTTTTCTTGGTCCCAAATAAAAGGATTTTAGAAATAATCCTTTAACTCAGCTGACTACCTTCCTATCTTTCAGTCACAGAACTTAGTCCCATTGTGTTATTAAACTTCCAAATTAGTCATTAAAACTATTATTAGTTTATACAAATAATTCTTATTTCAAATTACTTAAATGTTTACCAAATTCCTTTTTTATAACTTTTTTTCTCAAGGCTTAGTTTCTTTATTCATGAAGTAGCTATTTCTCTAGTCTTATCGAAACATTATTTTACCCTCACCCTTGAATTTTTGTTTAGCTGGTATAGAACCCTAATTTGATAGCTTGTTTTCTCTCAAATTTTTGAAGACATTATTATCTGATTTCTATTGTGGAAAGTTTGTGGTTAGTCTAATGATTTTTTTTTTTGTAGGTTAATTATCTTTATCTTTGAAAGATTTCAAGTTTTTTGTGTTTCCCTTGACATTCTGCAACATGAAAAAGACATGTCTATGAGGACACTAGACATAGAACTGGGGGTTATTTGGCATTTTCAAGCTGGTGGTTCACATGAGTTATCAATTCTGGAAAATGGCTAGCTACTACATTTTTGAGTATTGCTTTAATTCTCTCAATTCTCCCCTTCGAGAGTTCCTATCTTGAACCTACTAATTCTAGCTTTTCTTTAGTTTCACCTAAAGAATACATTTTTGCCTTTATGCACTTTGGTAGTTTCCCAAGATATAGCTTTCAGTTCATTAATTCGCTTTTTTAGTTCTGATACTTGCTTTAGCCCACATCTTAAGTTTTACTTCAATACCTCCAGATTTTATTTCTAGAAGTCCTAATTTTATTTCTTTTCTTTTCTGTTTTCTTTCTTTTCTTTCTTTCTTTCTTTCTTTCTTTCTTTCTTTCTTTCTTTTTCTGACTGCTGTGTTTTTTCCTTATGAGTTATAGTCCTTTTATCTATTTAATTATTCTAAACATATGGACACACCTCGACAGAGACCTCCCTGCTCGACATTTTCCTGGTAATATCAATTATGGTTTTTATATTCAAGCCTTATAGAGTAAACCTATGTCTCTATGCAATGTTTTTGGCTGGTGTCTCTTTGGGAAATTTTTATATTTATATTTTTAAAAACGAAGTACAACATTTTTTAGCAAAATGACATTTGGAGAAATGTCTAACGCTATGGTCCAAATATGATTGGTAAATGTTAAAAATCAAAGTTAGATGTTTTTAAAAGTCATGCTTGGTGTCAGTGAAGGAGATATGTATCTTAGACATTGCTGGCATTAAGAGAAGCCATATGTTTACCAACATTAAAAAAAAAAAAATGAGCCTGTAAGCAGAGCTCTAGTTACTAAGTGATATTATCCTAAAGCATAAATCCCTTCACATTTCATGAAGATTTGCCAAAGTCCCCTTGTTCAGCAGTCTCCACAGCAACATCAAAATGGCAGAGAACTCATAACTATTCCTCTTAACTGAATATCTTCCCTGGAATTATTCCTTTATCACCCACTTTGTCTGCACCATAAACCTTTGCACCTGGTTGCAAACAGTGATGATTTCAATGAGCTTCCCTTCCTCCCTCCATTATTCAAGTTGAGGTTTAATGTTGTTGTTGAGTCATAACAATTAATAACTGGAAGTGCCTTGGTTTTTATTATAAAACTTGCATAAACTATGCTGCATTTAAAGCACGTCTGCATTTTTTTCTAACAGATTTATTTATTGCTCTTAGTTTGCTATATCACATAAAAGTACAAGTTCCATGTGTATGGTACAGCATGAAAACCTTCTGTTACTGCATACAGAGCAACTATTAACAATCAATGTTTTAAACATTTTACATGCTAACGTGATTGGGTTTTTTTACTTATATGTAAAGATTTTATAGTGCCTCCATTATATTTTAGGAAACTGGCAGTTTTGGAGTAACATGTAGGACATTATAATTTTCTCATTTGAAAAGGTGGAAGAATAATGTTCCAGTTATCATTCCCCTACAGGATATCTGCTTTTCAGAATTTTCAGACTATTAATTCTAAATAAGGGACAACTGTACCTTTTGTCTAATCACCTTTTTCATTTTGTTCATAATCTCAAGTTCTTGGTTAATCATCCTCCTTATAATGTCTTTAGACCAATGTTCAACTTGAATTATATCATTGTATGGTTTTGTAGTATTTGTGTGTATGGTGTGTGTGTGTGTGTATGGTGTGTGTGTGTGTGTATAAGAGAGAAAGTGGAGAGGAAAGAGACAGAGAGAGAGAAAGTTCTTCTTCTGCATGAAGTTTTTTTCCTAATAAGAATCCTGCATGACCTAACTGCTAAAAATGTTCTGCTAGAGAGGTTCTCTGTTTGTTCTTGCTTTGGGGCTTACAGACATCACATGCTAGAATCAGTTTTATGTTAACATCACAGTTTAGAGATTTCTTTATCACTTGTCTGTTATAAATTCAGACACAATTCCTTTCCTCAGTGCTGACTTGGGAGTTCTTCCTTTTTTACAGAGTGCTTCTTTTTTCCTATCGAAACTATCAGGAAAAATACATTTTATGTTCTCTAGGGCAGTGGATGGAAATTTTTGTAGTCCTCTTTTCTGAAGATGGCTTAGCCAGCTTTTTCAGATACATTTATTAAGGGTCCCAGTTCTGTCTTTCTTGATGTTTTGTGGTTGTAAGAGAGGAGAAAAATTTCCCTCTACTCTTTAAGGTTCGTAGCTGAGATTACCTTATTTTAAGAGATTAACCAAAGAAAAAAAAAAACAGAAGTTTAGTAACATGTATACCTCCTGTACACATGGGAGAGACCCAGGAAAACTCAGTAACTCCTCAAGATAGCCCAAGACAACACCATAAATACTATCTCCAGCTAAAGATAAAAGAAGATGGGGTGCAGAGTGGAAGTACAGTTGTTATGCCCCAATAATGGGTTCATGATTAAAGGAGCAAGAGTGATATAAAGCAAAGGTCAAGCAAAGCTTTATTTCATGTCAAGCATCAAGAATCTAACCGAACATTCAGAGACGCACCTCTTACAAGAGGGGGCGACCCTTCTCTGTTTCACAGACTAGCTTTTAAGGGCAAAGGCCATGCAGTTGGGCCTGGCCATGCACAGGTGACCAATGAGATTATAACACACACAGGAAACTCCACAGTGATGCTAGGTGACCAACTGAGTTACAGTTTACCCTAGTAGACATTTGATTTAGCCTATCACACCTTGGTTGGGATTGGTACCCAAAAAGATTCCCAAAGGTTGAGGGCCCATACTCCTTGGTAGCTAGGGAAACAGTAGGCATCCCCCCACTGATCAGATGTCTCCACTTGGCCTGACCCACCCTTGTATCTGGGCTTTGTTACCTGGTGCTGGTTTCTGGGACTTGTTTTTAACTGAATCCCCTGGGGTAAGGGGAGCAGGGACAGTACAAAGGTTAAACAACAAGGTTTTTGTTTAACCTTAATGAAAACCTCTTGCTAAAATATAAAAATATAAAATAGGTCCTTACAATAGTAAACAAGTGTAAGTTGTTATACAGATTTAGGTTGGTGCCATCTCCACTGATAAATTTCTAGAGATTTGGCCCTCCTCCTTTTCCTGAGGGAGGAGGGAGACACTCTTAACAAATGGAGATTTCCCTTATAATTGTAAGTGTTCCTTACAAAAAGGCAACTTCTACTTGATTTTTAGGACATCTTCTACAGTTTCTCAAAATAACCAGTCCAAAATAATCCTTACGCCAAACTGGCAGTCTATCCCTTCATGCTCTTTACTGAAAGCTCAATCCACAAGTCTTTTGACACAAAGGGCATATTTCTGGGTCTTGTGACTATGAAAGACAGCTACAGGACTATCTAGAAATCCTACCACACTAGATTTTAACTCTTAATTCTTTTCTGACAAAGGGACTTTATCTTTCTTGTTTACTAAATCATGTATTTATCAAGTACATTTTGGATTCATCAATCTTTGCAATGGGAAAGAACAGAAAATTTCCCCCTTCTTCCCTTCTGCTTTCTTTAGGTTGGTCTAATAATGAAATTGGCATAAGAGAGATTAATAGGAGAAAAACACACAAATTTTGTGCATATGGAATCCCCATAAAATATGAGACCCAAAGGGCAGACAGGTAGGTCATTGAAGTTTATATAACATCCTGAGCTAAGGGAAGGGGCAGGGGCTGGGGTTAAGGAAAGGAAAAAAAGCCATTCGCAGGAAGGTAGAGAGAGGTTTAGAAAACAAAGATTTCATCTATTGTGGATAATCTACATTATGCATGTTGATAATCTACATTATCTATGTAGATAATCCATATCTATATAGAATAGATCCTACTTAGAATCTATTATTCTACATAAGGAAGTTATTGCAGATAACTTTCTTATGTAAAAAAAAAAATCTCTGATAATAGCTCTCTTTCATACAGGCCCCCCTTTCTTATGTAAATTTAAGCAGCTGAGGGGGAAGTAAAGCGCCTTTCCTGAATCTGTTGAGTTTTGATTGCCTTTAACTCAAAATAATCCTTATGCCAAAAAAGACATATTTTGGGGTGGCAAAATCTGCTCCCCTTCAGAAGCATTTCCATATTAATCTGTTTCACATTAGTTCATTCCTGGAACTGAACATTGATCGAAAAAGTTACAATTCTTTCTCTCAAATAACCCAGTTTTTAAAACTTTCTGTACCTTATCCTCCATTTGAGTTAGTTAAAACTGCATTTCTCTCTCCTTCTTCTTCTACCTGTGGTTATTATAGCATGCTCAGCCCCCTCTCAGAGGAAGGATTAGAGCAAGAATTTACCTGTGTTTGAAAAGGACTATTATGGACTGTGTTATTATTCACAAATATAAACTTCTTCTTGCCCAGCGGTATAAGTATCCTCCCCTGCCTCACCAGTGTTGGGTTTGGCCATATGACATGATATCCAATGGGACAGGAGCAAGCATAACTTTATGCTTTAGTTTGATTTGACATCTTTTGTTCTCAACTTCTGCCAAAAGAGAAGGGCTTGTCCTACACAAAACAATTAGAATAGCAAAACCAAAGAATCAAGTAAACACTTACAACCGAATTAGGGGGTAGAGAACAGAAAGTGAAAAATATGTCACCCTAAAATATGTCTCTTTAGCATAAATATTATTTTAGGCTGATTATTTTTAAGAAAAAGTAGATACATGTGAAGTTCTGAAAAGTGATTAGAAATTGCCCTTTTGTAAGAGACATATACATTTATGAGGGAAATTTCTATTTGTAAGGGCATCTCTCTCTGTGTACCAGGAAGAGATAGATGACTAAATCTCTAGAAACTTACCAGTTTCTGGAGAAGGCAAATGACTTAGAAAGCTGTATTTTTTTAAAAGTCACAGAAGAGGGAGTTCTAAAGCATTTGGAGTAGTAAAGGCATGCTGAATGACCACACTCTTCTAAAAGTCCAGAAGGATGTACTTGGCTGTGGAGAATATGCAAAAAACAAACACTGATAGAAAGAAAGAAAGAAAAAAAGGATTTGGATCCAATCCCACTAAAAAATATTAGAAAAAAGAAATTAAGAACAGAATAATGTCTGTACAATAAAAGCATGTGCTTTGGATACTCTAATGCTTTAATGGTTTAAGAAAAAAGATTTAAAAGAGGGTACTTAAAAAAAATGGAGAAAGATTAAAAAGACTAAAGAGAAAGTGCTAGATACAAAATGTAAGTAAAGAGCATGAAGCATACATTAATGACAAAAAAAGAAATCCACACTAATACAACAGAACTGATGGAAGGAAGGAAGAAAGAAAACTTTAAATGATCTATTGAAACTACACACCTGATAAAATAGTCTCAGAATCACCAAAACTAAGACATACTCTACAATAGCAGTTTGCAAAGTGTGCTCTGCAGGTCCTCAAGGAAAACCCCCAAACCTCCCAAATGTTACTGTTTTAACATTTGCGCTAACAGAAAGCTATAAAAAAAAAAAAGTAGTTATATTATCTTGCAAAAGCAATGATGAGTAAAACTGGTGGACTCTTAGCATGAATAAAAACTATGGCATTAAACTGTATTCTTCATCAATACTAACTCAGGAAAAAACTTAGATTCATTTAAGAAGTTCCTTGAATAAACAATAAAAATTAATTTATTTTTAAAGATTTTATGTATTTGACAGAAAGAGAGCATAAGCAAAGAGAATAGCAAGCAGAGGCAGAAGAAGCAGGCTCCTCGCTGAGCAAGGAACCTGATGCAGGGCTCGATCCCAGGACCCTCATATCATAACCTGAGCTGAAGGCAGACGCTTGACTGACTAAGCCACCCAAGTGCCCCAAAAGCTAATTTTATCAAATACTGACCCTTGCAACATTATGCGTAAAAATGGAAAGTATATA
Organism: Mustela putorius furo; assembly: GCF_011764305.1. Taxonomy (NCBI): domain Eukaryota; kingdom Metazoa; phylum Chordata; class Mammalia; order Carnivora; family Mustelidae; genus Mustela; species Mustela putorius. Next base: position 13,262,761 of record NW_025421322.1, on the reverse strand, counting down.
TAAAGCACTTCTCCTGTATCTTGAGGAAAGACATGTAATTATTTGAGTTGCAATCTGAACTAGTCACTTTTTATGCCATTTTTATTGCAAATAACAATGTATAAACAAAGTGATGGGTATTAAAATTTGGGTATTTGGGAGAAATTTTTCTAAAATATAAATAAAATGAGGGAGTGGGAGGCAAGATACTGGAAGAGTAGGAGATCTCATTTCATCTGGGCCCTTGAGTTTACCCAGATAACTACCAAATCATTCTGAACACCTATAATTTCAAGCCAAGATATAAAAAAAGAATTGTTGGAATTCTACAAATAGAATTCCACAAAAAGTGACCACTTTTTGCAAGGTAGAAGGTGTGGAGAATTGAATCTGATGGGATATTTGGAAGATAAATGGTGGGGGAGGAAGCCTCTGCAAGCTGGCTGCCAGAAGATGATGTAGCCCCAGAGCACAAAATCAGAATCTTTGGAAGTCTGCTACAGCGACATTCCTGCCTGAAAGATGCTCAGGTGGCAGAGTGGGGCAGAATCCTATGTGAAACAGTGTGGTATCAGGAACCCCAGGGTCATAGAAGGAATGAGCCCACAGAGTTCCTAAGCACTGGAGCTGGGAAACAGGTTAAAGTCAGCGAGCTGGGAGGGGTCTCTCAGTTTGGCTTGCTGTTAACTGTGAATCTCAGCATGACCCAGAGACCGCTTTCTAAGTGGGGGTCCTGCAAAGAGCAGAAATGCAGCCACCCTCCACCTTCACCCAGGAGGATCTGTGCAGGTGTGCACTGTAGGAGTCTGCAGAGTTTGGCACACACAAAAAAGAAGACTGCTTATCCTTAGGATTTACAGAAGAGGTTTCTGCTCTGGGGCTGGAGATCGGGGGTGTGGCTATTTTTATTTTCATCCTTTAAAGAGGCTCAGAAAACCTTCAGGGAACAAAAGCCACATAGAGCAACCAAAAGCAGCTTACACTGAGCCCAGACCCCTGGTGAGGGGTGGTGTAAATCCACCCAGGCAAAGACACTTGAGAATAGTACTGCAGGCCTCTCCTCCAGAAGACCAGCTTGAACAACAAGGAAACACCAAGTTAAAGGAGCACACAGGACTACAAAACTCCAGTGCTTGGGGGAAATAGTACATAGAATCAGAGGGTTTTTTGGTTGTGATTCATTTATCTTTCAGTTTAAAATTTTCTTTCTTTTTTTTTCCTTTTCAACTAGTTTCTGGTTTTATCAACTCTTGGTTTTTAAGGTTTTTTTTTTTTTAACTTTCATTTTTGCATTTACATTATACAGATATATTCTTCATTTTGGCTTCCTTTCATTGCATTTAATTTTATATATATATATTATATATATATGTATAAGATATATGTGTGTGTGTGTGTGTGTGTGTGTATAAAAGTTTTGCTTCCTTTACAATTTTGGGATTTAATGTCTTCTAACTAACAGACCAAAATACACCCAGGACCAAGTGGATCACCCTGTTTTGTCCACCTCTGAGATTATATCCCCTCTTCCCCCTTCTCATCTTTTTTTTCTTTTCTTGTTTGATTTCCAACCTCTTCAAATTTGTCTAGTGTGTATTTTGCTAAGGCCGTGGTTGGTATTTTTTATTTTGTTCTCTCATTCATCTATTCTTCTCTGTGCAAAATGACCAGAAGGAGGAATTCACACAAAAAAAGAAAGAACCAGAGGTAATGCTCTCTGCCAGAGATCTAATTAATATAGATATAAGTAAAATGTCAGAGCTGGAATTCAGGATAACAATTGTAAAGTTACTAGATGGCCTTGGAAAAAAGCACAAGAGACACTACAGGATCTCTTAGTGCAGAAATAAAGTCTAATCAGACCAAAATTTTAAAAATGCATTAACTGAGATGTAATCTAAAAAGAATGCTCTAACAGCTAGAGTAAATGAGGCAGAAGAGAGTCAGTGACATAGAAGATAAGTTGTTAGAAAGGAAGGAAGCTGAGGAAAAGAGAGAAAAACAACTAATACAGCATGAGGTGAGGCTGTGAGGAATCAATAATACCATTAAGTGAAACAATTAGTATTGGGGTCCCAGAGGAAAAAGAAAAAGAGAGAGGGACAGAAGGTATATTTGAGCAAACTGTAACTGAGAACTTCCTTAATCTGGGGAAGGAAACATGCATTCAAGTCCAAGAAGTAGAGAGACTCCCCTCAAAATTAGTAAAAATAGATCAATGCATCAACATATAATAGTGAACCTTGCAAATTTCAGAGATAAAGAGAAAATCCTGAAAGCAACTCGAGATAAGAGGTTCTTAACTGATAGGGGTAGAAACATTAGGCTGGTAGCAGACCTGTCCACAGAGACCTGGCAGGACAAAAAGAGGTGGCATGGTATATTCAAGAGTATTAAATGAGAAAAACATGCAGCCAAGAATGCTTTATCCACCAAGGCTGTGATTTAGAATGGAACAGGACAAGTGGAAACTAAAAGAATTTGTGATCACTAAACCAGCCTTGCAAGGAATATTAAAGGGAATCCTGTAAGTAAAGAAAGAGCCCAGAAGTAACATAGACCAGAGAGAAACAAAAAGACAATCTACAGAAACAGAGACTTTATAGGTAATACAAGGATACTAAATGCATATCTTTCAATAGTTAGCATGAATGTAAATGGGCTAAATGCTCCAATTTAAAAAGACAGGGTACCAGATTGGATTAAAAAAGCAAGACCCATCCATATGCTATCTATAAGAGATTCATTTTAGAGGCAAAGACACCCCATTGAAGGTGAGGGGGTGGAGAACCATCTATTATGATAATGGACATCAGAGAAAGCTGGGGTAGCAATCCATAGATCAGACAAATTAGATTTTAAACCAAAGACTGTAATAAGGGATGAAAAGGGACACTAATCATACTTAAAGGGTCTATCCGACAAGATCTAACAATTATAAATATTTATGCTCTGAACTAGAGAGCAACCAATTATATAAACCAATTAATAACCAAAGTAAAGAAACACATTGATAATAAGATAATAATAGTAGGCAGCTTTAACACCCCACTCACAGTAGTGGACAAATCATTGAAACATAAAATCAACAAGAAAATAAGGGCTTTGAATGACATACTGGACCAGATGGACTTCACAGATATATACAAAGCATTCCATCCTACAACAAAAGACACATTCTTCTTCAGTGCCCATGAAACTTTCTGCAGAACAGATCACATATTAGGTCACAAATCAGGTCTCAACTGGTACAAAAAGATTGGGATTATTTGGGGAGCGCCTGTGTGGCTCAGTGGGTTAAAGCCTCTTCCTTTGGCTCAGGTCATGATCTCAGGGTCCTGGGATTGAGTCCAGCTTTGGGCTCTCTGCTCAGCAGGCAGCCTGCTTCCTCCTCTCTCTCTCTTTCTCTGTCTGCCTCTCTGGCTACTTGTGATCTCTGTCTGTCAAATAAATAAATAAAAGATTTTTAAAAAGATTGGGATTATTCCCTGCATATTTTTAGACTATGAATGCTTTGAAACTTGAACTCAATCACAAGAGGTAATTTGGAAGGAACTCAAACACTGGGAGGTAAAAGAGTATCCTACTAAAGAATGAATGGATCAACCAGGAAATGAAAGAATTACAAAAATTCATGGAAACAAATGAAAATTAAAACACAACTGTTCAAAACCTTTGGGATACAGCAAAGGCAGTCCTAAGAGGGAAGTACATAGCAATACAAGACTATCTCAAAAAATTAGAAAAGTCTTAAATATACAAGCCTACCTTACAATTAGAGGAACTGGAAAAAGAACAGCAAATAAAGCCTAAACCAAACAGGAGAAGAGAAGCAGGGAAGATTAGAGCAGAAATCAATAAAATAGAAACCAAAAACAGTAGAAGAGATCAATGAAATTGGGAGCTGATTCTTTGAAAGAATTAGTAAGAACGGTGAACCCTAGCCAGACTTATCAAAAAGAAAAGAGAAAGGTCCTAAATTAATAATATCATGAATGAAAGAAGAGAGATTATGACACACATCAAAGAAATACAATCTTTAGAACATATTATGAGCAGAGTACCTGGTGGCTCAGTCAGTTAAGTGTCTGCCTTCAGCTCAGGACATGATCCCAGGGTCTTCGGGTCAAGTCCCATGTCAGGCTCTCTGCTTGGAGAGAGCAAGCAGGGAGCCTACTTCTCCCTCTCCTTCTGCCTGCCACTTTCCCTGCTTGTGCACACACTCGCTCTGTGTCAAATAAATAAATAAAATCTTTAAAAAAATGTTTAAGAACATATTATTAGCAACTGTATATTCCAACAAATTAGGCAATCTGGAAGAAATGGAGGTGTTCCTGGGAACCTATAAACTACCAAAACTGAATTAATACCTATTCTTCTAAAGCTGTTTCAAAAAATAGCAAGGGAAGGAAAACTTCCAAAGTCATTTTATGAGGCCAGCATTGCCTTGATCCCAAAACCAAGACCCCACCAAAAAGGAGAATTACAGACAAATATCCATGATGAAATGGACGCCAAAATTCCTACCAAGATACTAGCCAGTAGGATCCAACATACATTAAAAGGATTATTCACCATGAACAAGTGGAATTTATTCCTGGGCTACAAGGCAGGTTCAACATTCCCAAATCAATCAATGTGATGCATCACATTAATAAAAGAAAGGGCAAGATCATATGATCCTCTCCATTGATGTAGCAAAAACATTTCACAAAATTCAGCGTCCTTTCTTGATTAAAACTCTCCACAGTGTAGGGATAGAGGGAACATACCTCAATATCATAAAAACCATCTCAGAAAAGAACACAGCAAATGTCATTCTCAGTGGGAAAAAACTGAGGGCTTTCCCCCAAGGTCAGGAACACTGCAGGGCTGTCCACGATTACCACTGTTATTCAATATAGTACTAGAAGTCCTAGCCTCAGCAATCAAACAAAAAGGAAAAAAAAGACATCCAAATCAGAAAAAAAGAAGTCAAACTGTCACTCTTCATAGATGACATGATACTCTATGTGGAAAACCCAAAAGACTCTACCCCAAAATTGCTAGACCTATATAGGAATTCAGCAATGTGGCAGGATTTAAATCAATGCATTTGATTTTGCATTTCTATACACTAACAATGAGAGAGAAGAAAGAGAAGTTAAGGAATTGATCCATTTACAATTGCACACCAAATCATAAGATACCTAAGAATAGACCTAACCAAAGAGGTAAAGGATCTGTATAAGAACTACAGAACACTTATGAAAGAAATTGAGGAATACACAGAGAAATGGAAATATATTCCATGCTCATGGATTAGAAGAATAAACATTGTGAAAATGTCTATGCTCCCAGAGCAATCTACACAATTCAAAATCAAAATACCATCAACATTTTTCACAGAGCTGGAACAAATAATCCTAAAATTTGTATGGAACAAGATAAGACCCTGAATAGCCAGTGGAATGTTGAAAAAGAAAACCAAAGCTGGTAGCATCACAATATCAGACTTCAAGCTATATTACAAAGCTGTAATCATCAAGACAGTATGGTAGCTTGGTTGTAGTGTAGCTCTATTTTCCAGAGTGGCTGTATCACCATGCATTCCCACTAACAGTGTAAAAGGGTTTCCCTTTCTCCAAATCCTCGCCAACACTTGTTGTTTTCTGTCTTGTTAATCTTAGCCATTCTTGACTGGTGTGACATGGTATCTCATTGTCCTTTTGATTTGTATTTCTCTGATGCCAAGGAATTTGCAGCATTTTTTCACATGACTGTTGGCCATATGTGTATCTTCTTTGGAGAAATGCCTTCTACCCATATCTGGACTGGATTCTTTGTATTTTGGATGTTGAGTTTGATAAGTTCTTTATAGATCTTGGATACTAAACCTTTATCTGATATGTCATTTGAAAATATCTTCTTGCATTTCTATATAAAATGGATATAGAGAGAAATGGTGGGGGGGTGGGAAAAAACATAAAGAGAAAGAGGGAGAAAGAGAGGTTAAGGGTTTTATATAAATATATTAGCACAGGGGTGCCTGGGTAGCTCAGTGGATTGAGCGTTTGCCTTCGGTTCAGGTCATGATCCCAGGGTCCTGGGATTAGCCCCACATCAGGCTCCCTTTTCAGCAGAGAGCCTGCTTCTCTCTCTGCCCCTCCCTCTGCTCTTTCTCTCCTTCTCAAATAAATAAATAAATAAATAAATAAATAAATAAAATATTTGCAAGAAAAAAGATATTAACACAAAGGTAATTACTAGAAAAAATTACAAACCTTCCTAAAATATGAAAAGATACACTCCCAAAGAAAGAATGAGTAAATGAACCATCCAATGAACAACTAAAGTCATATAATATTAAACTAAATGGCAGAACAGAGGCCAAACATATATCGTATCAGTAAATATAAATGGGCCTAACTCTTCTTTTAAAGGGGACTAGAAAAAGATTCTGAGATCGGTTAACAAAACAAAATCCAATATTCCGCCACCATTTCAGACCATTCAGCTTTTCCTGAACATGCCTGATACCTTCACATTTTGTGCCTTGGCTCATGCCTGTTCTAATTCTTTTGTCTAGAAAAATTCTATTAAGCTTTCAAGTCTTAACAAGAAATAATGCTCCTTCTTCCATGAAGCCCTTTGTGATTGCTTGAGTCAGATATTGGTCTCAAAACCTCATTGTGCCTTTATTAGAGTAACTAATTATATCAAGCATATTGTAGGCAGATGTTTATACTTTCTTCCCCACTAGACTATGAACTCTTTAAAGACAGTAACAAGTGATGTATGTTGGTGCAACTTTATTAAATGAATGATCCAAAGACTGAAGGACATGTGTTTCATTTAATTATATCACTATAGAATTCAGTCTGATTACTATAAGTATATTTATAATTATAACTTATTACTTCATTTTAAATTTTAAATTCACTTATATCATTTAGATTGCCTCTGGGCATTTAATTAAAATTCTACTTCCCTGGATACTTTTTGCTTCTAGATAGTTAAATGTTTATAAATAGATCTTCCCACTTTGGAATCTCTCCTTTCAAAATTGTTAAAGTTTCTGAATTAATGAACACTTTTTTATGGTATATATATATATATAGTTGAAAACCGCTAACAAGGAAAAAAACCAGAAGTGGGAATAAGGGAGCAACAGAAACAAAAGAGAGATTAAATTAAGTTTGCTAGTATATATACATTTTGTGTTTGTTCATGCACTTATTTTATTCTAGAATATTTGATGCAACATTTGAAGGGATTAAAACCTCACAAGTCAGCAATGATTATAATACAATGACTATTACAACTAACCACGTCTCACAATGCTATAAAAAAAATCTTACTGTTATTTTATTATTCACTTGACTGCCCTTGAACATAGTGTTAGTGCTTGAACAGAACAATTTACTCTCTCCTTTATACATATAACCATGTCTCCCAGTGTCTATAAAAACATCTTCGTTTTATTGCATTACTCACTCCATTGTCCTTCAGCAGTTACTTTTAAAATAGAACTATTTACTGACTTTTATATATGTATACGTGAAATTTCTTGAATGCTCTACTAAGTGTTCAGTCTTTCTTTTGTGTCTGCTATGCCTTTTACTTATCACACCCAGCAAGTATTACCCTGAAATCCAGTGCTTTAAATTACCTACCTATATCAAAAATCTACTTAACATCAGTGTAAGAATATGTTCATTCAGTGTAGTGAAAAAATACATTTACAGATTGATCAGAATATCAGTCACTTAATCTCAAGATGTTTGTTCTACAATATTTTCCAGGGCACCTGGGTGGCTCAGTCAATAAGTGTCTGTCTTCGGCTCAGGTATGATCCCAGAGTCCTGGGATCAAGCCACGCATTGGGCTCCCTGCTCAGCAGGAACCTACTTCTCCCTCTTCCAACCCCCTGCTTGTTTTCTCTCTCGCTGTGTCTCTCTCTGTCAAATAAATAAATAAAACCTTAAAAGAAAACACAATTTTTCCATGTTAGCTTTCATTTTTGCAAGCCAGAAAATATGTCTCTAGATACAAATTATCCCTTGGATACCACTCAATCTTGATCTAAAATTTTATTTACCTACTAAGCACAGATTTTATGAAGGACACAATCAACTTTCAAGAACTGGGAAGGGTCTGAGTTTTCACCCCACTTACAAGCTAACAATTTAGCTTGCCACAGTGCTGTGTAACAAGATATGTCATGCTGACAGAAGGCAGTAGATTCTTGGATCAAAGAGAACTTTATTATTGACAACACAGCAAGCAGCAAGAGTTTCTGCATATTTGTCCCAGTTCCCAAAAGGTAATGTGAAGGGCTGGATGACATCTCCATACACTATGGGTTGTGTTGAGGAAGAAACATTTTATTCTACCATTCAAGATTCTGCTAGCTGGTCTAAGAATTAAATTGACACGAGATAGATTGACAGGGGAAAAAAAAAAAAAAAAAAACAAAGCTTGACTACACACTCATATAGACCCAGTAATAAAAGTGAGATTCAAAGAAATGACCAAATTATGCTGCTTTGATATGTTTTAGACAGAGACATAAATCTCTGAGGAATTGACAGGACAAAGAAAATGTATATTTAGTAAGGGATTCTAAATGGGATTTGGAGTAGTAAATTAGTAAAAGTAACAAGGTTTATTTATATAACCCTCTCAGCTCTGATTTCCTCATCTCTGGTGATGAGGATATCTCTTTGCCACCTGGTAGAGGTAGGGTACCTGTCACATGGGAGATTTATCATGTGCTTTCTGGAGATGAAGGGAGGTCAGGGGGTTCCTCTTGTACTTTAAATAACTTTAATTCAAAATAAGCAATAATATCTCTAAGTGGGACACATTTTTGGGACAACCTGCCCTTGACTCCCACAGTTGAATCACAGGAAAGAGGCTGAGGGAGCCAACACCTACTGAGTGAACAGCAAGCACTGTAGCAACCAAGAAGCAATCCTATCCCATTCTCCTAGAGGAGCAACTAATTACACAGAAGCCATACTGTGACTACCTTGACATACTCTGTTGTCTATGTGACTACCTACAAAGATGGCTCAGATTGAGAGACTGGTAAATGACTTAAGATCTATAAAACTCAACAAAACTTTTAGAGATGCTCCCATAGCTGACTGCCTTGCCCAGCATGACAAATCAAATATTTCTATCACACAGAGAGTTACATATATTGGAGCTGTACCCTGATTCCACTGATGATGACTTCATGTCAAAAAAACATTGCAACAAAGTAGAACTTTCTAAAGCAGATCAAAACTTGACCACATTTACAACCATCTAGCACTTTTGTGTTCATGTGCCAACCTTCTGCTGCCTAATATACAGATATTACTTTCACCTAAAAAGTGATGAAGCATCATTAAAACCACAGATGTGCTTTGCCTGGGTGTCCTTTATAGCCAAAAACATCTGCTACCACCCACTTCTCCATTTCTTCTTCTTTTGATTTATTTTATGTATCTCTTAGTATTCAAATACCCCTTCAAAATTCAATTTTAGCTCACTTTCCTTTTCTTTCAAATTAATACTTTTCCAATATTCCAAAAAAGTTGTCATGTTATCCCATTTGAGAAGTTTTCAAATAAATTTATTTTTACAAAATATACAGTGGCACATTAAACAAATTTAAATCATAGATAAATTTCATTAATTAAATACTTAGCAAATTTCATCCAAGGCATAGGAATATAAAGAAAAAGACCACAACGTTTTTGTCTTTAATAAGCTCACAAATTAATAAAGAAAATTAACATGAAATTGTAATTAATTAACATGAAATTGAAATTAACATAAAAATATGTGTTTACAAGGTACAGAGTAATACTAACAGTGGTTAATCGGATGACTTCACAATGTGAATGACCTGGCCATGTTTTAAAATAAGAAAAAGAACAGCTCAAGTGGGAGAATAATCAATCCAGTAATTTGTTTCTAAGGGATAATATAAAAGAATATCAGGCCAGTAACAATATTTTAGGCAAAAATTACATTTTTAAGCAATAATACTCAGGGCAATAATTTTCCCACTTCAAAATGTATGTTTTTTTAAAAAGGCATCTGCAAAAGATACTACCAAATTAAAAATATTTTTCTTCACTGAATATTTTTGGAGCCCCTTTTGAATGTTAGGCACAGTGCCAGGTGTCCTAACATTATAGCATTATGTATATATACAAAATAATAGCTTTAGAGGTAATCATTTAATCAATTTGGTCATTCTAATATTTCTTTATTCATCAACTAAGTTAATCAAATCTGAATTTTATGAATTAACCAGGAAACATCAAGGTGCAGTTTTAGAATTCTAGTAAGTGAGTTTGTGTGTTTGTCTTATATGTAAGTTATTGTTAGATTCATTCCTCATCCAATTAGGATGAATCATATGAAATGGCCACTGACAATTTCAAATGGTTCAGCCTAATTTAAAAACAAAACAAAACCAAACAAAAAAACACAAAAATCCTCTCTAATGTACAGAAGATCAGCTTCAGATTCTGATAGATTGGATTTGAATCTTGCGAAAAGTACTCACAACCTGTGCAGCTTTGGGCAAGTTTCAAAGCCTCTCTGATCCTCTACTTCATTATCCATAAAAGAGGAAGAGTCGGATCAATCTGAATGAGTCATGCTTGTGTTAAGTTGTATAAGGAAATCTCAACCACTAAATAAAGGCTTTCTTTTTCTCCCATAACTAAAAATACAGAGGTTGAGAACCCAAGAATGAAGCTGTAGTTTCTGGAAGTCATCAACACAAGGAAGAGGCTGACTTCTGGAAGACAGTTGGGAAGACACAGAAAAGGCCAGGCCAGTGGCAAGAGGGAGGAGTGGTGGGCAAGGGTTTGGGAAATAGTCAAGCGATCAGCTCTATAGAATTCCGATGAAACGGACTTGTTTAATTGTTATTGTTGCTACCTAGGAAGTGATTTGCTTTTGGATGGTGCTATTTCATGATAGTTAGTCTAATGTCCCTGGTGATTCTTCCTGCCCCTCTATCCTTCCATCCTTTCTCCCTTCTGTTTTCAGTGTCTGCTGCCCTTTTAGGCATCAAGCCATGTTTTAAGTAAACATGGGGAAGGGCAAAAGGGCAAAAGTCTTTTCCTTGAAAGGTTTTCACATAGAATATCTCCCAGAGATTTCCACCTGAGGAGGGGAACAAAGGCAAGAGAAATGCAGCTAAAAATAAATCTCTTCACAACTTACAACCTACTGATAAATACTTGAGACAGGCAGAGTGTGACATTCCTCGAGGAACTCATGGCTTCCTTAATGTTAATGTTTTGCTGGAGACTAAAAGCAACCTTATCTTGACAATAGCCAGATGTCCAGGATCCTATTTTTCATACAGAAACCCTTTAGAGACTTAAATTATCTCTACTCTCCTGCAAACATAAAAGTAGATAATCAATCTCCCTTCACAATCACAAGTGCAGCTCTTTCTGCCCCTGGGTCCTGACCCCATGGTACAACAAAAGCACTTTTTGCATCATGAGATGTCTCAAGAATTCTTTCTTGACCATCATGCTCAATGACCCTGAATCACACCTATATCTCATCAGTTAGAATTACATCACATGGGCACATCTCATTACAGGAGAGGTTGGGAATTCTATTATTTCACTTTCTAACCACTATAATATACAAAGGTAAGGGAGAAGAGATTTGAACAAATATTAAGTGACCCCTTTGGTATCCACCATACAACATTTATGGGTGTCTAGAAATTAAATGAGGAAAGATATGTAGAAAAACTACTTAGCAACTATTTAAGTGCTTAGCAAATATTATATATTCAATAACTGAGAGAGCCATTAAAAATGATTAGGATGATAACCATGACAATGATGGCGATTTAATGCTGATAATGAAATAAAAGTTCAAATCTTGAACATATGTGAATAAATTTACTAACTCAATTGCATATTTTTTTAAATCATGAGTTCAGTGATATCTTTCTGCAGTAAGTGACAATATTGGTACCAACAAAAGTGATAATTAATCAAAGTCAAATCATCTCTGGTTACCTCATACCCAAAACTTTGTTGGGGTTGAGGGGTGTATTTTTAGGTTGAAAACTCTCATGTTTGATTTCTCTCCAAAGTTTATTTTCTTGGAAAGTTTGAAGACCATCTGTGGAGTTATTTTGAGATATGAATATAAAAAACCACTATTTTATTCATTTTGAATGCAACATTTTTTAACAGAATATTCCCACCATAAAAAAAAAAAAGTGAAGGAATAAATTGGCAATGTAGGAAACTTTTTAGAAACACCAAAAAAATTTTCATTATAAATTGACTTGTTTGGTCTCATCTAACCTATCTATATTCTTTTAGTGATGATTATCAACTAATTTTCAACTCTCCATGTCCCTTGGTCCTATAGCTTTCATTTTGACCACCTGAACATGATTTCTAAAGCATCTCTATAAATATGGATATAGTCAAAACTTCTTTATATATTTATAACAACTGTGATCTTAATCATTTGACAGACTAGGTATAGATATTGGAGAGTTAGGAGAGAGCCTACAACCATAACTAAGATCACTCTCTGCATCTAAGTCATAATCTGGTACAGCAAAGAGACACATGAACAAATAACTTCAACACAATATAGTTAATACAATAACAGACATACCAATGAAATGTTATGGGAACACTGAGAAGGGAATAACTGGTTCTTCCTCGAGAATTTTGGAAATTATGAGCAAGGTCTAAAAGGACTGGTAAAATTTCTGAAGATGGTAAAGGGCAAGAAGAACATTTTAAATTAAGTGACCAGTAAATAAACAGGTTGAAGACAATAAAAAGTCCAGTGTACCAAAGGAATGTCAATTTATATGGGGCACTGCACCAGAGAAGCAGTAACATGGTGTTCAATGACAAATTAGAAAGCAAAGAATTCAGGGCCCAGAGTTACAATTAGCTCAAAAATGTTACAGGGCCACAGGGAGCCACAGAAGGCTTTAAAGAAGTAGATAAAATGAATCAGGTTTGTGTTTTAGACCATCTCTGTTGTAGTATGGAATTTGGATCACCAGGGCAAGAAGTTAACTTCAAGAAAAGAAACTGGAAGGTTCATAAAAGGCCAGACCAAGGGCAACGAGGATAAACAGCAAAGGTTTGAGGAAAAACTCAAGAGATCAAATTTACAACATTGTGATTAAATTTTTTTTTTAAGATTTTATTTATTTATTTGACAGAGAGAGACAGTGAGAGAGGAAACACAGGCAGGGGGAGCAGGAGAGAGAAGCCAACTTCCAGGCAAGCCGGGAGCCCAATGTGGGGCTGGATCCCAGGATCCTGGGATCCTTTCCTGAGGCCAAGGCGGAGGCTTAAAGACTGGGCCACCCAAGTGCCCCACATTGTATTTAAACTATCAGTCATTTCTTTGTTATTGTTCGTGTTGTTGTTTACAATGTTATTGGTTTGCTTTTGAATGAAGATATTTTCTAATAACCTATTTAAATAATTAACTCTGCTCTTAAATATATCTTATCTCCTTTTCTCATTCTTCTACTTAACCATTTCTTAACTGTATATGGAGATCCTGAGCATTCCTTATAGTTATTTTTAGCCCTTAATTCCTTCTTAATATTCTCCTTTATTTCTCTCCCTATCCCCACAACACAAACTCCAATACACAGTATATTATGATGTTTAGAAGTGCAATGGTAGAATGTATTTGAACTATGAGAGTTATTGTCTTTTCACTTTTAATTTCAGTCTGTAATAGACACTTAACCATAAAATGCCAAAAAAAACCCCTCAATTCTATAATTAAATGAGTATCTTTGTGGTTTCAGGTCTTACATTCAAGGTTTTAATCCATTTCAAATATATTTTTGTGTTTGATGTAAGACAGTGGTCAGTTTAATTCTTTTGCATTGAACTATCCTGCTTTCTCAACACCACTTATTAAATAGGCTGTCTATTCTCCAGTGTATATTCTTGTCCTTTTGTCATAGATTTGTTGACAATATTTATATGGGTTGTTTTTTGTTTTTTTTTTCCTGGGCTATCTGTGCTATTCCACTGATCCATGTGTCAGTTTTCATACCATGACTATACTATTCCAATTACTATTGCTTTGTAGTATAATTTAAAATCAGAGAGTTTTGTTCTTTCTCAAGATTGCTTTGGTTATTTGGGGTTTTTTTTTGTTTTGTTTTTGTTTTTTGCAGTTCCTTACAAATTTTAGGATTCTTTATTCTTTACTCTAAAATAAAGAATTTCATATTCTGTGAAAAATGCCATTGGTATTTCAATGGAAATTACATTGAATCTGTAGGTTGTTTTGGGTGGTTTGGACATTTTAACAATATTAATTCCTCCAGTCCATGAGCATAGAATCTTTCCATTTATTTGTGTTGTCTTCAGTTTCTTTCATCAATGAAACTTACTTCTTTATCAATGTCTTACAGTTCTCAGAGTACTTGGTTAAATTTATTCCTAAAAGTCCCAGAAGAAAACAGAGGCAGTCAGTTCTGTGACATCAATATCAGCAATATTTTTTTGGACCAGTCTCCTCAGGCAAGGGCAACTAAAGTAAAATAAACAAATAGGATTACATTAACAATTTTTCACAACAAAGGAAAGAATCAACAAAATGAAAAGGCAATCTACCGAATGGGAGAAAATATTTGCAAATCATACATCTGATAAAGGATTAATATCCAAAATATATAAAGAACACAGAACTTAATATTAAAAAAAAATACCCAAACAACCTGATTAAAAAATGGGCAGAGGACTTGAATAGACATTTTTTCAAAGAAAATTTACAGACGGCCAACAGAAATATGAAAAGATGCTCAACATCACCAACCAGCAGGGAAATGCAAATCAAAACCACAATAAAGTGATAATTAGCTCACACTTGTTAGAATGGCTATTATAAAAAAGACAAAAAGTAACAAGTGTTGGTGAGAATGTGGAGAGAAGGGAATCCTCATACATTATTGGTGGAAATGTAAATTAGTACAGCCACTATGGAAAAGTATGAAATTTCCTCAAGAAATTAAAAGTAAAGTTACTATATAAGCCAGCAATTCTACTTCTGGGTATTTACGGGAAGATAATGAAAACACCAGTTTGAAGAGATATATGCACCCTGATGTTTACTGCATCATTATTTACAAAAGCCAAGATATGGAAGCAACCTAAGTGTTCACTGTTAGATGAACGGATAAAGAAGATGTGGAATATATATACAATGGAATGTTACTTAGCCATAAAAACAAACAAACAAACAAACAAACAAAAAACCCAATGAGATCTTGCTCTTTGGAATAACATGGATGAAATTTGTGGTTATTTGGCTAGGTAAAATAAGTCAGACAGAGAAAGACAAAAATAACATCTGGTTTCACTTACATGTGCAGTTAAGCAAACAAACAAAAACGGACTCATAGATACAGGAAACAAACCATTGGTTACCAGAGGGGTTTTGTTTGGAGACAACTGAAATAGGTACAAAGCCACAAACTTCTAGTCATAAAGTAAGTAAGTCATGACCATGTAATGTACAGCAAGGACTATAGTCAATGATATTGTTATAAGGCAGTTCAGTGACATGGTAACTAGGTTTATCTTGAGGATCATTTTATAATGCATAAAAATATTGAATCACTATGATGTATACCTGATACTAATAAGATGTTGTATGTCAATTATATGTCAATTTAAAAAAGTTAATGAGCATCTTTATATGCCATATTTTCAAACCTTAATCTATTTGCTCTATTGCAAGGATTTTTATTTAATGCTAATGCAGTGTAGGAAAAATATCTGCCTATTAATTGCCATGGTAGTTAAAACAATTGGTAAGTTTATTTTTCTTTTTTTACAGTTTAGTTGGCCGCTGAAATTTCATAAAATTTAATTCAATTCCTATGGCATGTTCATATTATATAAATTTAATTCAATTCCTATGGCATGCTCAACTTTTTCTGCAGATAAAAGAAAAAGCAGAATCATATATCCATCCGTTCCATAGAGTAGCAGGATGACATTATTTTTATTCTGATTGTGAATTTCAAACTTTTGCCTAACCTAACTTGATTGAGGCTTAGGGGCTATTTATAGTCATGTAGTTAATTTGAAATTTTACTCAGTCAGCAGTAACTCAAACAGACCCCAACCGAACATTATTGAATCAACCAGATGACGTACTCACAAAGCAGCCTTTCAGAAAGGAAAAGTATCTCCAACAAATTGGCGAGATGTTAGTCTCATATTTACAGAGAATTTTAAATAAGAAATCTTATCTTGTTTTTGTACAGAAAATATATTTCAAAACCATGGTGAAAATTTCAGTTCCATTATTATTCATGTAAGCTGTCAATCACTGACCCTGTCTTTCAGAGATACACTTGATTAGAATCTCTCTACAAATGAGTAACAATATATCCTTCGTAGAAAATATTATAACCAGTATACTGATGCCAAGTTAATTTTAAATTTTCATATTTGAAATAATACTACTGCTTGTATTTTTATCCTTAGATTACTTATTTAATAACACTTGCATCTGGAAGTAATAATGGTTTTCATGTTTACTAAGAGACACAGAGATGAAATCTCATGTATAATTTCTTCAGATACAAAGATATCTGTGCTACATCATGAAAAACTTACTAATATAAAATTATTTTGTACTTTAATAAAAATATCCACATGCATACTTTTTAAGATAACAATACTGATATTATTTGTCAGGCAAATAATAACCAGTATAATGTTTTTAAGTGCTAAAAGTTTCACTAATATTTACAGAGAAAACAAATTTGGCAAAAGAGTCAAACTTTACATTAAGCTCTAGCAAAAAATATTTATTGGTTAAAATAAAACAAAAGTAAAAATTAGTAGTTCTAATTCTGCATCAGATCTTGCTTCTCTGCCTCAGTTTACCTCGGTTAGACTAAGTATCCTTAAGCTCTCATCTAATCTATTGTAATAAAGGCTTTAAGCAGTTCACAACAGCTAAGCAAAGTGTATGTAGAAATCATTATATTCTGTGTCTAAGTTTTACACACCATTAATAGCCATTATTCTGATTTTATTTTCTGTATAATTTTTCTATAATCATCAAATATATTCTAATTGATAAAGATTTTAGCAATGATGATTCATAATGAAACTTTCCTGAGACATAGCAAATCTTCAATGAGTGATGTCTGTATTCTTATAATACAGACATATTCTTATTCTTATAATTCTTGTAATATCTTCCTTACTTTGTCTAACCTTTTCTGTAAACCCTCATGGAAAGAAGAAAAGAAAAAGACAAAAACTTAATTTTATAAGTCTACTGTCTTAGTCTGCTTGGGTTGCTATAACAAAATACCATAGACTGGGTGGCTTATACCCAACAAATATGTGGTGTTCCTCAAAGTTCTGGAGCCTGAGATGTCCAAGATCTTGGCACTGGCCTATTGGGTGTCTGGTGAGAATCTCATCCCTACACAGTCATCTTTTCATTCTAACTTTACATGGAAGTTAGATGGAAGGAGCTAGAGAGCTCTGTGGGATCCCCATTGTAAGAGTACTCATCCCACTCATGAGGGCTCCACCCTCATGACCTAATCATCCATAGCCTTCACCTTCTAATACCAACACACTGGAGAAATAGGTTTCAACATATGAATTTAGGGAGGACATAAACATTCAGCCTGCGCAAACAAGTTGGGCAAGAGCTTTGCATTTGGCCAAAGCATTGGGTTGTCAACTATGTGACTCAGGCCTGCATGGCCATTTGTTGTGTGTGTGTGTGTACCCGCCCATATCTACTCTAGACCAAGGGATCCATACGTATAGTGAGAAGCAACTAATCACATTCCAAGCACACTCCTATGAAAGAGAATGGCCCATATTTTGCTGGTTGCTCCTTTTGTTTTGACTCAATAACATTTCTCAAAGACTTTACCTAAGCCTTTATTATTTCAAATATAAAAATTTAAAATTAACTTGGCAGCTTGCAACCATATATAGCTGACTCTTTTTTAGTAAGTTAGCTCAGAAAAAAAAAAATCTATCAAGTGAAACTTGATCAAAATCTAAACAGAACTATTTGATTTTATTGGGCCCATGGTATGCTCTAAGATCTATTTTTAACATCTAATAATTTCCTGGGTGAGGACAGAACGATATTTAAGAGGTGGATCTGCTTGAGCAGCATAAAATAAACATTCTATCCTAAGTGTGAATTAGTCATGCAGTGATTTTTTTTTTCTTCCATCTGACTCTAGTGTCAGGAATAAAAAATAAGACCAGAAAATACATGTTCATGTTAGCCTGACAGCAAGTGATGGAGCATGCCAAGAACCTATCATCTGGGTCAGCTGAGGAATATGTTCAGAGAAAATGCAGTTAGTACAAGGGATTACAGTGTAAATTTTCTTTGGGGAATTCATTCCACTGTCATAAAAATGACAATTCTGAACACATGATAGAGGATCATTTTTTGACAGCTGTTTTGTTATAAGACTCTTCTTGTTCTTTAGCAACTCATGCTTTTCAATGGATCATACTAGGCTAAAACTAAATTTTCATCAATTCAAAAGGAAACCAATCAATCAAAGGGTGGGATGAGAGCAAAGATACAATTTATAACAGCAACCCAAAAGATTAAATTCCTAGAATAAAGTTGACCAAAAATTTCCAAGACCTATATGGAAAAACCTTTCAAGCTGCTAACACATATAAAAGAAGCCTTGATCAAAGACATGCTATTTTGTTGGTTAAGAACACTGAACATTATAAAGATGTTACTCTTCCTTAAAATGAGTTATAAATTTAACTAGATTTCAATAAAAATGACAAGAATTTTTGAAACAAGATAATTATGAAGTTTCATATAAACAAAGTAAATAAGCAAGAATAGCCACTAAAAATCTGAAAAAGATGGATATTGAATGGTATTAGCATTATCAGACATAGAGACATATCATGAAAACCAAATGGTTTTCAAGACAAACATAACAATGAAACAAATAAAAATTCTAAAATTATCTCAAATACATATAAGAATTAATATCATAAATCCAGCATTATTTTCAATTAGAGAAGCAGGAATATAAATTATAAAACTAATGATTCATTCTTTGACTCTATTTTTTTTGCCAAAAATATTAAGAAGACAAATGTTTTGTTAAAAATTATAAACAAGACAATTAAATTACTTTCTTGAAGCAAGAAGGGAAGTGGTGAGCAGAGAATGAATGTTTCTCCAGAGTCTAATGTCCTTTTGGTCTTCAAACCCCATGTGATAGGTATGTTTATTCCCATTTTTAGAAAATTTAGTAGCTTTCCCAAACTTATAAAGTTAACAAATTGTGTAGCTAGTATTGGAAATTAATTATCTGATTCAAGAGTGTTTTGGGGGAGGTTTTTTTTTTTTTAAGTAATAATATTAACTTTAAATTTCTGAGTAACTTAAAAGATATACTAAAATAGAATCATAGTCCTCATGTGGAATAACAAGTATTTATAAGCTTACTTTTTCTAACAGAAAAATAGAGCAAAAAGACAGAAAAAGTCCAGAAGGTCCATATGTGGAATTTTCCTGGCCCAAGAAGAAGCCAATCACAGGCATTGTTGGCCATCCGTCAACACAGCTTATAGTTCCGAAAGTCTAAGAAGTTTGTAAGTAAAAAATGTAAAACCAAAAACCAAAAACAAAAAACAAAAAAGGAATACCAGTTTTGTTCCTCGGGTAGGAAGGTACGATGAGAGGAAAAAATGGGAATGGCAAGAAGGAACACGAGAACATACAGGTTCCACATGCCACTGCTGACAGTTACAGAGGAGAGCAACAGGAAGACTTTAATTCCAAGAAAGTGATTCAGGTTAATGGAGTCATCTGGGTTCCCTTAATACAATTAGATCATTTAGAATCACATTAAGTACTAATGGGTAAGAAAAGTACCAAGTTGGGGGCGCCTGGGTGGCTCAGTGGGTTAAGCCGCTGCCTTCGGCTCAGGTCATGATCTCGGGGTCCTGGGATCGAGGCCCGCATCGGGCTCTCTGCTCAGCAGGGAGCCTGCTTCCCTCTCTCTCTCTGCCTGCCTCTCTGTCTACTTGTGATCTCTCTCTGTCAAATAAATAAATAAAATCTTTAAAAAAAAAAAAAAGAAAAGTACCAAGTTGGCTTGAAGAAATCACTTAAACTCTACACTGCACTTCACTCACCTATGAAATTACTGGATTAAACAGATACTCCTAACTCCTTTTGAGAGCTGAGATTATACTCAAATTTATTTCTTTAAATCTTTTACTTTTTATATTTTTTACTTTTTTAAGTTAGTGATCTGATGTATGTTTAATCTTTCTGATTTTTATGAGATGTAATATATAATTTTAAAGTATATTTGAATAAAAAAAGTCTGAATTGACCATCATAAACCAAGCTTTTCAGATATTAATGCCACCAATACTATCCACTAGCTGTCCACAGTTGCATGAAAATTAGGTATAATAAAAAATGTCCTACGAGCTGGCTAAAAACCCCAAATCAATGTAGGGATAAATGTTGCAGATAGGAGATGTGGGATAATAACAAAGGAGGAAAAAGAAATTTAAAAGTTAGGTAAAGAAAAGCAGAACTAGCCACATAATCTGCAGATCCCAGTACAAAATAAAAATGTGAGGCCCCTTGTTCAAAAGTCAGGGATAAAGGTTCATTAAAGCTATTAAAACATCAATCTTTTTTCTTTAAAAAATATTTTATTAATTATAAAATGTAATAGAGGTAATAGTGATACATGTACAACAACCTGAATTTATAAGTTGCAAAGAGTATGCATTCTTGGTGTCATGGTCCTACACAAAGTAACAGGAAATGACTTATTAATATGATATCCTGATTGTGCATATGAGTTTTTAGCTCACTTTTCTACAAATCCATTTTATTAGGTCATCATACCTTGTACATTTAGCAACTTCATTTTTGTCAATAAAATTGAAATTGATATCAGTCTTGGAAAAAGATTATAAATTTTAAAATATTTTTTTATTTAATTTATTTTATATATTTTTTTAAGTAAGTTCTATGTCCAACATGGGGCTTGAATCCATGACCCTGAGATCAAGAGTCACATGTTCTATCAACTGAGCCAGACAGATACCCTTGCAAGATTACGATTCTTAAAAAAATATTTTTTACTTTGGAAAGGATCTTTCTGTTGATGCAACTTTTAATGGAACTGTTTAAGAGTCTTTATAGTGACAAATTGGGTTAAATTTATAACAAATAACTTAAAATAGAAGTTTTGGTACATCTAGAGATGGTAACTCTTGTAGAATGTTTTTTCTAAAATTATTTAACTCTTTACTTTCTTATAAGTCTGAATTTAACTTTAAATGTGAATGTACACAACACCATTTTCATGTCTCCTCTGACATCCTTTTGCAGCCCGTCAAGGGCATATAAGAAAACAAGTGGTTTCATGATTTGTACAGAATTCAAAACACTGTTGATGCATCTATCCACTTATTTTCAGTAACAAGGACAAAAATAATATTCAAGTTGTCCTCCCCAAATGCTTGGTTTTATATAAAAATAATGTTCTTTTCAATCAAATGCAGCATCTTTAAATTTAATATCTATTTGTAAGCTTGTGAATATCTGCCTTATCGGGGAACATTTTTAAACCAGAAATTCTAAACTCTTGAAGAATTCTAATGACTGTGAAAGACTATTTCAGTGTCCATGTGTATGCTTTTATTTTGCAATAATTTGCTGACAGATTACTGCCTGAACACCAGCAGTTTCTGTCCTATTGTTGAAGCCAGAGAATTACTATTCGTGCCGTTAACACAGGAACAGGGTCTGGGGTCTAGGGACTGATGGCGAGCCCACACTTTTCCCAAGGGCAACCCCACTTCTCTCCTGGGGTTGTGGCAGGTGCCACTATTGCTGTCATCACTGCTGCTTCTGCCTGCTGTGGCATTAAATAAGTATACTTTCCTTCTCTACACACTATTCCATCTTCTTAAAACATTACTTTCATTATCTTACCGTCATACTCAAATGCAAGACATATAAGTGAGAAAAGAATGAAAAATACCTAACATTATACTATAACAAATACCTAACATTATACAGTAGATTCTCAATACCTGGAATTTCTTCCTTCCTTCCTTTCCTTCTTGGGGGTGAGGACAGCACTTCCTTTATTTTTATGGGAGTGAGGATAGTGAGCCAGTAGAGAGATGGGGGTGGGGCAAATAGGACCAAAAGAAATGAAAAATTTAAAGAACCCATCAATTGTCACTCAGCTATTATAAAATATAGGTCAAACAGTCTGCTAGATACTATTTACAACACTGTTTCTTTTAATCCACAAGTCGATCAGATCAAGTCAGTAATATCTAGGCTGAAAGGTTCTATCTACAACTTAAAAGTTGCATAATTATAAGAAAGTTACATAATGCCTTTATCTTTGGAACTGTGTTTCTCATTGCTAAAGTGATCATTTTCATTTTCAGGATTGTTTTGAGGATCAGGTCACGTGTACAAAGTGCCTGCCTTCTAGAGTGACCTCATGCACAGTGGTTATGGAAGTTAACTCGTGTAGGATTTCACATGATTCAGCAGGAAACCTGCATCCACCATCCAGAGACATTGGTTCCTCCTTGCCACCCTTGAGTTAATAAGAAGTATAAAGATGTCTCCCCATCCCCAAATTTCTGACATCTGGCTAGTTACTGCTGTAAAGGTGTGTTGCAGGTATAATTAGGTTATGAACCTGAAGATAAAGAGATTATCCTATATTATCCAAGTGGGCCCCAAAGTATCACATGAGCCCTTTAAAGCAGAGAAATTTCTCCAGCTGGAATCAGAAGAGAGATGAATAGAAGAAGAAGACAAAGAAAAAGAGGAGAAAGTGGGAAGGTCGGGAAGAGTGGAAGCATAAAAGGGACCCAGCTCTCCACTACTGTCATTAAAGATGGACAAAGGGGGACTGTGAATGAGGAAATGCAAGGCAACCTCTAAAAGCTGAGAACTACCAACCAGCAGCTAATAAGAGAATGGGACCTCGGTCCTATAATCCCATGAAACCAAATACTTCCAACAAGCCCAGTAGGTTTGGAAGCAGATTCATCCCTAACACCTCCAGGAAAGAACACACCTTGCCAGCACCTTCATTTGGGTCTTGTGAGGCCCAGATCAGAGAACCACCTGAGCCATCCTGCACCTGGACGTCTGACCTGCAGGACTGGGAGGTACCTAATGGATATGGTTTGAATACCTGTTTGCAGCTAAATTTGTGGTGATTTGTTATGGCAACAATCTCCCCATGAAGGTTCAAAAAAGATTATTAACAACAGGATGTACTTGAATTCATTTAAAGATTCAGGAGTAATCTTTGTCTAATTCTTGCTATACCTATTGTCCATGTGCAGTGATTATCAGAACCACATACAAGTCCCCCGTCCATGAAACTAATAATAATGTAGCCTAACAAGATCATCATATGGTATCTTCCCTTCATTTTCACCAGTCTGCTAATGTAGAAAAAAAAATAGAATCTCTAAATAGATATGTTGTTACATTGAGTTTTTATATGATTTGCCATTCCAGCAGATGAATATTATAACATCCCCAGGTTTTCAGGAAACAGAAGGGAATTTTTACAGCTATATTTGATGGACATTTTCAGTCACATTATTAGGAAGCCAACTCTGGTATCTGCAAACAACAGGCACAGCAATTCCTGTGTGTGCTGAACAGGAGAAATTAACACAAATGTTCCTGACAGCTGAGACTGAACTATTAAAAACTGTGGGAATGCTCTCAGCAGAGATGCTACCAAAATAGAATGTAATCTTTAATTGAAGAATGGCAACCTGTAAGAAGCCTCTCTGTCTCTAGTGACCCAATTTTTATATCATATGTAGCAATTGTTCTACCTCTGATCTGCTTATTATGTATGCTCAAGGATTTGTTGGTGATTTTCCCTCTTCTTGTTTGGGGGGGAAAAAAACTTTCATTGATGTTCTTATTCATCAAGCTAAAAGAAAAGTCATTTTATCATATCCCTTAAATTATAAAAATGATCAGATCAGGAAACTGAAAGTGCCCAGTCCTTGACCCAAAGAGATGTTCCTGGAGGCAGTTCAGAGCATAGAGTTGGAGTGGGCTTACCTATCATCCATTCTTTAATTGAAGAAGTGACAATCGAGCAACTATATTATGTCACAAACTAGGCTCGGTGCTGGGAACACAAGGTTAAGCACGGTAGACACAGTTCATTCACCATACGGGGGAGATACGTAATGAGACAAGTATAATGAGAGCTATAGAGGGCTACATGAAGTCAAAACAGAATCCACAGTGAAAAAGATAGAGTTGTCTATGACTAAAGGGAGAGTCACAATAAAGGTTAATCCTAAAGAACTAGATAAAGAGGTTGACACCTAGCCAGAAGCTAAGACTGGTGCAGAAAACTTAAGGTGGGCGTCTCTTGTGGGATAACTAGAGGTGCCAGAATTTCTACTCAAAGACATATGAAGTGCTTTAGATCTCTCCCCTAAGTGCAGAAAAAGCTATCGTATCGATACATTCTGAAAGAGAACTGTTGGAAACGGCCAAATGAAGAGAGGCTACTCCCAATTCAACTCTCTCCTCCTTTTAGGGGAAATAATGATTTATATCAGAGAAGACAGCTTCCTTACCTCATCTTGACCCAGCTGGATCACTGTAAACAGGCCTTGAAAAAAAAATTTTTCCCTAAATACTTCCTCTACTATTTCTTCTTCAGAAAGCTAATGTTCTGTATCCCTAATCATAAAGAAAAGGCTCCCAAAAGAAGAGTCCTAAGTCATTTTTAGCTAACGCCAGCAGGGTTTAGCTGAGGGTAATATGACAATGTAGCTCAATAATTTTGGAAATCAAAAGTTGAAGCAACGAAAAGCTGGGTTGGAAGGAGAATTGTTGGATAGAAACACCCTTAATCTCCTTCCAAATTCAGCCTAGAGTTGACCAAAGCAGCAGCAATGGAGGATATAGAATGTGTGAGGGTCACATTCACTAGAAGCAGGAAAGAAGTACATGCATCAGAAACCAACCACCACCTCCCCTTGAAGGAGTGCAGAAACAGGTGCCGCAACCATTCCAGCCATCCAAGTGCATTGTCCCTGAGCCCACCAAAGAAGACTTCATTGTGGACAAGGCCTGGCAGAGGAAGGACAGAGATTGTCTGCATCTATTTTTAGAACAAATTTCCTATAGCAAAGGATGCTAATCTGAGTGTAATTTAGGAGGTCCCCAAGATCACGCTCGCAGTCCATTGATGTGCTAAGAAGACTCACCTGACTCAGAAAGTCATGATATTCAGTTACAGTTTATTTCAGTGAAATTATACGATAAAAACCAACAAAGGGAAGAAGCATAGAGAGCAGGGTTCAGGACAAACCAGGGATGAAGCTTCCGGTTATCTTCTCCTGAGAGTCATGCCAAGAGCATTTATTCTTTCCAGCAATAATGTGTGGTAACCACAGGAAGTACTGCCAATTAGGGAAATTCACCTAAACTTTGGTGTCCAAGATTTTGTTGGGGGCTGGCACACAGACATAGGTGACCTTAATCTCCAGACCCTCAGGTGCATACTGTGTGGCCCAAGTCCCCCACCCTAAATTACATTGCTGGCAAAGAGTGTCTGGCATGGCCCAATACCCTCTGGCAAGCAAAGATACATTTATCAGGCAGGACATTCCAAGGACTTTGAAGCTATCTCTCAGAAGCTAGTCAAGGACTTAACCATCCTTTGGGCAAAGTGAATCTTTTACTATATACTAAGCAAGTGAACAAGTGAGGTAGTGTCACAAAATCTATAATTTTTTTTTAGTTTAATAGTTAAATTACATCTTGCTCATAGCATTAAATAACTGGATGAGTCTTCAAGTCTTAAATATTTTAAAGGATATTCTATTAATTTTAATGCCAATTGTTACGTCATTAGTATGAGAATATTTAATGCCAAGTTTCTTTTAAGAATTTCGTATGGCTCTCCTAAGATTTTCACCCATTCCTAGGACTGAGATCTGGTCATAGACCTCATGAGCTTCCAAATGGATCCTAGGATACCCAGTCTGTGGTCACATTCTCTAAGTAATCAATACCTCCAGTCCTGTGATAAACCAGTAGACTAGAGAAACTGAAAAGAATTCCTGATGTTCAGGATGCTAAAGCCTCTACCGGATATTTTGTTGAAGTGAAGCCACTTCAAAGTGAATCATAAAAATGTCTTCCAAAATCATAACCTTGATGATGAAGCAAAGCAAGGAAACAGCAACTTCAGCCCAACCTTTCATATCTCAGAATCAGGGGAAAGAATTTGTATTATCAGTTAACCCCTAAGGAAAACAGAGCTATAAACATTAGCAGGCTCTCTTTGTACATTTCCATATTATTTAAGATCTTCAAGGAACTCAAAAAATGACTAGTGATTAGATTTTCAAACCAAATCAGAGGACAGCCCTCAAGTTTAGGAAAAACTGTTGCTGAAATGCCTATCTTCTCAGCCACCACCCCCATACATATGCTAAACACATTATACCATCAACGGAGGATTTTAAAATATAAAAAGCAGCACTGATTTTGTATAATGTACATCAAGAAGTCCAAATTAAAAGTGGAACTCTTCTAAAAAAGAGCATGCCATTTTAAAGACATTTATTTTAAAAAGAAGAAGGAGGATAAGAGCAGTACATGTGACTTCCCAAAAGTGGAAAATATGAAAGTGAAAGTATAGTAATGTGGCTAGAAAACTCAGCAACCCTAATATTTATTAGGGTACTGGAACATATCACCAGTTGCTTTTAAATCTCTAAAAGATCAATAAGGTTCGTACAATAACTGAAATCATAACTACTTAAATCTTCAAAAAATACGTAAGTTCCTCTAATATCTTTTTTGTGGAAGAATATCATGAGCAGATCAATCTAATTCTCCTTCATAGCAAAATGAAGTGCCTTGTATTTGGAAAAAAGTGATAGTTCAGATACACCTTACCTCAGCCAGATTTTTTTTTGTTTTTTGTTTGTTTGTTTATTCTTGTGTTTGCTTTTACTAAAGCCCCTATAACTGTATAAAAATCTGGGAAATGGGGGCTAGTTCAAAAAATTTATGGGTTGGCATACAAAGTGAAATTACTCCAAAGTAGTTTTCTATAGTTCATTATTGACTTGAAGTGAAGATTTTTAGTTTATTCCAATGGAGTTTAGCCTAGTTATGGTATTGAGCGTTTCCTTCTTAATTTGGAAAATGAACTTTTCCCATGGTAATTATACCCTTGCTGTTGGCTTACACTGTCAATTGCCTGCTCACAATTCTCCCTTCTTCCCAAATTCTATTGGGGAGGCATTGTGCCTACTTCCACAACTTTCCTTATAACTAGGGGAGGCCACTTAACTCAGTCTTGGCCAAAGAGAGGTATAGGAAATCTTCTGAAAAGGTTCTTGGTTTTTTTTTTTGCATTCTGGGTAGAAAGGAATAATGTACCTGGTACCACTGCTCCTAATTATTTCCCCTGCTTTGAAGCCTGAAATGATTACTGGAGTTGTAGCAGCCATCTGAGAATATGAAATAACAAGTAACAAGCTTGGGTAAAAACAGAAGATGGAAAAACAAAAAGATAAAGCTTGTGTCTTTCACAACATCTATATCAATAAGGATATTCATTAGCTAGATATATAGCAGTGACAACTTCAAAAACCCAGTGGCCAGTGAAGGCTCTGTCACGTGGTATTTCACCAGTCACCATGGTGGGGAGAAGGGAACATGGCAGAAACTCTAACTCTTTTTTTGTTTGTTTTTTTGTTTGTTTTCAAGTTTGTGTTTTCTTTTTCTTTTTTTTTATTTATTTATTTTCAGCATAACAGTATCATTATTTTTTCACCACACCCAGTGCTCCATGCAATCCGTGCCCTCTATAATACCCACCACCCTGACCTCCCACCCCCCGCCACTTCAAACCCCTCAGATTGTTTTTCAGAGTCCATAGTCTCTCATGATTCACATCCCCTTCCAATTTACCCCAACCCTCTTCTCTCTAACTCCCCATGTCCTCCATGCTTTTTGTTATGTTCCACAAATAAGTGAAACCATATGATAATTGACTCTCTCTGCTTGACTTATTTCACTCAGCATAATCTCTTCCAGTCCCATCCATGTTGCTACAAAAGTTGGGTATTCGTCCTTTCTGATGGGGGCATAATTCTCCATAGTGTGTATGGACCACATCTTCCTTATCCATTCATCCGTTGAAGGGCATCTTGGTTCTTTCCACAGTTTGGCGACCATGGCCATTGCTGCTATAAACATTGGGATACAGATGGCCCTTCTTTTCACTACATCTGTATCTTTGGGGTAAATACCCAGGAGTGCAATGGCAGGGTCATAGGGGAGTTCTATTTTTAATTTCTTGAGGAATCTCCACACTGTTCTCCAAAGAGGCTGCACCAACTTGCATTCCCACCAACAGTGTAAGAGGGTTCCCCTTTCTCCACATCCTCTCCAACACATGTTGTTTCCTGTCTTGTTAATTTTGGCCATTCTAACTGGTGTAGTTTTAATTTGAATCTCTCTGATGGCTAGTGATGATGAACATTTTTTCACGTGTCTGATAGCCATTTGTAAAGGCTTCTGCCCAGAAATAACACAGGCCATATCTGCTCAGGGAAGGTTCTTGCTCCCTGGATCACTTCCCAACTTAACCACATGTGTGGAAGTCTTTGTCTTAGGCTCTGTTTTCCAATGACCCTCGACTAAAATAACCTATTTAGGATTTCAAATTTTCTTCTTAGAAACAATGTGGAGTCCTTGAAGAATTTTGGTCAGGAAAGTGAACCTATCATTTCTGCAGGTAGGAAAATTGATTTTGATACTGGTGTAAAGGAAGAATTACAGAAGTCAAGGCTGATGTTACAAAAGCCAGTCAGCAGATAAATCCAATAAGTGAGATAACAATGAGCGATTCGACAGCAACAGTGAAAATGGAGAGGGAATAAAACAGAATGAGAGAGAAATAGGGATTGTAAAATGATCATGAAAATTTTACAAGGACTGTGAAATAAGAGAGGTAAGCTTTCACTGTCACGTGACCTGTGAGTGCTAGAACAACCCTGGGGAAAATATTGCACATTTTATCGTCAATGGACTGTGACGCACTGCCAGTCCTCAAAAAGTAGTGACATGATGAAATCCAGAAAGACTGTGGCACCTGCCTCCCAAGAAATTCCATAAAATTAGTACCCATTTTTCTGGTAAGCATCCCAGAAATAAACTGAGAGCTCTAGAAAGTCCTTCTAGATTTGGAAATCTATAATAAGACTACCTTCTTAGCAATTTTTAAAGTTTTCCTTCCTATTAAGTAATTTTTTAATGTTTACTTTTTCAGAGCTATATATTCTATGAGGAATATGATTTCCAGTTTTATCTCCTATGCTAAGGAACTGGAGAGTAATTTATTATGTTTTCAGGGTAACCTTATAAATGGAGTTTGACAAGTGTAAACAAGGGTTGCAAGCTCAAAATGCTTGACTTTCAATAGCTGTCCAATCAGGAAGGACAAGGTAAAGGTACAAGCGAGTCCACTATAATGGCTGTTTGGGTCACCAGGCAAGAGAAGAAGAAAGGTGGCAGAAGAACAGAAGCTAACAGCAACCACAGCTCATTAAATCTGATTAATCAAGAAGTGATGTCCCGTCTATTCACCCAAAATGAGCAAGGGTACACTGGAAATGAATGAAAACCTCTTCTGACTAACGTAACAGGAAAAATATGCTAAATGGAATTTTTAATGTGAATGAATGTTGACTATTTTGTGTTAATAATCTCATTTCATTTTGGTAAGAGTAGCCAAATCTCAAAATAATATTGAATAGTTTGACAAGAAAACTCAATTATAAAATATGGAAAAATATGGGGAAATTTTAGTGATGGATACAGTGCAATGCTAGCTGACCTTTACATTCCTTAATTATATTGAATTAATAGCCTCAGTGCTAATGGTAATTACTTAAAATGGCAGAGTGAAAAGGCCATTATGTTACATAAAACCTCCATGGAAATGGAAACCCACTAGTTTATCTTTTTAAAGGGCATGAGTTTGTCATTGTAAACACACTCAGATTTAATAAACTCTGACATCATTTGAGTTGATAAGTCTCCATACCAAGATATCTATTTTTCTGCTACTAATACAAATTACTCTACTGAGTCCCTGACTTGACTTTTAGGGTCAATAACCAACCCTGAATTACACACCAGAACTAAATATGAGACAGTGCATTTTATATCTGAGCTAGAGGTCTGGAAAATACTGACTGTGAGCCAGATCTACAAACTTTTCTTATAAATAAAGTTTTATTGAAACATAGCCATGTCCACTGTTTGTATATTGTCTATGGCTGCTTTCACACTACAAAGGTAAAGCAATTGTGACAGAGAGAATACAGCCCACAAAGGCTAAAATATTTATCTTCAGCCCTTTACAAAAAACATTGGCTACTTCTAATCTTCACTAATCATTTAAAATCAACATTGATTACCCTTACTTGTGATCATTAGAGTAGCAACCAAGATGGTAGCAAGATTTTGGCAATATACAAAATGTTCTTTTCTTGAATTCTAAGATTCTTGTCAAATGTTCAGATTTGAACATAGATAAGAGGTATCTATCCTAAAGAAGTAGAAACTCAGAAACTCCAATATCTGAAAAATCATTATGGGAAAATGACCATCTTCATTCCCCCCAAATTTTTTCTCCTTACTTTATCCACTTTTCTGCTTATCCTTCCACCAGCAATACCACTGATGGCAGGGCATATTGTGGGAAAAGAAGCAATTTCTTCAGAATATAGATTTTAAAACATATAGTTACTCATATAAAAATTAAACCAACCTGTCCAAAGAAAAACAATCCCATTAAATCTTTTGTACCACCTATACAGAGAAAATTAGAATGAAATTACCATGTATATAAGTGCCAGTTGCCAAAGGGTGGTAAGGATTTCTGGAGAAAAAACTGTAGCATCAACCTGTTAGAGGAATTATGGGTCTCTGTGGGGATTACTGGGAAGAAATAAATCCTACTTCTTCGCTGCAGAGATAGCCAGAAGAAAAAACCATTTATAATTTCTTATAGTGTGGAAAAGAATCCCCCAAAGCCAGAGTGAGTTTAAACAGGGCTGGTATGAGATGAGGAACCTGCATTTAAAACCAATCAACCAAGTTCCAACGGAGATAATCTTTGAACCATGCCTTGAGAAACACAATGTATATTTTCTCCATTGTTATTACACATTTTGCACACACACTCCCTACCTGACACTAATCACTTTTAAAATGATAAAGACAACACACATGGGGCACCCGGGTGGCTCAGTCAGTTGAAAAGCTGTCTCCTGTTTTCTGTACCAAGTTCCCAGGATTCAGCCTCTCATTGAGCTCTGTGCTCTGAGCTCTGTGCTCAATGAGTCATCTTCTTCTCTCCCTTTCCCTCTGCCCCTCCCCCTGCTCATGTGTACTCTTTATCTCTAAAATAAATAAATAAATCCTTATTTAAAAGCAATATACATATATAAGAAAAGAAAATTCACTTTAAAAAGACTTGATAAGATAAATAGGATTGTTTACAAATACATGACATTTTAAATGACAAAGAAATAAAATCTTGGTAGGTTTAAACATTGCAAATCTCTTCTCTCATTGTGTCATCTATTAACTTTCTTTATGGTGTCTTGTTTTGTTTTGTTTTTATTTAAATTCTAGTTAGTTAACAAAACAAATATTTTATTTGGATGTAATTAATCAATTTCTTTGCCTTCTGGTTTAATGCTTCAAAAATTTAAGGACTTTTCTTTATAATACAGGAGACTATTTTTTCTCTCAATTCTTATTGTTTTACCTTTCCCAATTAAATTTAATCCAAATAGAGATCCCTGTTGCGTGAATGAATTTTTTATATAGAGTTAGTTGCTTTGTAATACATATATTTGTCATTGACTTGTGGTGATATCATTGATGTATGTGGAAGAATAAGGAAAAAGGAGTTTTGTCCTAGGATTAACAAGGAGAAAATCAAGGAATAACACTCACAAAACGCAGTAAGGAATTATGAAATAGGCATTTAGAAATGACATAAGAAATAAATCTGAAAAGAACCAATTAAAAATCACTAATAAAATGAATAATCATTAATTTTTTTAAAAAAATTTAAAATATGTTAAGAACTGTCAAAATAATATTTTTAAATGAAAGAGACTAGAATTTAACACAACCAAAACAATATGAAAATTAAAGAAGAGGTTAATTAAAGAGTAAAAAGGCAAAAGAGTAAAACAGAAGGTGAGGGGAAATCTGAAAGAAATGTCCTCAGGGAGAAGTTTCTTAAACTCATAGGGAATCCCCTAGAGAATTTAGCAGCCCAGATCTTTTGCTTCAATTTGCTTTCTCACTTGGAAACTCACAACCCATCCCAATATCCAAATTTCTTATTTAAGTACCAAGCAAGCTCACCATCTGTCCACACTTGCTAAAACACCAATCCTCCCCACCTACTGCGTGTGCACATGCACACGCTCACACACACACACACCATAACAAACACATTCATAATAGGAGTTTCCTTATCTCATGTTTTCTGAGTTACGCAAGGTTCTCCTGATGGTGAGAAGAGCAGGTATTGAGTTAGAAAAATTGCAAGACTAGGATCTTCTGCAAGTCATTATAATTTTTGAACTTTATACCCTTTGTAGTTATTGGCTCAGACTGGCACATCAAGAAGACTGAGGAAAGAGTATGAACTAAAATACACATTTGTTTGGAACTCCTGGGTACAAGTAGCCAGCAGGTTGTTGGAAATGCTTGCCTTGATGGGCTCTGGTTGCTGGTGCATTCCTGATTCAAGTTGCCTTTCCCCTAACAGTGGAACTGGTCACTCTCTCCTCTGTTCCACTAGGGCACTTTTCTTGTTCTCCTAATCTAGTCCTTAAGAAACATTATAGGACAGCGTTTGTGTCCATGTCTGTCTTTCTCTCTAGGCTCTGAGGTAATAATGAGCAGGGATTGTATCTTTATCATCCTAATGTTCCCAGGAGCAATGATGGATATACAGAAATTCTTTATAATTTTTGATAAAAGAATAAATTCAAGAATCTCTAAAATGCTTCTTGTGTAGTTTAGTATAGCTTAAAGCTGTGGAATTCACACTGGAACAATTACTGAGAAGAAACGTGCTGAAAAAAATAAAACCCCAAAGAGTATACGTAGGAGGGAGCCACATTTAAAGCACAAGAGAAAGAGGCACAATCTGAAAGGGCACAAAAAGAGAAATGGGAACGTTATTGTAAGAAAAGTCAGAGAACTTCAGGCTTCCAGACTGAGGAGGTAAATAATAGTGCCAGTCAAAGTTGTGGAAATTAGAAAGAGGATTTAGTGAAATCAGGTAGCTGTGTGTGATTTCACTACTTAGATTCATTCTTCATTCTTGAGATAAAGTTTTCTAAAGTCAGTGGAAATCTATTTAATGCAGTATTCTCCACTAAACACTAGATGCTTATATCACTGTAATAGAAAATGTGTAATCTCCCTTGATAGAATGAATATATACATGTATTTCCCTATAATAATCAAAACCCACGTACTTCTCTATATATACCTAGGTGAGCACTAAATGAAATGGAAACTGAATAAATTACTTTTATGGTGATTAACATAATCACCAGAAAACAATTTCAATTTTTTCCATAATAATAATAGGTCTGAAAGAATGTCTTTTTCTTAAAGCCATAGCAATTTTTCAAGTGGAGAAATATTCAAACTTTACCCAGGTTCACCCTATAATAACTTCATAAACACTCTTTCCTTTTTTTCTTTCTTTTATCATTTCTTGTGAAGACAATTTTCCATAATTTATAGCTTTAAAATATTATGTTAAAAGTATTCTGATGAATAAGACTCCTGGTGGCAGCAACATTTTTAGTGCTGATTCACTTTTATTTTTAAATTAAGGGTTGTTCTTCCTTCAAATTATTGGTGTTAAGACATTAATGATAATGTTAATTTTCATGATCTGTAGAGTCTTGCCACATACTGGGCATGGCACCAAACATTAAGATGAAACACTGTTCCTCAATAGCTTTTAATGCAATCTGTGGTTTCAATCCTATCTTTTTGGGGGGACGGAGGAGGGTGAATGGAGAAGGCCATGATTGAAATTAAGCACAAAGTAGCAAAGTTTAAAAGTCAAATGATTCTAAATTGAATGCATTTTTATTTGTTTCAAATCATTGATATTAAATTAATAATACCACTGCTGTGGTACTAAAGATACATTTTAAATTATCATTTCTGATACACAACAAAATGAAGTGTCACATTCTAAAGAAACAACTGGATATATAAACATGGGTTATGAACTATAGAATAAAAGGATAAGGAAAAGATAATTTATGGTGCTTATACGAAGTCAAATACTGACTTTCTCTCAAGAAGTAAATGTATCACCATTTTTAAAATATCATTTCAGTACTTCAATTTGAAAATTGTATTAATGTAACAAGTTAAGAAGAAATAATCAGAATCTTAAGATTGCTGATAGAGATTATATTATCTATATGGTAAACAGACATTATACTTATACAAGTAAAACAAACTAATGAAATATTTTGTTCCAAAATGATTAAAACACAGAACATGAAATACCCAAAGTGCTTACTAGAGGTCCATAGAAGTCTCTTGTAAGCAGAATAGAGTGAGTCATTCCAATTATTCTAAGAAAGCAAGGTTTTATTCAGTATCACCATTTGAAAAGTAGGCAGTTATCTTATATGGAAACACAGATCTCCATATATCACGTTTACAAGGTCCAAGGATTACCTAGTAATACACACAAATACCGAGAACTGAGGGACACAGAAGAAATGGCAAGAAGCCCTTTTGGGGGAAGATAGTGACACAGAGGAACAGAAAGAGCTAAAATAATACCTATGTAGAAAAAAATCTAAGAGAAACCAAGAAAACAAGCAACACTGATGCTGAAATCCACAAGAAATAAAGAATATAGTTAACCCTGATACAAAACTATCCTTAATACTTTCTATTTCCCATTAAGTGAGAGATTCATTTAACAAATATTTTAAATTCACAAATAGTATCCAGGAATGTGAGGAACTAAATGTTGTGTGTTCCCCCTAACCCCCAATGTGATGGTATTAAGATGTGGGACCTTTGGGAGATGATTAGGTCATGAGGGCGGAGCTCTCATGAATGGGACTGGTGCCATTGTAAGATAAAAGCTTTCTCCCTGTCTGCTGTCTCTCTTGTCTCTCTCAGTCTTTCTTTCTCCCTCCCTTCCTTACCCTCCTCTTCTTAATGCCGGCACGTTGAGAGGGGATCTAGCCATCGTCACTAAATCACCCAAAACAGTCTTGCAGAGCATATTTTATCAACTACTTATTCTTTATTGACTTTTAATGAAAAAACTGAAAATATAAGAGCATACTTCAAAAGGCCACATTTCTTTAGATAATATTTATAAATTTAAAAAATGACAGCTAACATGTGGACTCCTTGAGAAGGAGCATACTACTCTTGCATACAGTGTAAGAGGCTTCTAGACTCTGAAGCCAGACTACCTGGTTTATTGACTCGTTCACTTCTATTAGGGCTTGGGCAGGGTCTCACATCTTTTAAATACTTCTTAGGTGCAAGGACTATCCTGATCTCCATCAGTTAACCAATTCTAAGAGAAGAGGCAGTTGAGTTGCAGAAAATGAAATAATTTGCCCAAGGACACCCAGCTGAGTAAATGCAGAGCTGGAATTCCAAGCAAAACCACTTAACTCTGAGTCCAACTTGATTTAAACTACACTATCACTTTTATTTTAGTACTTTGGATACAGTAATTATTTAGAAATGGGGAATTATATTTTGGGGGGCCAGCAACCCATTTTCTTTAAATAGAGAGGGGTCTGCTTGAAGGTACATAACCCTCTCTATGGGGGATATTTTTACAACTATACCCTAACAGCTTTATTAGGAGAAAGCCTTGCTAGAGAAAATGCTTGTTTGGTACCAAATAAGCAATTAACTCTCATCTCAACAGACCTTCATTAAAACCTCAAGACAGTGTTCTATTGGTCTCTTTAATGATCTACCACAGTTAATAAATAATGATCTGCCACAACTAATAAAGGATCTGCCAGAATAAATAAATAAATTCTCCTATCATGAAACCTACATGTGCATCCCATGCCCACAAGATGAGGTACTAACTTGAAGTTATCTGATGGGATCTCTTCCTCCTCTTGACTCCAATATTCTATGTGTACACAGAATTTGCACATGGTTCCATCCTCCTTCTCTCCTAACCAAAGGAACACTTATTCCTCCTCCTCCACCAGCATTCTGGCTCTTACACCATCCCCTTTACTCAGAAAATCTGCATATTGATTATGCTTTTTCCATCTTGTGTTCTTAAGCACACTCAAATTTCAATAATCCTCCCCCTAACCTCATGGCCTCCTTCAATTAGTACTATCTTTCCTCTCCACCCTTAAGAGCCAAACTTTGGGTGCCCGGGTGGCTCCGTCGATTGGGTGTCTGCCTTTGCCTCAGGTCATGATCCCAGGGACCTGGGATCAAGCCCCACATTGGGCTTCCTGCTCAGCAGGGAGCCTGCTTCTCCCCCTCCACTCTCCGTGGTTGTGTTCCCTCCCTCTCTCTCTCTCTCTCTCTCTCTCTATCAAAAAATAATTGAAATCTTAAAAAGAAAAAAAGAGCCAAACTTCTTGAGTGTTGCCTGTACTTTTTATTTCCATTTCCACCCTATCACTCACTCTTCTGTCCAGGATTCCACAAATAACATGCCATGGAAACAGCTTTGACTAAAGTTACCAATAATCTTCAAATGGCTAAATTAAGTCCTTTCTTACTTGATATGTCAGCAGCATTTCACATACCCTACTTTTTTTTTTTTTTTTAAGATTTATTTATTTGAAGGAGAGAGAGAGAGAGAGAATTAGGAGGGAGGGGCAGAGGGAGAGAGACAATCTCAAGCAGACTCCTCATTGAGTGCAGAGCCTGACACAGGGCTCAATCTCACAACCCTGAAATCATGACCCGAGCCAAAATCAAGAGTCAGAAGGTCATCAACTGAGCCACCCAGGTGCCCCTCACACACACAACTTCTGAAACACAAATTTCAATCTCCAGCAGGGATCTGTCTTTGACTTCCATTCCAATATACACAACCACCTTCCTGATGTCCCTGCTGTTATCTCAAAGGCACATCAAGCTGAACTCAAGCTTCCTCCAAACCTATCATCCCATGGTAATGTTCTCTATTTCAGTGAATGGCTCAATGACCCATATTTCCTAAGTTATTAATCCATGAGTTCCTCTTCAAGCCTCCTTCTCCTTCACCCCACCCCAATTTTCCACTGCTACTAATTTTATCTCCTAAGCATCTAGTCCATTCATATATATGGTATATGCCATATATTATGAAACATCCACAGCAGGGTATGGGACATCACCCTATAATCGAACACATTAATATTTTTGCAGTGAAACATTAATTAATATGTCACTAAATGGGATAGATAATAACTATAAATAGCTTCATGTCAGTTCATTTCAGAATTTGCTACCATTTGAATTCAGTTAGGTCAGATTTTCCATCAAGTATACTATAATTAGCACTTTCAGCTATCAGAGCTGAATATCAAAACTGTGGCTAAGCAACTGCAAATCTGTGCCACCATTTATCAAGAAGTAATGTAGATAGTGGTTAAGAGACAGACACTGAAGCGAGATTCTCGGTTCAATTTCATCTTCACCACTAACCAGACCTCAGACCAGTGACCTATCTTCCCGTGCCTTAGTTTCCTCATCTATAAAATGCAATAACAAATTACCTACCTCATGGAATTGCTATGGAGATTAAATAAGCTAATACATGTAAAATTCTTAAACCTGTGTTTACACAAAGTAAGCACCCAATGTATATTAGCTTCCAGAAGTTTTTATTATTACAAACAATGCTATAGAGTTCAATGTGCTTGTACTTATATGACTATGAGAACTTCCTAGAAGTAGGATTATTTGGTCACGGGATGCCTGAGTGGCTCAGTTGGTTAAGCATCCCATTTCTGCTCGGGTCATGATCCCAGAGTCCTAGGGTAGAGTCTCTCATCAGGCTCCTTGCTTGGTGGGGAGTTTGCTTCTCCCTCTGCCTGCTGTGCCTCCTGCTTGTGCTCCCTGTCCTTCTCTCTCTCTAATGAATAAATAAATAAAATTTTTTAAAAAAGGAAATGTCATTTAAAATTT
This sequence comes from Mustela putorius furo, assembly GCF_011764305.1. Classification (NCBI taxonomy): domain Eukaryota; kingdom Metazoa; phylum Chordata; class Mammalia; order Carnivora; family Mustelidae; genus Mustela; species Mustela putorius. The sequence continues at coordinate 13,224,427 of NW_025421322.1, read as the reverse complement.
AGATAAATAATAGAAAATGTCTTCTTCCAATTTTTCAACAATTAATAACTTATAATTAACTCCCCCTAAAATGGTATGTGAGCTCACCATCTTTCCTATATCCTCAAAGCGCTGGGTCAATTCAACCAAATTTTGAAAATCTAAAAGGTGACAAAAATATCTCACTGTTTTTAAGATTCCTTTAACGACGGGAGAGTCCCTTAAAATTCATTTAATTATGAGGGAAAAACACATTTCATATATTTATTGGCTCTCTATGCCTCTCTATTTTCATGTCTTCTGCTTTTTTTTTAACTTTTGATGTCATGACTGTATTTATTGGGTGTCTATTCTATTCATTTTTAATTGTGACATTCCTGACTCTTCTTCCATTGAGATGTAACTAACATATAATACTATTTTATTTTCAGGTAATTTGATACATAATGATAACATAATGGCATAACATAATGATCATTACAATCTGTACATATTGCAAAATTATCACCACAATCACTAAACCAAGAAACTAAGGCTTCACAATATTTTAAAACTTTTATTAAAGAAACAATAGGAATTAAGAAGTTTCTTTCATATGCATATGTATGTAAGCATGTGTGTGTGTTTACATATAAAATAATTTTTGTTTATCATATGTCACCCATACCAGTTGTCTCATACCTCACTCTGTCATTAAAAAACAAAAAACAAAAAAACAAAAAAGAAGCCTGGCCATGCTCAGTCACTAAGTAGGAGCAGGTAGCAGGAAGCATGGCCTCACTGCAAACACAGTGTAGACTCAAGAGGGCAGTAGCAGGGACAGCAGCCAGGGCCATCAGTGGGCTTTGTTCCTATAGAAGATCTCAGTATATTCTAGAGCTACCACAGTTCACCTTTGTATCTTCCAAATCTGCTTCTCCATGAAGGCTCCTATGGGTCTCTCTTCCTCAGGAAGGCAAATGGGATAAACTAGAACTTCATCTTTGCAGGTTGGCATAGAGCCACAAATGGCAATCATTCTTGTCCTCCTCTACCTTCCTTTCAACATTCCCTGTACCTTCACCTATTATCTCAGGAGGTATGGGTGTCTTGCCTGATAGTGTGACCCAGGATCTCCTTCCTTCCTTACCAGTCATGTTTTTTTTTCAGTTCAAGTTGCTACAACATGTCCATTCATGGTCCCAGTGGGTCAAAGGAGTACCAACAGGTGCCCAAAGATCACCTGAGTGCTCCACATATTCCTTCCTAGCCCATTGTTGAAAGGTGTCCTCTATCTTCCCACTGTTCAGTGTTGTTAACTTCTGTCATGATGGTGATCCCTTGCCTCTGGTCTCTGGGCATAAAAAGTCTAAAGTGCTCTTGATGGCAGGTAAAACTTGCAGTTCAATGAAACCCTTGTTCTGTCCTCTGCAAGAGTATGCCTCATTTGGGGACAAAGATCTTCAACAAACCCTGGAGTTACAGGGATAGGAAGTACAAAGTCTCCCAATGGGTCCTTGGAAATGGTGGCCTTTATTCCAGGATGCATGTATTCTTCCAGGGGATACAACACCATATGGAGGTTTAATATATGTATTGTATCCTGAAAGATGGTATCCCATTCTTTTAGAGCGTGACTTCTGAAACTGACTTTGGAAGGGTATTCTAGCTGCTTCTGCATGGAGGAGTGTATGACACAAACTGTATATACCATGAACGTATTCCTTCACTTGACTGGAAAGCGGGTCCCTGGTCAGACACTCTGTTGTGTGGGATTCAATTCCTATAGATCATCCCATAGCCCTGAGATAGTAGCGGTAGGTAGTAGCTGAGGCCCTGAAGGCAAGAAAGGCAATTTATACCCAAAATACATATCTATCCCTAAAAAGGCAAACCGCTGGCCATTCTAGGACAGAAGGAGAGCCTAATGTAGATAATTGCCACAAAGTGACTTGTTGGTTTCCTTTTGTAATCATGTCATACTGGGGACTCAGCATTGGCCTTCAATTCTTCTAAGCTTCCATGAGCCAGCTTATCATTGAGTTTGTCTCATCCCCTACAAGAGACTTGTCCAGAGCAAGTACCACCAAATAAATGAATTCCTATTGGTTCTAGGTAGTATTCCAGCTCCTCGTCAAACCACCCTGGAAATCTAACCCGAGGCATTATACTCTCGCTCCTGCCAGTACATTATAGCTAAGTCTTATCATGCATTTGTTGTATAGTCTCTTCCTTATCAGGCCCACCAGCTGGGATTTGCTGGGGTTTAACTTTAATTAGCCTGGAAACCAGGAGAGTAACCAGGAATCATTCTTAAGGGGAACACTTGTCACCTTACATGCAGCCCCTACAGAGTCTTCTAGCAAAAGGTGGACTATTTTTCAAACTATGAGAATTCTAGAGAATGTGCAGAGCTACTAACCCTCTTAGGAGTACTGACCTACATCTTGAACGCTATGTATCAGTGTTCCAGGATTCCAATGCAGAACACTGAACTTAATGAAACAGACCTGTCTTAGATGATGAGCATTCAAATGTCTCTGGAGCTCTGTGACTCTCAAATCTTCATTTTGTTGTCTTTGGTCTACTCAGAAGATGTAACCCTTGGTAAGCTACCAAAGAGATCCCCTCATTCCCACACTTAGCTTTTACCAGCTCTCAGTTTCTTGTTATCCCTCAGCAGGATGGTAATAACACCTAGTACTAACAAGCCAATGCTGCCATCACGATAAACTTCACCGTGATCTCTTTCAAATACCTGAATCGCCATACCTCCAATGAGGGCCTTTCCCTATAGTGGAACATTTTACCAGGTTACCACTGGTAGAATATTTAATAGCTGAGCCAGCAAGTTGTGCCAGGATTAACTTACATTTGGGAGTTATCTTTCTGTCCACTAAGTGCTTCATTTTCTGTCCACTAAGTGCCAGGATCAACTTAGGTTCGGGAGTCATCTTTCTGTCCACTAAGTGCTTCATGAGCTAGATCCACATCTACCTACATCCACATGCTACCACCTGTTTTCTTGAACCGCTCTCATAACCACTCATGTTACTTTAGGTCCACAAGAAGCATATGCCTAAAGGAGATCGTACATGCAAGAGATTTTTCTGTGCAGGGAGGTAGGGAAGTAAGAAGGATTGGGTAGGAGGGGTCACTGACAGCAGCACAGTTTCAAGAAAGATTGAAACGAGCCAGTGGGAAATTCTTGATCCAAAAACATATAGGAGGCGTCCAGCAACCCTCAGAAATGGGTTTCCTGAATATTTTCACCTTGCTCACTCACTGACTGAGAGCATCGCACAAGAAGTAGGGCCTCAGCACAAAGGCAATGTTGGATCCATTGGGACAGCAGATGAAGCCATTAGTCAATTCTGCTCCCTACAGGTGAAGACCTAAACAGCAAATTTTCATGACTGCCACATCTTTAATTTTACTCTATTATAGTCTACAAAACGTTTAAGATTCCTAATTTAAAAATAAATAGATAAACATGTATGCTTAATCGAATCTTTATTTTAGGACCTGACCCTAGATCATCAGACTTAAAGCACAACTTCCTATCTCTCCTAAAGAACAAAATTTCTGTGTTTCACGGCAGTAATTTTTCTCTCCTCTGAATACATTTAAGCCTGATTATGTTTTGAATAATGGAAGTTAACTACAGTTTAACTATAAGATTAATGGATATTTACTGTAAATATTAGGACTTGGGGCATATTATTAAAGGGCAAAAAGTTTCTAAAACAAAAAGGTAATTTGTTTTTCCTAATAAAAATAAATGTATTTGATTTTTCTAATAATGGGAGAAGTCTGCAGGATCCACTGTGAGCTTTCTTTATGTTGATTCCCCACCAAACCCAGATCAGTGTTCATCATTGAGCAGTAACTGATTGCCTTATTGAATTAATATATTGAAGTTAAATTTATATTTGACTCTTGAACGGATGCATTGCCAAATTTTTCTGTATTCCCAATTCTTTTCCATCTCAGGAGCAGCTTATCCTATATACATAAATGGCATAGGTAGCACTATTTATAACAGCTGTTGTTTTTCCTATTAAACTTTTTAAATGGGCTTCTGTTTCTTCATTGACAATCTACATTACAGCTCAGGTTGTGGGGGATTTGAATATAAAAGGAACTCTAGTGGATAATTAGCATACTATACTACCTCTGTGAAGAAGGTATATTTTTGATAAACACCTCTAAGTACAGGCAGTATATACTTAGTACTTATTTTCTGCTAAACTTAAAATTAACTCACGTCCTGGGAAACACAGCTATTGAGGATTTTTGTTTTGTCAGATACGTTCTTCTGAACTTTACAGTCTTTGTAACCTCAGATGCTCATTAACTCATAATGGAAAAGGCTAATTAATTAAGATCTGGTGACCAGAAATACAAAGGGAAATTTCATCTTTTTGGTTGACCCTTGGAGCTATTGTACATGTAGGAAACACTACCGGTGCCCAACCCGAAGCCCTTTGCCCATCCTGCAGGAGCTGTGAGGGCTGTCTGAGCATGTTTCCAGCTGTGCCCTTCTCTGGAAACTTGTCCTCAACCAATGGGAGCAAACTCACCCCCAGAGTTGCGCTTTGTCTCCCCACTTCCCATCCCCCATGGGAAACCCACAGTGACTAATGCAGGGGAACAAACTTCTAGTCTCCTTTTCTCCAAGCAGGACAGTCTCTGTGATGCAATTCACACCCCAGCACTCTCAATAAATCATTTGCCCATCTCCATCTGCATCTGGGGAACCAAACCCCACATGATAATTTTAATAATCCATAATATACGTAATAGGATAATTTTAATAATTCCGTGAGCTTTACATAGGATCCACACTTTCTTTTAAGTAACATGGTAAAATTACCAGCAATAGAAGTCCAAGGAAAAAAACCTGGATTATAGAAAAAGAGGACAGAAGAAATGGAAACCATTGCAAGTAAATTTGCCAGCAGGCCACAGGCCAATGAGCTGCTGCTCCTGAAATCTGAAGACAAACAAACAAACCCAAATTAAATACAAGCATTTCCATTTTCCCTCTACCTGTGAAGAAAAGACCCACACAACCTGGGTTGGATTCATCTCGTCTTTAATACAAAGCAAACAACTTTCTGTATGGATCACCAGGTAGTGAAAGGAAGACTCCAGTCTTCAGAAAGACGTATTGTTTCAACAAAGACAATGGTGAAGAATGAAAGTAAACCTCTCTGACAAAATAAAGTTGCAGTATGAATAAGACACAATTATTCAAAGTTCCAGCTTATCAAAAAGATATGGAAAATGCCCAGACTAAGAAATAATGAAAGTGGAGTGTTCTAGACTCAGGAAAGATTTGTTTTCAACATGAAAAGCATGATTGCTAATTCTAAATCTAAATTGAGATGCCCCCCCCCCTTATCCAGTCATGAGAAATGTATTAGTCATGTCTTTTGATTTCATATTTTTTTATGTTTTGACATTTGGGAGTCTAGCTGACCCTCAAGGGTAACCCCACCAGGGCTGGTCAATTCCTATGAAAACTAACCCAGAACTCATATCCCCACCACCTCCTTTATCAGGGTCTCCCAGTCTGGACCACCACCCACCTGCCTACTCATCCCAGAGCCAAGTACCAGAAAACTAGAGATGGTCCCTATGCCCCAGAACCCACTGAAATTATTCAAAACAGAAAACCCTGAGTCTGCTTCTCCTGCATCCCCTGTTACTTTCCACAGAAACCACAATAAATTCTCTTGTCCATGTTCCTCCCCAACCTCCACTTCTTAGACTTGCTTCCCCTCCCTCCTGACCAACTGCTGCTTCCTGCCTCGTGTAGCCAGCACTCCCTGGCATGCCACACATTCTATTTTCAGGAATCTAATAATAAACCTCTTCCTTCATAGCAGTCATTTCCATGTCTGCATGTCTTACCACACCTGATTAAAACAAACCCTGGCTACATGTGAAACAAGAAATCATCAGGAAAACCCAAATTGTGGGGCATTCTGCAAACTACTGTTCTACAAAGTACTCTTCAAAACCGTCAAGGTCACAAAAGACAAGTAAAAACCAGCAAATTGTCACAGATTTGAGGTGCCTGAACTGAACCTTGGAACGGAAAAAGAACATTAGTTAAAAAACTGGAAAAATTCAAATAAAGTCTACACCTAGTTAATAGTATTTTAGCAACGTTAACCTCTTAGTTTTGATAAATGTACTATGACTATGTAAGCTGTTAACATTAGTTGAAACTCAGTGAAGGCTGTACAGGAACTCTCTGTTACTATCTTTGCAACACTTCTATAATCTAAAATTATTTTAAAATGAAACTGAAATAAAAGAGCTAAAAAAATAATAAAATATCCCCAAAACCCTAAATTAAGTCAATGAACACTTGGATGTGGTAGAAAATGAAATTAGTGACAGAAGTCAGAATGATTCACTCAGAGATCAAAAGAAAAGTATGCAATATTAAAATGGGCAAAAAGTGAAAAGACAAAAAAAAAGAATAAGAGAAAGATAAATTCATAATGTTAAGTACAAAAGGAGAGGTATGAGAGAAAAAATGGAAATTATAACAGAGGAGATACCTGAATTTCAAGTAAAGCATGTAAGTAATTACCAAGGAAAATTAATGAAAGGAAATCACTTGAGAAAAAATTTAATTCTAAGATCAAGGAAAATCTTTGCACCCATAACAGAACAAAAGTTAGACTAACCTCAGATTTCCAAACTGCAGCCCTAAATGCCAATGACCAAAGATTTTCAATGGAAAAGTTCGTGGACCAAGAATTCCACACCAAACAGGTGTGTGGTAGGTGTTAGTAATTATGTATACACATGGTATTATATATACCTAAGACATTCAATATATATAATATTTTGTATACAGAACATACTCAAAATATAATTTCTTTATATAATCAGAAGTCTTTGAAATGTGTATCTTATACTTATAGTACCTCTCAGTTTAGATTAGCCACATTTCAAGTGCTTCAAAACCACATGCGACTAGTGAACACCATGTTAGCACATACACTGCAACCTAAGAAACTATTATGATGACCTTAGGGTGAGAGACACAGACTCCAAAATAACTAATCACAATAGAAAGCTACTGAAATTACATTTAAATTATCAATTTTTGTTCATCAAAATTAACCATAATTGAGTTAAAAGGTAAGTCATGGAATGGGAGAAGGTATATGAAACACTTAAAATCAAGTGTTCCCCAGACTTTACGAAAAACCACAGATCAGTAAGAAAAACAAACAAAACAATATAATCTCTCAGTATAAGATTTAAAAGGACTATATTAGTCTACTAGAGTTGCCATTAACAAAATACTACAGACTGTATGGACTAAGAAACAGAAATTTATTTTCTCACAATCCTGGAGGCTGGGAAGTTGAAGATCAGGGTGTTGGCCAATTCTATTCCTGGTAGGGGCTCTCTTCCTGGCTTGCTGACAGTTGCCTTCTCACAGTAGAGAAAATGAGAATGAGAGAAGAACATGCACCAGTTCAAGCTAATTAACATACCATCTCCTCACACAGCTCACTTTTGTCTCTTCCTATAAGGACACTAATTCCACTGGGTCAAGGCCAACCTTTATAACCTTGATTACCTCCATAAAGGCCCCATATTCTCCAAATGCAGTCATACTTGGGTTGGAGCTTAAACAGATGAATTTTGGGGGGATATAATTTGGTCCATAGCATGCTGACCCTGGCCCCTCAAAAATCATGTCTTTCTCACAGGCAAATATAGTCATTCCGTCCTAAAATCTCCCAAATTCTTAATTCATTCCAGCTTCAATTCTAAAGCCTAATCGGTCTTGTCTCGGTATCATGTAAATCAGATATGGGTGAGACTTGCTGTATAATTCCTCCTAAGGCAATATTCCTCTACACCATGAACATGTGAAACCAGAGAAGCTAAAATATGATGGTGAGACAGGCACAGGATAGATATGTCCATTCCAAAGAAGAGAAATAAGAACAAAGAAAGGGGTGACAGGTCCCAGATAATTCCAGAACCCAGCCCATATCATTAAAATTGAATGGGGTCCTGAAGTTAAGCTATGGACAGAAGCTAGTTTGTCACTCACAGTACAAAATGATTCCTTGGTGATGATTCAGAAAACAAGGAATTCAATGCAAAAGTACATCAGAAGCACATCATGGGTCAGAACTTTGTGGATTATATGCATTACCTAATGGAAGAAGTTGCAGATGTTTACATGAAACAATTCTCTCAATATATAAAGAACAAGGTAATTCCAGACATAAAGAGATGTAGAAGAAAGCTCGGGCTGCTATTCAAGAGAATCAGTTTATGAGAAGAAGCCTGAGAAAGATGAAAAAAAAGGTGGGAGTCACGTGGGTGGCTCAGTTGGTTAACCGTTTGCCTTCTGCCCAGGTCACGATCCTGGAGTCCTGGGATGGAACTCCCACGTCGGGTTCCCTGCTCAGCGGGGAGTCTACTTCTCCCTCTGCTCCCCACCCGGCCTCATGCTCTCTCTCTGTCTTTCCAAAAAAATAAATAAAATCTTAAAACAAAAAACAAAAAACAAAAAACGACACAGGAGGAATCATCCCAAAATGTCTCTTGCCCAGAAGAAAGACTGAATAGCTCAGGAGAAGACAAACTTCCTCAGAGCTCTGGAGTGGGCCGCTCAAAGCTAAATAACCAAACGGAATTTTGTATGAAGATTTTTCAACTAAAGACAACAAATTTATTGAACAAGCAGCTTTAAAAAAAAAAAGAAGAAGAAGAAGGAAAGAAAGAAAAGAAAAAGCTAATTTCATTAGATCTTGAGGCTTTAGAATAATCACTTTGGCTCAGTGTCCTGCCTTCCGGTCTTACTGGTGTGGCAGCATCACCCCCAAGGCTCTGTGGGGGCAGCATTATCTCTTTGGCTCAATGGGGCACTTTAGCCAATGTGAGAGCCATGTAGGTAGGGTTTTCTGAAATGAAAGCAGCCCACTCCCTGGGTCTGTGGTGAGTGGCAGTCCTGATGACCGCTGAATGACTCTGGGGGTGATGCATCCCTTTCCCTGAAGAATACAGCAGGCACGTTCACAGCCGAATAGTTCTGTGGTCCAGTCCTGTAGACTCCAAGAAGTCTGACGGCTCTCCTTCATTCCATCCTGCTTTCTCTCTCCCCTTCAGTTCCAACTGGCAGCGTCTCAGCTGGTAAAATTGCATCTCTATTTCTGGCTTCTGCTGAGATGGCTGAGTAAGTCCATGAGTCACACCCATGATGTCCTTATCAAATGGCTTCGTCCACACCTTTACTGTTTTCATCAGAACAAGCCTCCTTGGTTTTTGCCAATATGGAGAGGCGCAGAGAAGTTTCTAAATCTTTAAGTTGGGTTCCTTTTTCCTCGACCACTCCTTCCTCAATTCATCTCTCTACTCTTGCTTTTTATTATAAGAAGTCAGAAAGACCCAGGGTGTACCTTCAACACTTCGCTCAAAAATCACTTCAGATAAATATCCAGTCACATTGTTCACAAGCTCTATTTTCCACAGAACAGTAGAACACATCAGTCAAGTTCTTTGCCATTTTGTCAAAAGGATGGTCTTTCCTGCAGTTTCCCAGCCTTAATTCCTTATTTCCACCTTGCCAGAATGACCTTTAACGTCTGTATTTCTATCAACAGTCTGTGCAGGGTTATTTACTTTTTTCTCTAAAAAGATGGAGGTTTGCTCTCCAGCTCTCTTTTCTTTCTGAGCTCTCATCAGAATCACCTTTAATGTCCGTATTTCTATTAACAATCCCTTCGCTACAATCTCCACTTTTTCTAGCGTGCACCTCAAAGACCCCTTCCACATATTTAAGTGTATTTGTTCTCACCGCACGCCATTTCTCAGTACCAAAATCTGTATTAATCAGCTAAAGCTGCCCTATCAAACACCACAAGTCAGGTAGTTTAAACAAAAGAAATTCATTTTCCCAGAGTTCTAGAGGCTAGAAGGCCATGATCAAGGTGCCAGCCTCTTCCTGGCTTGTGGACTGCCACCTTTTTGTTATGCTTTCATATGGCCTTTCTTCAGTGCCTGTGGGCAAGGGAGAGAAAACAAGACAACTTTCTTGTCTCTTTTTATAAGGACACTAATCCATTAGATCAGGGCTCCACACTTAGGCCCTCATTTAACTTTACATCCATAAAGGCCTTATGTCCAAATATAGCCATGTTGGGGCTTGTGGCTCCAATAGCGGAGAGCTCCAATAGGGGAGTCTAGACGGGAACAGACATCCAGTCCAAAGCAAGGACACTTCAAAATAGAGTCTCCAAATGGCAAATATGCATAAGAAAACGTAATCAGCATCCTTTATCTTCAGCATGATAGAAACAAAAACTCAATGAATATTAATTATGTTCACCTAGCAAAATGCCTAAAATGAAAAGGACAGACAATAACAAATACAAAGATATGCAGCAACTGAAATTCTCCAACACTACAAGCAACTGGAATTCTCTTTATGGTATAAATCGTTGCGACCACTTTGAAAAATATTTTGGTATCATCTACTAAAGCTGAATATATTCCATAACCTCTGAGCCAGAAATTCCACAATCATGCATTTACTAATAGATATGAAAAATGTTCATAGCAACATTATTAACAATATCCATATTTGGAAATAACCGAAATGCCCATTGACATAATAACATATAAATTATTAAGGTATATTCATATAATAGTGTACTGCAGAGCAATGGAACTGATCGAATTACTTGTTATTAGATCAAGTTTCCCAGAAACAGACCCCGAGACGAGAATTCAAGTCCAATTCATTTATTTGGAAGTTGAGCTCAGGAAACATTGCTAGAAAGTGAGGAAATGAACAGGGAAGGGAAGGTAGCCAATAAAGGGTACACCCGCAAGCCAGTTAGCATTGTGAGTAGGTAAAGCTTAATCCCCCGGCAGAACTCTTAAGAAACTGTAAAAAAAATACATGCCCCAGGCCGGTGGGATTCTGCCTTCTTCACTACAACAGTAAGTCTTAGAGAATGTGGGCAGAATAGTAATGACAAGTCTGCCTTAATTCTGCCATGCATACCAACACAGATGAATCTCACAAATATTATGTTGAGAAAATAAGAACCAGACACAAAAAATCACATCCTGTGTGTTTCCATTTATACAGAGTTCAAAACCAGGTGAACTAACTGTGCAAGAAGTCAGGAGAGTGGTTGCATTTGGGGAAGGAGAGAGGAGAGACCCGGAAGAGGTCACTGTACGACTTGAGGATGCTTATACTGTTATGGTTCACACTCTGGTAATTGATTGAATTATACACTTATAATCTGTACACATTTCGGTGGGTATACCATTTCCTATTTAAAAGTTTGTTGTTGTTGTTGTTTTCTAAATAGAAGAGGAGAGGAGATAAGGTTGGTCTTTCAAAGCAGACTGTCCCTATAACGGCAGTCACCATCAGGTGAGCATTTGTATCTCAAAATAATGTCTGGAAACAGAACTCCCAGTCAGTGCTTCGGGCTTGTTCATCAGACGTAAAGCATAGGAGGCAGAAATATGACATTCATTTCCTATCCAGTCCAACAGCTCAAAATATATTTTCTACCTGATGCTGCGGTGACCCTGCCCTGTAAACGAGAACAAGGAAACAAGGGGCTCCTTCTTTCCTCTGAGGCGCTAGGTGACTCCTCTGCACAAATTAATGTGAATTTCTTGTTTCTTGAGTAATTATCATCTTGAAACCATGTGTATAATTTGTGAGACATGCATGTCATCAGAGCAAAGAAGGTAGGGAAGATAAAAAGGTGGCAGAGGAAGATCTCTCTCCCAAGGTACAATCTTCCAATCAAAATTGCAACCGATGTGCTTAATGAAAGCTTTAATTCTCTCTGCTGGACACAGTATCATTAAAGAACCTAAAGCTCTGAGTCTTCTGGATGAAAGAAAGAGTGTTTAATTGCCTCACTTCCTACCTATAGAGATTAAGGCATATTTATTACACAATAGACATAAGCACCAGAAGGAGCAAGAGCATCATGGAATCATATACTGCTGAGTCATGTTCCGCATCCAATACCACACAAGCTGTTGCAATCTCTTGCTAGGACAGGCTCCTTTGATGAATCTGATTTCAGACTGTCACAGAGAACAAATTCCAACATAACCCTTGTACCCACCGAAGCTGAACTCATCTCCCCATATAATAATGATAATGTGGAGAAAAGTCTTAACTTATTCTGAGTCAGAATGCACCATTCTGGAGAACAAGGCATTTGTACCCCCAAATGTAAAGCAACTAATTGCAAACATCCTTTCACATCCTACTTACAAGTTCAAAAATGAGTGGATCAGCCTGGCGCTGTCACAGATTTCCTGGAAAAATTAATGACTTTTCAAGGGATACGATTAAGAAGAAAAATAGCTGGCAATTTCTGAGAATTTAGGAAGTGTTAGCCACTATTCTCAGTACTACACATGGAATAATTCAGTTAGTCCTCACAACAACTGTATGGAATTACCCCCATTTGACATAAAGGAAAGCGTGGAACAGAGACGCTAAATGACCTGTCAAAGGTCAGAGTGAGTGGCAGAGGCAAGGTTGTGACCCAACAGCCTGGCTCCAGAATCCCAGCTCTGAACCATGACATGCACTGTCTTTCAACTCTTCAGTTGAAATGCTGTCACTGAAGTCACAATGCAAGCAAGCTTTGAAAAGAAAAAAAAATTTAACATAACTTCATTCCTATTCCTCTTATTCTGGAAAAAAAAAAAAGACAAAAGGAGTAAGGAAAGAGCTACAGAAAGATGAAAGATGGCTTCTTTCTGACTCATTCTTTGTATAATTTTCACAAAACTTCTTCATGAGACCTTAGGCTTTTATCGAATAATCAACTTTTTTCCAAAACCTCTTCAATATACAAGTTTCATTCAATTATGTAAGGTAAGAAAAGAATTTAGGTAGACATTATAAGCCCTTTTTTTTTTTTTGCAGATAAGTAGTAATGTAACTACATAAATATACAGAGATACAAGGAAACTACGGTCTCGAATCCACATTCTGTCTTCAACCAAGCATCCCTCCGTAAAACACCCCCCAGTGTTGTGTATTCATAAAGAACAAGGACAGATAGAGAAATACTTATGAGCTCGGGTTTTGATTCCGCACTCTAATTTAGTACCCTAGCCTATTAGCTGGACCACAAAGAAAACCACATTTGCCGTAGCTAGAGGTAGACCTACCGCTGGAAACTAAATCAGACTAAACATCCCCCTCATCCTGTTACCACTAAATGCATACCCAAATCTTAGACCTTACATTTGATGGCAACACGTGCTAGACTGCCTTCTTATCTTATGTTACTATCTCTCTTAAATAGCCACTGGGACAACTGAGATGTGAAGTACCATCTTTCAAGACTTTATCTCTTTTATAATTCAACAAAAGTTCCCAAAACATGCCAAGACAGAATAATCCAATTAAGTTTATCCCAAGGTCATTCTATTAGGTTGAGAATTCACCTCATATTCTACTTCCCTGCTAGAAAAGAAAAGCTCAACTAACTTGCCCAATCAAGCTTAGCAGACAGGGCAATGCAATGTGAATCAGATGACTGAATGGCCCAAATAACAAATGCCTATAAAACAAAATGCCCTAGACTTTATTCCTCACTGTAAAATTTAACCATGTACACTCTTTTCTATTATCAAGCTCATCTTTATTTATACAGAGAATAAAATCTACTGTGGACCTTCTTTGTCTATAATGTCAATGTATTTAGGAGAATCACCTTTCATTTTTTCCAGTGAACTCCAGAATACTGATTATCTCAATAATAAAAAAAAAATCAGGGTGCCTGGGTGGCTCAGTGAGTTAAAGCTTCTGCCTTCAGCTCAGATCATGATCTCAGGGTGCTGGGATAGAGCCCCGCATCAGGCTCTCTGCTCACTGGGAAGCCTGCTTCCCTCTTACTCTCTGCCTGCCTCTCTACCTACTTGTGATCTCTGTCTGTCAAAAAAGTAAATAAAATCTTTAGTAATAATAATAATAATAAATCAGTATCATTTTTCACAGGATGCTTTCTGCAAACTCTATATGTATCATGACCACATGTCCAATTAGGTGTCATTATCCTTATTTTATAAACTAAAAAAATTGAGAATCAAAAAGCTCAAATTATTTATAAAGCCACACAACTAATTGAATCTCACCCAAAATCTTTATAATTTCCTTTTATAATACTGTTTCAATTAAGCAACATAATAACTCCTTTCAAGGGGCACCTGGGTGGCTCAGTGGGTTAAGCCTCTGCCTTCAGCTCAAGTCATGATCTCAGGGTCCTGGGATTGAGCCCCGCATCAGGGAGCCTGCTTCCCCCTCTCTCTCTGCCTGCTTCTCTGCCTACTTGTGATTTCTCTCTCTCTCTCTCTCTGTCAAATAAATAAATAAAATCTTTTTAAAATAAATAAATAAATAACTCCCTTCATTTACTCAGTTATTTCTCCTTCTCCCGGACTGAATCAATAAACTGAAAGGCATATTCCCAATCACAGATTTTGTAAACAGAAGACCAGCCCCTCACCTCTGTGACATCAGTCAGAAACACTCTAGGAAATAACAGAAAACTGGACTTAGCTCTTTTCATAGCAAACATAAAAAGTATAATAATATCTAAATTTTGAAAATGCCCAATAAGAGGATTTATGTAGTTTTTTTAAATTGGCTCTAATCTGTGATTTTAGATTACTCCCCCAACCAATATTCTAGTGCTCTCCAGCTTTTTAATTATGAACTTTTACTTTGAATTAGGAAGTTAATTTATTTTTTTAAGTCAGTTTTATTTAGTAAAACAAAACAAAACAAAAAACTCATCACAAGTTTCCTTTGCTCTTGACTCCACTAATGACTCATTTTTGGTATCATATAGGGCTTTTCCATGAAATACCTTTTCCTGTGTATTTTCTAGGGCCAGTAGTATGTTTCTCAGTGACACCTAATCATTGAATAGTTGACTTCCAGTCTTGGTAGATATTAGTCTTCCAACTTAGAATCTTCCAAATCTGGATTTATCTTCAATATCAAACTCTACTGACTTCATGTGGCTGGTTTTCTTCTTTTCACAATGAAGGAAGTATTGTTCTTCAATACTTTGTTTTGCATATCCTCTCATTCCAGCTAAGACTTCTGAGTCAACCTAAGCACCTGCATTCATTCTTTCATCACAGAGAAGCTGTTTCAAAATACGAAGATGACCAAGGTAAGATATCTTTATTCTCTACATATCTACCAACTTCTATGTAGGTAGTATAAAGATTCACACTTTATGGCCTCTAATGCTTCTCAAAAAAAAAAAAAAAAGTATCAATATACAGGAAGCACTTTCTGTCTTTAAAAAGTATTATCTAGCCTCTAAATTGTAATGTTCCCATGGGAATCAAAACAGAATTGGGGAGTTTCCAGAATCGCACTTAGTTTGAGATGTAGTCAGTACAAATCTACTCTCTTAAATGGAGATTTTGGATATGAATTTCCCTAATTGAAGGTCTACATCCAGGACATATTAAAAAGGGACTAAAGTTTGATGACACAATCTTATACTAAGAAGAAACTTCTAAGTAGAAATCTCCCTATAAGAGGGGGCTTAATTATTTTGAATCCTGCTCATTTTATGATATACCAGGATGCAATTGCTTTTCTCAAATCCGTTCATAGAGTCTCCTTTAGCTTAAATTTGGTTAAACCGGTTTTATTTAAAAAAAAAAATTCAAAAGGTGATTTTATATGCATAAAGTTAATTTTAATGCATTTTAAGCTCTTCTAATTCATTCCAAATTTAGCAAAAAAAGTGGAGCAATTTTAACCTATTTAAAATATAGTATGCCTTAACTTATATAGTTCCTAAGAATAAAAAATTTTAATAGTCAAAACAACTATATTCAGATTTATTAGGTCCTATATTATAAGTATTTTTTAAATGAACCAATAAAATGTATTAGTTCTGAAGAGGCTCTCCTAGTAATTATGAAAGAAAGAGAAGAAATTAAGCTCTCCAGCTTTAGAGTGGGAGGAATATATTGTTCTTGGAAATCGTCCATCTCCTTCCTGCTGTTCAATTAATTCCCTACTTTCTTTCACTTGTCCTTTCTTCTTTTATAATAGTCATATTTTTTATTTATATAAGTTATCTTGTTCTCTCTTTAGTTCTTGATCTTTCCATAATCTATATGTTTAGAAAATGTAAACTTAAACTTGAATTGTGGTTCCAGGTGGAGATTTTCTTGTTGTTACTTAGAGATGCACACTAGAATGTTATATTTAAAGACAGATGGCAACAATCATATGAACACTCCATGTGGCTGGTTCTCTGTATCCATCAATTTGCAGCTGAGGAGGCTAGTTCGAGCATCTGCAATAATTGGTAGAAGAGAAAATAAAAATGGAGAAGACCAGACATTTTCACTCATTCAGTGTGGTTTTATTCACTCTGACATAAAACGTACTGAATTTGAAAGTTCTTCAAATGGTTGGGGTTTAAAGAAGTCCTACAGAGAAGCAACGATTTTCCAAATACGTATTGCTTATTTCTTCAGAGTAGGAATTTTAACTGGGAGCTATGAATGTATACAGACATCTTAATGGTTTATGGTGCTGGCAAATGAAACTACGTATCTTCTAGGGTTCCTTCATAGCTTGATCTCAGATGTGATAAGTTAAAACTAAAAATATCACCCAGAGTCCTTCCCTTCTAGCAGTCCTCCACTTCATCTTAAAAATTTTGCTACTACTGTTAGATGTAGATTTCTGCCCCTCAAACTGTGTGCCTTCCAAAACTCCAAGAATCGAATCCAAGAAAATATATGTCTATTGTTTCTGAGACTTACCAAGTTGCAGTTTATCTTCAGAAATCCTGATCCATCTGTGAACTCTTAACTACAAGCAAGGTCTCTCCAACAAAGCTCCTGCTCCAGTTACCAAGCTCCTTCCAAAAATAAGTAGGTCCTAGAATCACTTACTCCAACTGTGAGTCAGGTAATCCTGACTCCTCCATCTTGGAGTGAAGAACACATACACTCAAACCCAAAAATGTACTCACTAATTGTAATTGCTACCAATATAAGCTATTGTAATACACCAAGTTTATATACAGACACATAATCATGCATTTATACACACACGCGTGCGCACGCACACACACACGCACACCTCAGTATGGGTTCAGTTATTGTCAATTATTTCAAAATCTGTTTTAAAAAAGAAAAAAGCTAACTGTAAACACTGTGTCAGATGCAACCAAAAGTAACCCCCAGTAAATCATTTTGGGATGCATGGTCCACTCCCCACTTACATAACTCCTTTCCCTTGTGTGTGGGTGGGACCTTTGACTTGCTTCTTACCATTACAATACAGCAAAGGTAATGGCTGTCATTCTTGTAACTACATTACATAATGTGACCGAGTTGATGGATGTCACTCCCATAATGACTCATCCAACTGAATCACTTAAGTCTCCAAATAAGATCACAGGTCCAACCAACCTGAAATCAAAGTGATTTCAATCTGATTAAACCCTCAACAAAGGACCCAGATAACACATGTGTGAGTCCTACACAGGAAAATTGTGAAATGTTAAATGTGTGTTCTTTTTATGCACGAAATCTGTGGTAATTTGTTACATAACAATAGAAAATGAAACAAATATATATGTACATAAACTCATCTTGAATTATTTTATGAAAACCTTCTTAATTTTAATCTTCTTAGAGATCTCCCTTCATATGATATCAAGAACATGTATTTAAAACACCCATATCATACATCAAGAATATTTTTGCTGTGAAAATTATAGAAAATATTTTCATAATTTTATTTATTTGGGGACAAATACTTCATTTTTTTCTTATTATTTAACTTCTATCCTAAGATAAAACCCTTGACTGAAGTTGCAGTCAAACAAGTAAAATAATATAATGTTTTGTGGATATTTCATTAAGTATTAATTCCTTTTGACTTGCAGAGGTTTCTTTCATATTCTAAAGCTAATAGGGCATTTTTTAGGTGGGACATTTAGTTGTAGATCTTCTGAAAGTTTATAGCTCTTGGAATTGTGCCTATGTTACATAATAGATAAAGTGTCCCTGCACAAAAACAAATTACAAAAAAAAAAAAAAGACAAATTTGAGAAATTCAATTCTAATTATACTTCAGTAAGCACTGAATGAAACTTCTAGAAAATGCTGAACAAAAAATTTCCCTGCTGATTCTGTTCTTTCGTGTCCTTGGCAGATCTCTTGTGTTCCCGCTTGATCTTTGTCCCACACAGGTTTGTCCTAGAATGATGGCACAGTTATAAAGGCATTTCATTCTTTCCGAATATGATGCTCAGAAATCTTCTCCCTAAGGGTTTTAATGAACTATATTCTTATAGTTCCAGCTGTTCTCAGTCCTATTAGTTAATACACAGACCTGTGCAAAAGTTAAAGCTATAGATAGCTTGTCTCCTTTGATTCTCTTAAAAATGACTGCCTCAGTCACCCACTTTTCTGGAAACAACTTCTCTAACTGCACTGCGTCTTCCAGGCTTTCTGAACAATGCTCTTCTCTCTCCTGAGAAGAGTCTGTTCTACGGCAGGAGGAGGATTTGTATATGGCTTTGCTGAGGAGGAACAAGCCTATGAGTCCTAAGCACTCCAGCTTCAAGATGCCCATTCCCCTCGATACGAAGCAAGTTCAGAAGTCATTCACTTCATAATGCTTTCCTTGCTGTGATATCAAATGTCACCTTCCCACTAACCCAGCCAGGATCTTGCTGTTAACCATTTTTTATTAACTGTGTGGCCTACATTTCCTCAACCACAGATTCCACAAGCACATTTACCATACAGCAAAAAGCAAGGGAACTAAACAGAACCTTTCTGCTTAAACAAATGAGAACAGGAAGATAATTCAATGAATAACAACATTTGAAGGTCATGAAAAGAAAGAGAGTAGCAAAGGTATTTGAAGTATACCTTGAAGAAACAAACTGTGGCAGAAGATTGCTAGAAAGTGCCAGAAGGTATTTGTTACATTCTAAAAAAGGATTGTTGGATATGTTTCTCCATATGTCATTATGAGGCATGCATTTCTCTTGGGTATCATACCAACTAACAAAGGAAGACAGACATCGATATCATTTTTGGCAGTAAAGGGAAGGGTTGGCAAAATATCTGCTCTATCAAATTTTCAACCAAAGATATGAACAAGAGAGTCTTTTTTTTTTTTTTAAGATTTTATTTATTTATTTGAGAGAGAGAGAGAGAGCTTGAGAGGGGAGACGATCAGAGGGAGAAGCAGACTCCTCATGGAGCTGGGAGCCCGATCTGGGACTTGATCCTGGGACTCCAGGATCACGACCTGAGCCGAAGGCAGTCGCTTAACCAACTGAGCCACCCAAGTACCCTTGAACAAGAGAGTCTTAAAACACCTAATTTTTTAAAATGTGGATGCTTTTGAAAAAGATTAAGCATTTTATTACATCAAAAACCTTTGATAACTCTACACTAATATTAGTCATTTGTCACATTATTATAATTTGCATGAAAAGACAATAATAGTGTAATGACTAATCAGCATGAGTATTGGAGCCAGATAAACCTATGTGGAATTTAGCACCCTCCATTCATCAGTGGAGAGCCACTGGATGAGTCCATTAAACTCAGAAGCCTGTTTCTTCATTGGTAAAATATGGGAAATAATAACACATTTTCATGGTGAAGAATAAAGGACATCCTATTTATGTAGTGTTTTTCATAGGACCAAACGCACAGTAGGTGTTCAACACATGCTAGCAATTATTTTCTATCTCATAGAAGAAATTACTTCTCATATTTAGATACCACATAGGTTTCTTATTAGCGCAGTAGGTAGCGCATCAGTCTCATATTTAGATACTACCTTATTCCAAAAATCATGTCATTTTCAAAATACATGTAGCATATGAGGAGGGTAAAAGTGAGGAAGTCGTGAAGAAAAGGAAAATACAGCTAGAAATAATAAAGATGGTTGTGAGATACCATGAGGTTGTACATTTCTAGATATGAGTCATGGACCTAACTCAGAGCTGCCTAGAAGCTAGTGTGAAAAGGAACAACAATCAGACACGTGACTTAAAAAATAAAAATACCCGTGTTTAAAAGAAATCTAAATATGCTGAGAAAAAAGCGTGTCACCTCTCTAGAACCTCATAAAAAAGACACTATGTGAGGTACAATTTCCTCAATTACATTTTCATATCAAAGCAAATAAAAAAGTGTTGGTTCTCTTATATTAAACCTCAAATTTGGCTAACAGAATAACACTAAAATGGAGTTTAGTGAAAGCAATTTGAAAACAGTGCAGCTTGGGTTCATGGCTCTCTGACGAGAAACAGTACACCAATAATTAATCTTAGAAATAACCAACTGTGTGTAGCACTTTGAAATTCATGATTATTTTTAATTCCAAAAGGTAGGTATAGCAAATAGAGTCATCCTTATTTTACAGATACGGAAACGGAGTCTCAAACAGGCTCCGTGACTTGCCCAAAGTTATGTAGGAGAAAAGTAACAGAGTGGAATCTGTTTCTAATCTAATGTTCCTTTTTTTAAAAAAAAGATTTTTTTTTAATTTATTTATTTGACAGACAAGTAGGCGAAGAGGCAGGCAGAGAAAGAGAGAGGAAGAAGCAGGCTCCCCCCTGAGCAGAGAGCCCGATGTGGGGCTCAATCTCAGGACCCTGGGATCATGACCTGAGCTGAAGGCAGAGGCTTTAACCCACTGAACCACCCAGGCGCCCCTCATGTCCCTTTCTTTAATTCTGTTTCCTATTCACCGCACTGCTAGGGAATGGACTAACCATTGGGAAAGCACAGGAAGGACTCCAGCCTCTGCCTCTCTTGGGGATAGCGACCATCTTCAACAGTTGTGTTTTGACATACAAAAACCAGATTGGAAGGTCTCCAAGAAGCATAGCTGTTTCTATGATACTAATAACTTGGAGGATTTGCCAAAGGTCATTCTTAAAATGCAAGTCATTTATAAGCTCTAAGAAAACAATAACAATAATGTTTTTTATTTTCATAGCACTTTACATTTCTCAAGCACTTGCAGAGGGCGGTTTGTACTTCCTGAGAACTGGCTCTGTAAAGTAAACCAACTTGTTTACACCAAGTGAGACGCTCATCAAGTACACCTTTTGCAGAAAACTGCAGGTTAAGCAAGAGAAAATAAAATCTGATCATGGATATTCTGAAATGAAATCCTCTTGCACAGAAAAACCTTAATTGGTGGATAGATGGCACAGAAATTACTCATATGTTGAAAGAAAATAGTAGATAGAGCCTTACCAACCTGTAAGCTGCTATTTTTATAGCTCATGAATGAAGAAATGGCAGAAGCAGGCAGAATAAAATTTTAAAAAGGAAGAAAAACTAATAACCTATGTTCAGACCTCAAATGAAATAAAAGATCCCAATTGCTGTTCGAGAAGTTTTACTGCTAGTTTTAAATGTAACCCACAGCTAAGTGCAAAATCTGGCTTTAGGAAAAATATTTGCTACTTTCTTAAATTATGGAATACTCTTGTTTCCATAGGATGCAAATAGTTGGCCTGTCAATAATTAGGTTTCCATGTTTCCTATAGGCAGTTGGTGCAGGGATAAGAGGTGGTGTGAAATTCAACAGTTACTAAAATCAAGCAGCTCAGAATGAAAATGGGCTTTTAAATTTTACTATCTAATATGGTTCTGAATATGGCAATGACCTAAGGATTATGATATGGAAAACATCTCATTTTGAGTCTAACATTTTGATCCTGGCACCTCTTTTCCACGAAAATAACATAATCAGGTTGAGAGACTATATGCAGAGCAAAGATTAGCCAATTTTAACTAATGTTTTCTGGAAATGGTGCATGGTATACAAAAGAGGCTTTCATCATCTGGGTGATGTGTGCCTGGTGACATAAACCTGACTTGTTTGATTACCCCAGGTTTCCATCTGGTGGCAAAACGTGCTCCTTGTTCACTTTGCTTCGGCTGAAATCTTGAGCCAGGGTCTGGTGGGAAACTGTCTTGAAAACAATCAGCCCACCAAAACCATGGTCTCTCAGAACAAGATGAGGTTAAAAAAATTTTTTCTGTGTAGTCAATCAAAACAACAAGAAATGACCAATTTTTTTTTTTTAATTTTAAGTTATCAAGCAAGAAAACAGAACTGCCACTAAAATTGCATTTGGAAATCATTCTTCCAGGTGTAAGTTCAATTTATTTTATTTTATTTTTAAAGATTTTATTTATTTATTTAAGGAGAGAGAGCAAGAGCATGGGGAGGGGCGAAGGGAGAGAAGACCCCCCCACCAAGCAAGGAGCCCGATACAGGGCTCGATCCCAGAACTCCTGGGATCATGACCTGGGCTGAAGTGAGATGTTTCACTGACTGAGCCATCCAGAAGCCTGTAAGCTCAATTTTTAAAAGCCATGTTGAGTTTCTACTCAGACGACATTTAGCAAAATATGTACTCCACATATAGCAATTACTCCTGATAATATGCCCTTCAGTACCAGACCTCAGCCCTATATTTAATATGGGGTATATGGGAACATCATTTGTTTCCTTTTTTATCTTCTCCTGTTTTGTTTCTTTGTTCCTTTTTTCGCCCTGTGTTTATCTATAAACAAACGTATGTAATTAATAAGAAGTAAATTTATAGAAAATTTAATACTTTTTAATCTCAAAAGCTGGTTCTAGAGGTGATAGAAAAGCTCATTGACACACATTTGAGTTTTCACTCTACTCAAAAGTCATTTTGGTTGCCAAATAGTTTCTTGACATATGATACCACTTCTTTGCCTGAAGAAGCTCTTCCCGACTGACAAGCTGAGCACAATGCCCTTCCTTCTCCTGCCGCTGAAACAGACGCTAGGTTGTCCTCGTATGGGGGTATCTTTGTTCTCCCCAGCCTGTGGACTGGAGTGGTGAAGTGCAAGTGATAACTAAAAATGGGATGACATTTTCCAGACTTTATTTCACTGGAGCTGACAAGGAAAAAAATGGAGGTGAAGGGGAACATATATACCACTTCTAGGTTCTGAGGTAAGAAAGTTAGGGGAAAGTACATCCTCCATTTAAAAGGCTGGAAGGAGGTAAGTGACATCAAGGAACAGTTCGTTTCTATTAGAAAAAGAAGATGAAGGGGATGAAAATACACAAAAATAGGATAAGGATAAAGGGTATTTTTCCAATGGCAGAAGGCACAGTGGAAGGGTTTGGGAAGCCTGTGAGGAGAGGCAGATTGGGTCAGAAATGGAGGCAGATGGGTATGAGCACTGGAACAGTATAGTGGTTAAGAGTCCTGGTGATCAACAGCAGGGCAGCTGAGTTTCTAGTGGTGACCAATCAGAAAAGGCATGTGAGTCATGATGGGATCAGTCCTGAGAAGGTCTGGGGAGACATCAGGCATGTTCATGTTGGACATCTTGAGGCCAAGGGATGAGTGAACACCCTCTCAGAGGACTTTGATCAGAACTACCAGTCACTGAAAGACCTCTTCCCTCTTAACAGCGAAGCAATATCGCAGTTGAAGAAGGGGCAAATCCTCATGGGGTAGGAAGACAGGATTTACCTCTTTCCTCATCGGGCATGGTGTGGTGGCTAAAGTACTTCCATCTTGGAAGTGATGGAAGACCTCAATTATTGCAGAATGATCTGCTATATTAACGTATATATTATTTCCACTAATACAGGAAGGATGCTCAAAAGAATGAGTGTTACTATTTCCTTCCCTTTCTCTCAAAATTAACCAAAAGTTGGTACTCTGCTCCTAGACTCCATCGCCTCAGAGAATCTGAGATCTGAGAGTAAAATCTGCTATGCATAATGGATAACTCTGTCATAGGTTTAATGTGAGGTGAAGACCCATAGAGTGAACAGGGATAAAGGCTGGTGCTGGGAACAGAGACCAGGGAAAGAGACGTTTTCCCAGACAGGGGAGACTCTAGGGGTCTGGAGAGATTCCATGAGTGCAGGTAATATTTCTGATGGTCGTTCTTTGTGGAACACTGATGGAGGCCACACACTGATCAGTAGAGATCTTCAGTGACAAAGCCTATGGTCCATGGGAATGATTTCTAAGGAATGTACTTCTGAGCTTTCCAGAGAGCATCATTGCTCTCTGGAGGGCAACATGGAAAGTAGTTTTTGCAGAAAGAGGAGCTGTAAGAACTTGGAGAGCCATTCCACCTCCTACATCTTTCTATATGCACACAAGCATCCTTCTTTCCTCCCTCCAAATTTGGAATCCAAGGAGTGAGAAGACACTAAAACACATGACTGAGATTTAATTTCTCACCTCCATAGAGAGTAGGGGCACATAGATTTTATTTGACTTAGAAAATTAAACCAAAATAACATTTCTTATACTGAGGTGTGAGGAGGAAATACTGACCTATTACCCACATAAAATGTCCTTGCAAGTTATTTATGTCGGTTCCCATTTCAATTCCTCTCAATCTCCCAAGGTTGCTATCAAATCAGGATGTACCGAAAGCCTACATGTGCCAGTAGCAGCCCATACATTATATGATTCAATTCTCCCAACTTCCCTAAATAAGTAACATCGCCCCCATTTTTTGAATTGAAAAAAATGAGTGCAGACAGATTAAGGAACTTGACCAAGACCACAGATGGTGGGATGCTAGCTGGAATTTAAGTCTAAGGTTGCCT
The DNA here is from genome assembly GCF_011764305.1 of Mustela putorius furo. Lineage (NCBI taxonomy): Eukaryota > Metazoa > Chordata > Mammalia > Carnivora > Mustelidae > Mustela > Mustela putorius. The sequence continues at coordinate 13,199,751 of NW_025421322.1, read as the reverse complement.
ACCTCCAAAATTCATGCTCTTTTATTTTGCTAGACTGCTACAAGAAGCATATGTAGGAGCATTTTTTAATGCATAAAATGATACATAAATGCAACAAGCATCATTATTATGTTAAAGGCCCTGGGGATCAGAGAACAGAGCCACAATATTCTCATAGTTTTTCTCACTTCCAGGAACAGCAAATGTACCTGTGCTTTTGAAGCACATAACTTTGGGAGTAGGATATAAAGGAATTATTATTCTGTCTTAAAATATCATCATGTAATGGTCAGATGTCAGGCATTCGAATAGGCTGTCATTAGAGTAGTTTCAATTCTCTCTTGAAAGTGATCAGATTAGAGACAGTAATAGAATCAAGGTTATGTAAAATCAAGTTTACCAGTAAAAATCAGTTTTTGACCTAAGCTAAAGGAAAAAAAAATTAGAAAAATTGCTCGCTTGTGATTGGGAGAAAGTACATGGAAATGAGCATTGATCATCATGGGGAATACACAGAAGATCTATCATTGTTCTCGCTTCAATCTGAAAAAGATGCTTCTAACTTCAGAAAGTCTCATGAAATTAACAGAACTTCAGTGAAAGTAAATCTGAGTCTCACACAGGGATTTGAAATTGTGTTTCACTTAAGTCTGGAAGTTAAAATTTGATGTTAGATAAAACCAAATTTATGTAATATAGGAACGTTACTGTGTTAATACTTTATTAACTCAAGTTATCTATTCACTGCATAAATGACTGAAAACCTACAGCATGCTAGAAGGGAGGTAGAGAAAGAGACGAAAGGGGATGGAGTAAGGACAAGGCTGAGATCCAAACAATAAGGAGGAAGTATGGGGAACAGACTCCCAGATCATTCCAGAGAAGAAGCCCGCATGTCAAGACACAATGTTTTAGGACCCAACTCTCACAACAGAGGTTCTGAAATTATTTAGCACTGTGATCTATAATCAAGAAAGTAGAATAGAGCAACCAGAAGATAGTTGTATACTTGACAATCAAACAAGAAATAGTTGATTTACAAGATATCTGTAAAAAATAAGCTAACTCCAAGCAGAAAGATGGTCCAATCTCAGGGGAACTGGTCCAGCTAGTCAAATAATACATAGCTAAGGTCAGGATTCCAGTTCTAGAGAGGAGGGGACCAGTTCTAGAGAGGAGGGGACCCCATACATGGACCCTATTTAGAATGAATGAGATGGGAACTTGGGTCAATACCCAGACCTGGGGCTACAGCAAAAATGCAAAGAAAGGAAGTCAGGTGAGGTGTTTAGTCTTCTGAGCTCCTCAGAGTTCTTCCCTTGTATACCAGATCCCAAGTCTACGGGTAGGAAAAAACTTACTAAGATAGAGGAGGGAACATGGTCCAGGGATAAAGAATTTGAAATCAAGAGCCCAATGGTTTTTACTAGAATATCAGATTTATTCCAATCTCCAATTGGTCAAGTAGAAGGTGAGGGAGGACAGAGAAAGGGGAGACTCGGTGATGATGTGTAAGTCATGCAAAGGCCTATGAAAATTCATCCACATTATGGGGAGAGTATGAGTTTATAGCCAAACGCTGTCAGGAGTCTCAGCTTGGAATAGCTGGGGGAAAAAAAAAAACAAAAAAACAGAAGTTGACAAGAAATATAATCTACCAAATAAAATAAACACATTTTAACCCACTGAGCCACCCAGGAGCCCCTAAATAAACACATTTTAAAGCAGCCCCTTCCCAAATTGCTCACATTAGATCCTAGATTCATTTAAACTAAACTTCATTGTTTCCTCCCATTCAAATGTAAAAGTCTGAAGAGAGTTAAAGGCCACCACTCACAACTGCTGTGTTATTAAGCAGGTGTAACAGAATGGCTCAGAGTAAGCTAAGAGAACAGGTTAAGAGGCATCTTGCAGAAACAGAGGTCAAAAGCCATATCTATGGCCCCGGCTCCTGACTTCAGCCCAGTTGTGAAGATCTGTCCATTAGCAAGCCTTCCCCCTGCCCTCTCTCTTGCCTAAAATGGATTATCATCTTCAGGGCATTATTATGCCCTTTTTACTTTTTTATCACATTAACTTTCTTCCACAAAAGAAAACTCTTGCTGACATAAATGTTTGATTAGAAGCTTTCATATATTCCAATATGAAATGTTCTCTCTCAACCAGGGCTCATGAAATATATATCAAACGAGTTCTTTATGCAGCATAAAACAAATTTCAGTACTCCTTTTCAAGTAAAATAATAACTGTGTTAGACTATTCCTAATTCCTATAATTGGTTTCCAGAGGTAATTATTATAACCCATTGATATACATGTAAATTCAATTTTTCAATAAACCTACCTTACCCTGAGCTCCAAAGACCAAGGATAATAACTTTCTTTGGCTTTTGCCCCAATTATCTTACTAGGGGACATATGACTGGGGTGTTTTTCAATCACCTTACTTCTAACATTTTGCAAAATAATTCTTCATAACCCATTTTATTAATAATAGCTTTAGTTTCCAATTACCCCAATTTTTTTTTTAGCTCAATAGGGTTCAGCCCCAAGATCTTATCTCTTTTCTATCTGCACTCATTCTTACATAATCTCTTACAATGTCAAAGCTTTAAATTTCATCTGTGGAAATATAACTGGGCATTTGCATTTCTAGTTCAGACCTGTTCCTGAACTCCAAATTCATATACCTAATCATTTATTCAATATCACCATCTGAGATACCTCAAACTTAGTAGGTCCAAAACTAAACACCTGATCTTCTCCCCCCAAAACCTCCCCTTTCCTCATTATCCTCAAATTCAGTAAATGGTAACTACATATTCCAGTGCAGGCCAAAATCCTTGGGGACATTCTTGACCCTTGCCTCCTGTCTTGCTCTATCATGCCATTTGCAATCCATCACCATATTTTGCCAACTCTTACTTGGAAATTTTCCATCACCTGATACTTTCCCCCAATTCCATACTAAATCCAAACCCCAACATTTCTTCCTGAGTTGCAATAACCTCTTAACTAGTATTCTTGCCTCTCCTATGGCTTCCATTCAGTCTATACCCCATACAGCAAACAGAGTCAGTCGTCTCATTTACGTCAGATCACACCACTTATCTGTTCAAAATACGGCAGTGGGTCTTGATCACTCTGAGTTAAATTTAAAGCCTTCCTCTGGTCAACATGCTCCGTATGATATGGCACCTTGCTACTGCGGTTAATTCACCGACTTTATGTTTCTCCCTTTTCACTCTGCCTCAGCCACTAATCTCCCTGACCAAACTGTGCATACTCCCAACTGCAGGGTTTTTGTTCTGGCTGTTCTCAGCCTTATTTCATTTAATCCTCAAAATCATTCTAGGAGGTAAGTATTAAAATTACCCATGCTCCTTTTAAATTATTCAGAAAAGCAAATTCTCAGGGTATACCACGCAGGGTACAGGAACCAGAAATCTGTGTTTTAACAAGACCTACAGGAGATTCTCATGTGTGCTAACATTTGAGGACCACTGCAATGTCTGGAGACATTGTTGGTTGTTACAACTTGGAAGGAGGAGAAAAATGTTACTAGCATCTAATGAAGAGAGACGAGGGAGGCTGCTAAAATCCTATAATGCATAGGAAAGCCCCAAAATAAAGATGATCTAGTCCAAAATGTCAATATTCCCAAGGTTGAGAAACATAACTGTAACATCAAGACCAGTGTTTCTCAATCTTTTTTTCATTATCACCTACCCTAAGGACCTTCTTAAACATTTTACATGTACTAACATTCCCCCATTGAATTTTTAGTACCACAGATTTACCATATATCTGTTTATGTTTTGTAGTCCATTAGAGGACCACATTTGTGTAATATGTAGGATATTTTTTCATGCTCTCCAAATCCATTTTACTCTGGTGTAGAGTACATGATGTAGACCAATAAGTTGCATATCCCGAGCAGACAAGTATAGTCTTATGTGAAGAAATAGCTTATCCACAAAAAACCCCACAGCATCTGGCAAATACACACTAGCAAGAAATGGGGACATGGGTTTGAATAGTCAGGGTGTTGGACTGGAAAGGTGAGAGTTTATTAGTATAGGAGTACTCTTTCTTGACATTATGATGACCCTAAAGCTTGGGTCATCATAATGGGTCATTAGGCCTGATGTCATCAAGAGTGAGATGCAGAACTGCCTTTGCAAAGTATGATGAAAAGATCAGAAGGAACAGAGTGGTGAGCAAGTCAGAATGAAATCAGAAGGCCACCAGCTATGTTCGCTGAATGTCATTACCATCACTAAAGAAATAAGGAATGTCCTAGTGAGGGAATACAAACTCCAGTGAGATGAAATTTATAGAATATGTGACACGGAATGTGGAAAATGATAAAAGGGAAGAATTCATTATGATTCCATCTTTGACAACTGGATGGTGTTACTCCTTCAGATAAGAAACACAAAAGAAGGCATGTTTGAGACTAAAAATAATTAACTCATCTGGGGATGATAGTTTTGAGAAAACTCAAATGATGTCTTCACCTAGTTTTCAAAGGTCAGTGCCCCCGGGCAGAGCCACCAGATCCCATCAGAGATCCTTGGCATGAGTGGGACCCACCAAAATGTGGGAGTGACAATGCCACCCGCTGCGGGTCTGAAAAACAGGGAATATTGAGTCAAAGAGAAATCTGCTTGAGTTTTATGGTCAAATGAAATTTGTCCCATTAAGTTTTGGACCTCCTTGAGACCTGTCATTCCTTTCTACTGTTGAAATAGAAACTGAGGGGTGCCTGGGTGGCTCAGTGGGTTAAGTCTCTGCCTTCAGCTTGGGTCATGGTCTCAGGGTCTTGGGACCAAGGCCCACATAGGGCTCTCTGCTCAGCGGGGAGTCTGCTTCCCCCTCTCTTTCTGCCTGTCTCTCTGTCCACTTGTGATCTCTCTCTCTGTGTCAAATAAATAAATAAATAAATAATCTTACCCCCCTTCAAAAAAAGAAAGATAAACTGATACATATTAAAATATAAAGAGTTTCTTTGAACGAAAACCAGTTTGAATCCAGCAGCACTAAACTGGAAGTGGTGAGGATTGCTCTATCCATGGAAGCTAGAAGAAAACCTTGTATAGAGAAGATTTGGAAACAAGCAAATCAAGAAAATTATTCAATTGTCTATAGTGTAAGCAGTCACCTTTTTTATTAGTAAAGCCTAGTTGGGCTGCTTGTGATTAGTTGTCTTTTGTTTGCGATTTCTTTTTTTTTTTTTTTTAAACATACATATTTTAATAAAGTTATCAGGGAAGGCCAATTAGAAGACCAATAAACAACCATCACGTAAGTCCTACCCAACTTTCTTTAATTCTTATTGAAAACAGAAGAACTGAAGGGAAGGGAGGTGAAAACCATTTCTTTTTCTTCTATGCATGTGGAAATATGATACTATTTAAATTTCTAGTTTCCTAATCTTATTTCCTAATCTAATTTCCTAATCTTATTAACATTTTTTTAATTTTTTATTTTTTATAAACATATATTTTTATCCCCAGGGGTACAGGTCTGTGAATTACCAGGTTTACACACTTCACAGCACTCACCAAAGCACATACCCTCGCCAATGTCCATAATCCCACCCCGTTCTCCCAAACCCCCTCCCCCCAGCAACCCTCAGTTTGTTTTGTGAGATTAAGAGTCACTTATGGTTTGTCTCCCTCCCAATCCCATCTTGTTTCATTGATTCTTCTCCTACCCACTTAAGCCCCCATGTTGCATCACCACTTCCTCATATCAGGGAGATCATATGATAGTTGTCTTTCTCTGCTTGACTTATTTCGCTAAGCATGATACGCTCTAGTTCCATCCATGTTGTCACAAATGGCAAGATTTCATTTCTTTTGATGGCTGCATAGTATTCCATTGTGTATATATACCACATCTTCTTGATCCATTCATCTGTTGATGGACATCTAGGTTCTTTCCATAGTTTGGCTATTGTGGACATTGCTGCTATAAACATTCGGGTGCACGTGCCCCTTTGGATCACTACGTTTGTATCTTTAGGGTAAATACCCAGTAGTGCAATTGCTGGGTCATAGGGCAGTTCTATTTTCAACATTTTGAGGAACCTCCATGCTGTTTTCCAGAGTGGCTGCACCAGCTTGCATTCCCACCAACAGTGTAGGAGGGTTCCCCTTTCTCCGCATCCTCGCCAGCATCTGTCATTTCCTGACTTGTTGATTTTAGCCATTCTGATTGGTGTGAGGTGATATCTCATTGTGGTTTTGATTTGTATTTCCCTGATGCCGAGTGATATGGAGCACTTTTTCATGTGTCTGTTGGCCATCTGGATGTCTTCTTTGCAGAAATGTCTGTTCATGTCCTCTGACCATTTCTTGACTGGATTATTTGTTCTTTGGGTGTTGAGTTTGCTAAGTTCTTTATAGATTCTGGACACTAGTCCTTTATCTGATATGTCGTTTGCAAATATCTTCTCCCATTCTGTCAGTTGTCTTTTGATTTTGTTAACTGTTTCCTTTGCTGTGCAAAAGCTTTTGATCTTGATGAAATCCCAATAGTTCATTTTTTCCCTTGCTTCCCTTGCCTTTTGCGTTGTTCCTAGGAAGATGTTGCTGCGGCAGAGGTCGAAGAGGTTGCTGCCCGTGTTCTCCTCAAGGATTTTGATGGATTCCTTTCGCACATTGAGGTCCTTCATCCATTTTGAGTCTATTTTTGTGTGTGGTGTAAGGAAATGGTCCAATTTCATTTTTCTGCATGTGGCTGTCCAATTTTCCCAGCACCATTTATTGAAGAGGCTGTCTTTTTTCCATTGGACATTCTTTCCTACTTTGTCGAAAATTAGTTGACCATAGATTTGAGGGTCTATTTCTGGGCTCTCTATTCTGTTCCATTGATCTATGTGTCTGTTTTTGTGCCAGTACCATGCTGTCTTGATGATGACAGCTTTGTAATAGAGCTTGAAGTCCGGAATTGTGATGCCACCAACTTTGGCTTTCTTTTTCAATATCCCTTTGGCTATTCGAGGTCTTTTCTGGTTCCATATAAATTTTAGCATTATTTGTTCCATTTCTTTGAAGAAGATGGATGGTACTTTGATAGGAATTGCATTAAATGTGTAGATTGCTTTAGGTAGCATAGACATTTTCACAATATTTATTCTTCCAATCCAGAACCATGGAACATTTTTCCATTTCTTTGTGTCTTCCTCAATTTCTTTCATGAGTGCTTTATAGTTTTCTGAGTATAGATTCTGTGTCTCTTTGGTTAGGTTTATTCCTAGGTATCTTATGGTTTTGGATGCAATTGTAAATGGGATTGACTCCTTAATATCTCTTTCTTCTGTCTTGCTGTTGGTGTAGAGCAATGCAACTGATTTCTGTGCATTGATTTTATATCCTGACACTTTACTGAATTCCTGTATAAGTTCTAGCAGTTTTGGAGTGGAGTCTTTTGGGTTTTCCACATATAGTATCATATCATCTACGAAGAGTGATAATTTGACTTCTTCTTTGCCGATTTGGATGCCTTTAATTTCCTTTTGTTGTCTGATTGCTGAGGCTAGGACCTCTAGTACTATGTCGAATAGCAGTGGTGATAATGGACATCCCTGCTGTGTTCCTGACCTTAGCGGAAAAGCTTTCAGTTTTTCTCCATTGAGAATGATATTTGCGGTGGGTTTTTCATAGATGGCTTTGATGATATTGAGGTATGTGCCCTCTATCCCTACACTTTGAAGAGTTTTGATCAGGAAGGGATGCTGTACTTTGTCAAATGCTTTTTCAGCATCTATTGAGAGTATCATATGGTTCTTGTTCTTTCTTTTATTGATGTGTTGTATCACATTGACTGATTTGTGGATGTTGAACCAACCTTGCAGCCCTGGAATAAATCCCACTTGGTCGTGGTGAATAATCTTTTTAATGTACTGTTGAATCCTATTGGCTAGTATTTTCTTGAGTATTTTCGCATCTGTGTTCATCAAGGATATCGGTCTATAGCTCTCTTTTTTGGTGGGATCCTTGTCTGGTTTTGGGATCAAGGTGATGCTGGCCTCATAAAATGAGTTTGGAAGTTTTCCTTCCATTTCTATTTTTTGGAACAGTTTCAGGAGAATAGGAATTAGTTCTTCTTTAAATGTTTGGTAGAATTCCCCCGGGAAGCCGTCTGGCCCTGGGCTTTTGTTTGTTTGGAGATTTTTAATGACTGTTTCAATCTCCTTACTGGTTATGGGTCTGTTCAGGCTTTCTATTTCTTCCTGGTTCAGTTGTGGTAGTTTAGATGTTTCTAGGAATGCATCCATTTCTTCCAGATTGTCAAATTTATTGCCGTAGAGTTGCTCATAGTATGTTCTTATAATAGTTTGTATTTCTTTGGTGTTAGTTGTGATCTCTCCTCTTTCATTCATGATTTTATTTATTTGGGTCCTTTCTTTTTTCTTTTTGATAAGTCGGGCCAGGGGTTTATCAATTTTATTAATTCTTTCAAAGAACCAGCTCCTAGTTTCGTTGATTTGTTCTATTGTTTTTTTGGTTTCTATTTCATTGATTTCTGCTCTGATCTTTATGATTTCTCTTCTCCTTCTGGGCTTAGGGTTTCTTTCTTGTTCTTTCTCCAGCTCCTTTAGGTGTAGGGTTAGGTTGTGTACCTGAGACCTTTCTTGTTTCTTGAGAAAGGCTTGTACCGCTATATATTTTCCTCTCAGGACTGCCTTTGTTGTGTCCCACAGATTTTGAACCGTTGTATTTTCATTATCATTTGTTTCCATGATTTTTTTCAATTCTTCTTTAATTTCCCGGTTGACCCATTCATTCTTTAGAAGGATACTGTTTAGTCTCCATGTATTTGGGTTCTTTCCAAACTTCCTTTTGTGGTTGAGTTCTAGCTTTAGAGCATTGTGGTCTGAAAATATGCAGGGAATGATCCCAGTCTTTTGATACTGGTTGAGTCCTGATTTAGGACCGAGGATGTGATCTATTCTGGAGAATGTTCCATGTGCACTAGAGAAGAATGTGTATTCTGTTGCTTTGGGATGAAATGTTCTGAATATATCTGTGATGTCCATCTGGTCCAGTGTGTCGTTTAAGGCCTTTATTTCCTTGCTGATCTTTTGCTTGGATGACCTGTCCATTTCAGTGAGGGGAGTGTTAAAGTCCCCTATTATTGTATTATTGTTGATGTGTTTCTTTGATTTTGTTATTAATTGGTTTATATAGTTGGCTGCTCCCACGTTGGGGGCATAGATATTTAAAATTGTTAGATCTTCTTGTTGGACAGACCCTTTGAGTATGATATAGTGTCCTTCCTCATCTCTTATTATAGTCTTTGGCTTAAAATCTAATTGATCTCATATAAGGATTGCCACTCCTGCTTTCTTCTGATGTCCATTAGCATGGTAAATTCTTTTCCACCCCCTCACTTTAAATCTGGAGGTGTCTTCGGGCTTAAAATGAGTTTCTTGGAGGCAACATATAGATGGGTTTTGTTTTTTTTTATCCATTCTGATACCCTGTGTCTTTTGACAGGGGCATTTAGCCCATTCACATTCAGGGTAACTATTGAGAGATATGAATTTAGTGCCATTGTATTGCCTGTAAGGTGACTGTTACTGTATATGGTCTCTGTTCCTTTCTGATCTACCACTTGTAGGCTCTCTCTTTGCTTAGAGGACCCCTTTCAATATTTCCTGTAGAGCTGGTTTGGTATTTGCAAATTCTTTCAGTTTTTGTTTGTCCTGGAAGCTTTTAATCTCTCCTTCTATTTTCAATGATAGCCTAGCTGGATATAGTATTCTTGGCTGCATGTTTTTCTTGTTTAGTGCTCTGAAAATATCATGCCAGCTCTTTCTGGCCTGCCAGGTCTCTGTGGATAAGTCAGCTGCCAATCTAATATTTTTACCATTGTATGTTACAGACTTCTTTTCCCGGGCTGCTTTCAGGATTTTCTCTTTGTCACTGAGACTTGTAAATTTTACTATTAGGTGACGGGGTGTCGGCCTATTCTTATTGATTTTGAGGGGCGTTCTCTGAACCTCCTGAATTTTGATGCTCATTCCCTTTGCCATATTGGGGAAATTCTCCCCAATAATTCTCTCCAGTATACCTTCTGCTCCCTTCTCTCTTTCTTCTTCTTCTGGAATCCCAATTATTCTAATGTTGTTTCGTCTTATGGTGTCACTTATCTCTCGAATTCTCCCCTCGTGGTCCAGTAGCTGTTTGTCCCTCTTTTGCTCAGCTTCTTTATTTTCTGTTATTTGGTCTTCTATATCACTAATTCTTTCTTCTGCCTCATTTATCCTAGCAGTTAGAGCCTCCATTTTTGATTGCACCTCATTAATAGCTTTTTTGATTTCAACTTGGTTAGATTTTAGTTCTTTTATTTCTCCAGAAAGGGCTTTTATATCTCTCGAGAGGGTTTCTCTAATATCTTCCATGCCTTTTTCGAGCCCGGCTAGAACCTTGAGAATTGTCATTCTGAACTCTAGATCTGACATATTACCGATGTCTGTATTGATTAGGTCCCTAGCCTTCGGTACTGCCTCTTGTTCTTTTTTTTGTGTTGAATTTTTACGTCTTGTCATTTTGTCCAGATAAGAGTAAATGAAGGGGCAAGTAAAATACTAAAAGGGTGGCAACAACCCCAGGAAAATATGCTTTAACCAAATTAGAAGAGATCCAAAATCGTGAGTGGGGAGAAAGGGGATAAAAAGAGGTTCAAAAAGGAAGAAAGAAAAAAGAAAAAAGAAAAGAAAAGAAAAGAATTTTTAAAAAAAGAAAACACCTAAGAAAAATGTAAAAAAGAAAAAATATATATATTAGATAAACTAGTAAAAAATCGTTAAAAAAGAAAAAGGTAACAGTTAAAAAAAAAATTTTACCCGAAGGCGAGAATAAAAAAAAAAAAAAAATGAAAAAGAAAAAATTAAGTTAACTGCAAGACTAAAAAAAAATCACAGGAAAAAAGCCATGAGTTCCGTGCTTGGCTTTCTCCTCCTCTGGAATTCTGCTGCTCTCCTTGGTATTGAAACCGCACTCCTTGGTAGGTGAACTTGGTCTCGGCTGGATTTCTTGTTGATCTTCTGGGGGAGGGGCCTGTTGTAGTGATTCTCAAGTGTCTTTGCCCCAGGCGGAATTACACCGCCCTTACCCGGGGCCGGGGTGAGTAATCTGCTCGGGTTTGCTTTCAGGAGCTTTTGTTCCCTGAGCGCTTTCCGTAGAGTTCCGGAGGACGGGAATACAAATGGCGGCCTCCTGGTCTCCGGCCCGGAGGAGCCGAGAGCCCAGGGCCCCACTCCTCAGTGCGCCCTCAGAGAACAGAGCCCAGTCACTCCCGTCTGCCTGACCTCCGGCCGCGCTCCGAGCTCACCGAGCCTGCGACCGGTTCAAGGTAACACCGAGCTGCGAGCTTACTGTTGGCTCTGTCTCTGTAGCCGGCTTTCCCGTTCCAATAGCCGCAAGCTCTGCGACACTCAGACACCCCCGATCCTGCTGTGACTCTGCGGGACTTGAGGCCATGCTGACCCCGCATGGGCTTCGCCCCGGTTTAGCCTCTGGAGCGATGTCCCTCAGCAGAACAGACTTTTAAAAGTCCTGATTTTGTGCGCGGTTGCTCCGCCGCTTGCCGGGAGCCGGCCCCTCCCCCCGGGGTCTATCTTCCCGTTGCTTTGGATTCACTTCTCCGCCGGTCCTACCTTTCAGAAAGTGGTTGTTTTTCTGTTTCCAGAATTGCTGTTCTTCTTCTCTTCGATCTGCCGATGGATTTTCAGGTGTTTGCAATCTTTAGATAAGCTATCTAGCTGATCTCCGGCTAGCTGAAGCAGTCTCAGCTTGCTACTTCTCCGCCATCTTGACTCCTCCCTTGTTTGCGATTTCTTAACCATGAGGCATTACAGGTTTAGGTTTTGGTTTGCTTATATAAGCTACTAAGTCATTAAATCCTCCCCAGTTGAATAGTCTCCTTTTAAAATTAATTTAACACTTCTTTCCTACTTCTCCCTTTTGGAATGGGAATGTCTGTCCTACCAATGTATTTTGGAAGCATATAATTTGTGTGGTTTCAAAGGCTCACAGCTGGAGAGGAATTTTTCCTCAAGATAAATCATATGGCAAGTCATATCTGAGTCTTCCCCATATCTGATTTAGATGATATTTAAGTAAGACTTCAGACTTCAGACTTTAGAGTTGATACTGGAACATGTTAAGACTTTTGGAGTTTGGGGTAAAGTAAATGTATTTTGTATGTGAGGTCCCAAATTTAGGGGGGCCAAGAGCAGAATGCTCTAGAATGTTTATGCCCCCTCCCTCAACAAAAAAAAATTCCTATGTTGAAACCTAAACCTCGATGTGATGGTGTTTGGAGATAGGACACTTTAGAGGTGATTAAGTCTTGAGTGGGGGGTCGCTCTCAAGTGTGATTCTGCTTCTGAGGGTTTTTACTAGAGCCACAGAAGCTGGTTTAACTTACATTTGGTAGCCTAAGATGTCAGGTACCCCTAGAGCAATGGGGAATGAGAATTGATGGAAAAATGACCCAGTTTCCTCTTTGATTGGTGATACAATATTTTAGTACATTCTACATGGTTTCTCAGAAGATCTCCAGAGGAAAAGAACCCCAACTCTCCACACTGGTAACCCACTCACTCATGCTCACTTCATTGGCTTTCCCATTTTTTTCTCTCAATTTCCCCAGAGCTTTCTTGTGCTTTTTTGGGATCACCTCTCAAATAAAATATATGTAGTTATTTCCCTGTGTCAGAGTCTGACTCTGGGTAAATCCAGACGAAAAATCAAACCAAAACAAACAAACAAAAAAACAAAACTGTTCTTCTTTCATTAATACAACTGAAGTATTTTTTAGGACTAGAAGTTAGAGTTAAGAAAAATAATGTGGGACAGATTCAGAAATATGTAGGTTTGATATGGTACCTAAAAGATGACAGCTTTAAGTGAAAGTTTCATAGACATCTTTGTGCAGATGCCTAGTTATAGACAAACTCAGTTCTTTTCAATTATAGGAGTTTTCATTTTTGACTTTTTGCCTTTAAATTTGTCACATTAAGCCACAACTGTGCTTTGGGGAACCAGAATACTTACCTTGCTTTCCGCAAGAAGTGTGCCATTTTTCTGTGGGGTGTGTCATTGCCCTGATAAGCTTTTCCCAAGCCAATGGAAAATAGAGACTAATAGAGACTACTTTAAATTTTCATTAGCTTCATGATGCCTTACCCTGCTTGCCTGCTATTAGAGGGCAATTACTTGATGAGCTCTCTTAGAAGAATGAAAATGCTAAATGATATTCACTTAGTGGCAACTTAAAAATCTGATCTCATTTCAGATCCAGAGTTCCTGCTACAGAAGAAACCCCGTAAAAGGTTGGAGGCACTTCATCAAGATGGAAAGAAACTAGTTCCTACTAGGATAGAACATTGGGAAACAAAAAAATCCCTAGTTCAGCTTTCAAAAAAATTGACTTTCATTATTCTTATAGATAGACCAAATGAGTGATCCTTTCATCAATTTCTAGATTATTTGAACCAGCTTTCAGCGTTAAAGTGGCAAGATTTCACTTCATAAATTAAAATGACTTAAACATGTCTTTATTCTATCCCTACTTCAAATAGTCTTACTCTTGGGTTTACAACTCAGCATTTTGACTTTTATATGACTTTCTGTGGCTCCACCAGAGTACCATCCACAGTTTTTGCTGTTGAATCTGCATCTCTTCCTCTTTTAAAATATAATAAATAGAAATAGCTAAGCCAAATGACAACAGAGAAATCAAACTAAAAACTGTAAGAAGACTCTTCAGAATCTGTTCAGCTAGAATGAAAACATTGCTCCACCAAGTAAAGATGCTGTGAACCATTAACATGTTTAAACTTCGGGAAAACCTATTTTAGCATTTGCTGCTTGCTTTTAAACCAGCCTGGGAGACTCAGAAAAAAAAAGAAAAAAAAAAAAAAAAAGAACATACCCAATGAATAGCCACCCCTGTTGAGAAATGGGTTTAATACCCCCAGAAGAGGAAATAAAATCAGGGTTGGACTTATGGAACAAATGTTATGGGCAAGGTGTTTGGCACCAGTAGCGAGACTTCCTTATAGAGCCTACACTCTCAACTCCACACAAAGAAGAGGAATTACATTTACTACATGCCTGCTCAACCTGTCTGCTCCTTCCAGAATTTCCAGTCAAGCAAATACAAGAAGGATCATTCTATCTAGGGCAGGATTTCTGTACCAGAGTCCCATTCAGAATGTTATTATTTTTTAAGGCAGTGATCCAAAAATTGAGTGTTAGAGTTGACTAGCGATTACACCAACAGCTTGAGCCAAGCTAGAGAGGAGGAAGTGAATGCACATCTGCTCTGACTTTAATGCCAGCCTCTATTCCTGACACTAAGCCCTCAGAGAGCCGAGAGTGGGTGTGCTTAAATTGGACACCATATAAATTAATCAGAGTCAGCTAGTTACAAATAAACTCATCCACCCTAATACACCTCCATTTTATTAGAAAATAAAGAATGAAAATAAATTAGCAGTGGAATTCTGTTTTATAAAATATTTTATTCACCCTTATGAGCCTTACTTTAAATATTGTATATATACCAGTGCATTTGAAAAATATAGTTTTGTCTATTAGATAAACCTGCTGCATTAATAGGTTAGAGAGGAAAAAAATTGTGAGTCATGGTTCTTTCCAAGAATGAACCAAAGTGGAGCTTCCCACCTTGCTACCCCTTTGTATATAACCATGCACAAGTTGTTTTGTCTCTCTAGGTCTCAGATGCTGTATGTTTAAAGAAAAGATATTGTCCTAAATCAATCCAGCTCTAATATTCAGTGATCATTCAATGATCACAAGTTTTTTTATGTGAACATCAGATTTCAGATTATTATTTCATTTTTTTTCCAAGTCAGGGACTAGAGTTTCTTTATAAAACTGAGAACATAAAATTAAATGTTCACCCATTAATACTCTGTCCAAGAGCCTCTCCATTTGGTTTTGAAACAGAACAAACTATTCAGATGTTCCAGTTAGTTATAATTCAAGAGAGGCATAATGGTAGCTGTATTTCTGCCACCCCATGACCAGCATCCCACAAACTGCTTTACATATGTTGGCTCATTTGATCTGCATGACAAGCAAATCAATTCAAAGAAAATCAGTTCAAGAAAATAAATCTAAAATTTATCCATTTTCTTGGCTTTTGAAAGTAAATTGAGGCAGGAATGGTTGGCTCAAAGCCCATACTCCTCAGCACTGCATTATAGTGACTTAATTAAAGAAAAGAAAAAAAATACTTACTTATAGTAGGAAAATCCAGAAGTTTGTTTGGAAAGGTGTACGTTGGCATTTCCAAAGGAGCCAGGAATTTTTAACAGGTGTGCAGCAAAATCAAGACAGACATCCTCTAGATGAACGACTATGTAGTGTTCTCCTGATTCACAAAGTATAAAATCTAAAGTATAAAATCTAAAGGCAGATTGTAAACCATACATTTGAAATAGTCATTCAAGACATGAATTGTTTGAAAAGACAAATTATTCTACCCGGTATTTTAAGATTCACTGATTCCATAATAACTTCAGGTATACGCATTTGTACTGATTGACTTTCTTTGAGAATGATAAACGCATAGGTTGTGTTTCGATAAGGCAATATCACAATATACACAAGTATTGAATTATTATGTTGAATGCCTGAAACTATGATAATGTTATAGGTCAATTAAATCTCAATTTTTTTAAAAAAGATCAGGCATCACTGAAATGGCAAGAAAATATTTGCTATAAAGCTTATAGCTAGGAACCAGAATTTCTAGTAGGATCATTTTATTTTTGTAAATATGACTTATTTTGAGAATCACAGTTATATTAATTTTCTTTAAATTTGTGATAGGTTAACATTAGTATATTTTCCTCTGTGAAGAGACCTCAGATCCTATGAATATCAGTTTGTTTTATGAATTTTGCCATTTAAATACATTTATCCATGAAATTAAAGATTTCATTTTGGCATTTCTTACTAGGTACACTGTTGTTCTACCATTACAATGTTTCAATGTACCAGTTACTTACAAGCTCTTAAGGAACAGGTATCATATATTCTTTCTGTCTTGTATTTCATATACTAAATAGAAGCTCATTAAATGTTTTAAGACACATAATTACATATACTTAATAAATAAAACTCCACGTTTGTCCCTAGTGTACAAAACAATTCTAGTTGCCATTTAAACCCATTTCAGATGCACAATGATAAAAAGAAAAAGATGATAAATGTAATAAGATACTGAACAAGAAATCACCAGGGTTTTATATCCCCTGGTCTTGATTCAACAAATCCAAACAAGAAGGACATGTACATGTTTTCTTAAGTTTCTTAGCAAAGAGGGAGTGTAATTTCTTCTGCTTTGGACCAAGACAAAGAGAGAAGAAAAAAATTCCCCTGAAAATGTTATAAAAATCATATGATAAAGGAATAAGTTATCTTCCATGGATGCAGAGTGCACAACTTCATGGGATAACTTCATGGGAAGCAGCTTCATAAGCAGCGGTGACATTTATGTAGGGCATTCATTTACAGAGCTTTCACATGATTTCATTTCATTTGCTTAATAGTATGGAGCAGATATTATTTGAGGAAACCAAATGCAGAGCAATGAACTAGCTATCACTAGTAAGTGATAAAGCAAAAAACTGAACTCAGATCTTCACAACTTAAGCACAGCCCCAACCTGATAGGCAAGAAACAATACCAAATTATCTGGAATGATTCTAAACAGTATTGGGCTTTATCTTTGATGTCCACATTTACTTGGAGAAATACTGAGGCACTAGTTTAGAAAAATGTGCAATTTTTGGTCAACAAATATATATTAGATATTTAACATGTTCCAGGTTTGATGCAAGCTGTAAGAGAGAGGATGATGCAAAATGAGTAATACAGGTCTTGTCACTATGAAACCCAGAGTTTAGTAAGAGAGAGATACAATTCAAATATGAGTTGTAACAGTGTATGAGCTTTTTGTAAAATAAAAGTACAAAGGAAAGAGCAACTAACTGCACCCAGAAATGAAGAATCCTTCCCAGAAGAGGAGATATTTATGTTGAGTCTGGAAGAATAAATAAAATCTTGCTAGATAGGGAGCATTTCCAACAAAGGGAATTGTGTGTGAAATATTTGGATATGGGGAAAAAAGAAGAAAAAGAAATGTAGGTTCAGAAAATGTCAGCTGCTTGTTGTGGCTGTAGAATGGAGTATATGACTGAGAGACAGGAAATGCTGAATAAATCTGGAAAGAATAGATTGTGGCTATCTAGTCCTAAACCATTTACACTATGCTAAGGAATTTGGACTTAGATGCAATAAGGAGCTGCTGCATTTTAACCAAGAAAGAGACCTAATCAGGTATGTAAGAGCGCAGTAATTCTGGTGGCAAGCTGGAGGCAGGAGTGGCTGAAAGAGTGGCGGGGGGAGCTAGAGGGAGGTATGGTAGGAGGATGTGGTCATGTTTCAGCTCGTGCTGAAGAAGGCTTGAGGTACAGTGGTGACAATGGATCTAAACAGTAGATTTAGAAATGTTTGACTGGAAGTATCTCTTTTGTAAACTCCCTAGATGGCACCGTCACTATCTCCTCTCCAGTGTCCTGCCCCTTTGTTCACTACTGATTATAATGTATTTGATTAGATGTCAGTTTCTGTCTCAGCTCTTTCTTCAAGGACAGGAAATACATCTTACTTTTCATGTATCCACAGCAGCAAATATCTGGAACTAATAAGTTAACTAATAATTTAGGAAGTTGTTGGTGTTTACGGATACACTCAGAAAATTGTTGAGAAATTGCTTGTGTACAATGCTTACTTTTATGCATCAATTTGTTTAGACTAACAGTATCCAGTACTAGTTACTGAACAGAACTCCCCTAGCCCTGCTGTACAGGTGTTCTGTAGATGCCGCAAACTTCTACAGTCAGTTGACGTAAAGTAAAGGAGATTATCTCAATAATGAGCACATGAAATGGGCTTCACCCAATCAATTAAAAGATCATAAAGGCCTTAAGAACAAAACTCTAATTTCCCTGAGGAAAAAGAAATTCTGCCTCAAGACTGCAAGCATCATGCTGTGCCTAAGAGCTTCGCACCTGTCAGCCTGCTCTACAAATTTCTGACTTGCCAACACTCCACTCCCAACCACATAAGTCAATGTGTGGGTGTGTGTGTGGGGATGTATGCTAATGATTAAATATTTTGGTTGAGGGAGAGGATGGGCAGTTAGAAGAGAACAGAACCAGTATTTCAAATCTACCTAAATGCCACCTATTAAGATAATTTGTACAAGGAAAAGGCCAGTTCAGGTAGAAGTAATAACTTCCCTGCAAGACTTGTTGAACGTCAGATATATGGAAAGTTCCGGCAGCCTATGTAGAGGAGGCAGATGGAAATATGAGTCTTAGGCTCATAAGAGAAATTCTTACTGTCAAAATATATTATTCAACCAGAATAAATATAGTTCCTAGCTGCTTGAAAAGCACATATAACAAACATTAATAGCGAGGTTGAAATTTATACACTGTAACTCAGGACATAGAAAAGAAATACCTAACTCTAGTTGTTGTCTGAATATATATCTTGCCTTTTAACCTACTCTATTCAAAATGTAAAGCTTACCTAGTAAAATAACTCAGTGTCTTCCCATTTGAAGAAGTTTCTTCCTGGGTAAATACCCTCTCAAGTCAGATTTGAAACTCCCTGTCAGGGCAGTTTCTCCCCTCCACTAGCATGTCCTTGCCTAGGGGCATCTAGATAAAAGTGGAAGTTTGCATATCACAGTCAGGTGGGGTTAGAGTAAGGGTTTCTGGATCGCACAAGCTGCCTTATAGTTTGTCACTGACCTTCACTAAGAGTCCTTTTCCTGCTAGTTACTGGATACTCCATGCTTTTGTGTGCTTATAGTAAGTGAGCCAAATCTTCCTGGGACAAACTTGAAGCTAAGTACATCTGGAACCAAATCTCCAATAAGTCACTTAGTAGCTTCATGTCTTTGAGAAAGAGGCTTAACTTGACTGATTTTACCTTATTCATCTGTAAAATAGAGTTCTTTCCTACATTACAAAGTAAAAGGAGTTAGAAAGCAATTGCTCATAGAAGGTCCCCTTCCCACTACGGCCATTTAAGCAATAGCCACAGCCAGTTATAAGTTTATGTGCATTGCACAGTGCTTTAATTTTCAGAATCCCAGGTAACAATGAAGTCTAGTCGTTATTTTCCTCAGCTGAGTCTCATACAAATATTAAGGTTTAGGCACTTATTCTTTTTTTTATTAATTTTTTATTTCTTGTCAGCATAACAGTAGTCATCGTTTTTGCACCACACCCAGGGCTCCATGCAATCCGTGTCCTCTCTAATACCCACCACCTGGTTCCCCCAACCTCCTACCCCCCACCATTTCAAAACCCTCAGATTGTTTTTCAGAGTCCATAGTCTCTCATGGTTCACCTCCCCTTCCAACTTCCCTCAACTCCCTTCTCTCCATCTCCCCTTGTCCTCCATGCTATTTGTTATGCTCCACAAATAAGTGAAACCATATGATAATTGACTCTCTCTGCTTGACTTATTTCACTCAGATTAATCTCTTCCAGACACTTATTTTACCTGTTGTTTTATTTATGATTCCTGTAATGCCTTGATGAAGAGAAGAAAAAACTATACAAAGAGAAAATTAAGTCTCCTAGTATACAAAATTTTGTCCACAGTCCCATAGGCCTAAGCCAAAAGACCATACTTTAAGAGGACAAACACTTTAAGAGTGAGATGAAACAGTAAGTAATATAAGATGTTTCATCGAGGGGCTTCACCTGAGTGATCCTATCGGCAGAGGATGACCTCAATGGTGCTTATCCTCCAAGTAAACCCAGTGAAGTTCAACCATTTAATGACAACACTCTCTTGGTCTTTGTCTCATTGCTTGTCCACAGATTCAGCAAGATTCTTTGTATGGCATCCAGGAACCAGCAAGCCGTGCAAGAGTCATCCGTGACACGTCATGAATTCACAGCAATAACATCTTCAGGGCAGCCCATTGGTGCCTCTCAGTGTGTAAGTCCAGAGCAGGGTATCTATCTGCTGATGGTAGCTGAACACCTGAAGTTCCAAAGCTCCTACAAGGGAAAGCAAGGAAACACCCCAGAACACAACAGGAGACTTTCTTAGGGAGCATGATTCCTGCATATAAAAAAATAAATAAATAACAGAAAAATTGGCAGAACTCTGGTGATTGGATGGTACCCCCATTTGTGTCTTGCTCAGCACATGCCATAGCACCAGTGTCCATAGCTGAAAAAGCATGCTAACGTCATCTTTTTCTAGCAGAAGTTTAAGAATGGGACTGGGTGCTGCGCTTAAAAGAACCAAAACCCACCGTGAGACACAATTCCAGTTTCTACTGTGTTGACAGGAAGCACTGCCTGAGTTTTTCTTGCTCTTACTCTATTCATATTATCTAGCCTAGAACCTCCTAAATGCAATTTGGGATCTCCCACCCAAGCTTCTTGAAGGGAGAATCTTCCATAGCAATGAATAAATTTTTTTCCATATGTGAAAATGACCAAGTATCTCCCACCAGAAAAACAATTCTGGTTGTGTTTTCAAAAATAGTTTAGGGGAATCTGGGTGGCTCAGTCCATTATGTACCTATACATACATATCTTTTAACTCAGTAAATCAATTTCTGCTCATCTATTCTAAGGAATTAATCCTAATGGATCAAAGATCTTTATCATATGATTATTAATGACTTAATGCTAAAAATATTAGAAAAGCAAGATGAATACTTAAGCAAATGATGCTAGGAAGCAGCTACTAAAGGGTCAAAATTGAATATGCAATAATGTAAGAAACATTTGTAATTTGAAAAAAATAGGCTGAAAAATGTTTAAAAATTATAATTACAACTGAAAGAAAAACATGTATGCAGAGGAAGCATGGCAGGTTATAAATAATCAAAACAACAAAAGTGGCAATGTTTGGGTTAAACCACCATTGGGTTTTCTCTTCTATTTTTCTTTAGTTTGTCAAAATGTTTCTAATAAATATAATAATATGCTTTTTAATAGCATGGAGAAAGGGAAATAACAGGAAGTTTAACTGAAACACAAAAGCTTGGCTTAGGATAACTAAGAAATGAGAACCCAGGAGTAAAGGAAAGCTAGGAATGGAATTTCTTGCTTCTGGGGGGAGGAAATGAATCTGAGACTGAGTTGGTAAGGAGTGGACTGGACAGAGGAAGACTCTGATGCCTCCAGAACTTGGGATCCTGAAAGAGTATTGCAGTTGGCCTTGAGATGTGGTGGTTTCTCAGAGAAGACTGTTGGGAATAGGTAGTGGGGAGGGGACTAATGTTACTAGTTTCAACACATGCCAATCTGATCGCAGCTGGGAAATTTAACTAATGTCCAGTCTTTACAGAGTGCACATCCGAGGTCTACTAACAGCAGGAAAAGAGCTATCCCCTAGAGTATATGCCAGATAAGAGATTGACAAGAGGTCCCAAAAGACATCTGTGAGCCAGAAAAGATGAAGAAGAAGGAGGAGGAGGAGGAGGAGGAGGAGAGGAAGAAAAAGAAAAAGAAAAAGAAGAAGAAGGCAAGAGACAATGTCATAGAAGCCAAAATTGGAAAATATGAGCAGCAGATGCCAGATAAAATACCAATATTTTACCATAAAACACCTATTCTCAGATTATCAGAAGGAGAACTGAATCTGCTAATCCTGCTAATCCTGGGCTATTGTGATCATGCTTAGTTTAGATGGAACAAATGAAATCATAGCATGGCAGTCTGGCCACCAACCCAGACACAGTCAAGAGTGAAAACTTGAACAGGGCATAAAAAAAAGGTGAAGACATAACCAAGGAGTTGCAGGAACCAGGGAAGATCTCTCCCTTACAGCTCTGCAGCAGGTCATGGAGATGGTGGGACAGCACCAGGCCTGATTTCTGAAGGGCTCCCTGAAGGCAGCAGGTTCAACAGCAGAGTGGTGATCTCACAGATCCAACAGACCCTGCCAACCTGTGGTGAGGAAGTTGTGGTTGATGCAGAGCCAGCCCAGGAGCACCCTGATGGTGGGCAGCAGCTCTTCTGCAGAAACGACCTCCAATTTTTTTGAGTGGCCTGTAAATTGTTGCAAGACTTGCCAATGGAAGCATTCTGCCCCACATAGGAGCCCGCAAGAAACTGTCTTTCAGGAAAGCTGTTCATCTTGTTCTCTGTGCCAAATGCTTTGCTGGAGGTAGAGCTCAGCTCAGATGAAAGCATCAGAATACTGTGACTGGACACAGGAACCAAGTGCAAGCCATGTTTTGGGGACTTCTGGCCCAATGGAGTTGGCAGCATAGCAGAAATAGTTGTTTTTTAAGAGATCTGAGACTACTGGGTGGTTTACATGTATCCAACTTATCTTTGGGATGGGTAACTCTATTTGGATCGAACCCACTTTCCTGCATTGCCCCTGGATTCAGGGAGCTACTCTTCTTCATCAGTTGTATCTAGGGGGTGTAGCTCAGTGGTAGAGCATTTGACAGCATCAATTGTATCTAAAGAAGATTCATTAGTTGTTTCTGAGCAGACCCGTGAGTTCAAGGATGTATGTTCACTTTCTTCAGTCTCACCTGAATCACAGCAAGAAAGAAAACTGGCTTCCAAGTTGTACCCTTTACTGGTAACGTAAGACCACATGGCTTCTCTGAGATCTGCTGTGGTGAGGTCCAACAGAGGGAGCTGAAACATCTTGTTGCTCCTCCCTAGTCCTTGGCACCTGGCTCTGTCACTATGGATGACCATCTCTGGAGTCAGGTTCTCTTTCTAGAGCTCAGCCTGGATTCAGGTATTTACGTGTTGAAAAGGGTCAAGGTGAAGGTGCCTGCTGGCCTGTGCTGCCTTGAGCCTGTTTTTCTCAGGCTGTGCTGTACATAGAACGGTCTCTGTACAGTTCTCTGTCTCTGTACAGAGAACCACATGTGGAAGATGAGGAGGTCTGGGAGACACAAAGAACTTCTCTCAGGCGCTCTCCCTCTGTGGAGGATCGGCTTGGGTCAGATGGGCACGAGAAAAGAGACAGAGGTTCCCCAGAACTAACTGGCCCAGGCCTATTACCTTGGCCCCTTTGAATTTCCTCTGAGGCTTCACAGGCTCTGAAGGTAGAGGAAGCTATCCAGCAGCCTTCTGTTTTCCCGACACCGTCTCTGGCTGGGAGACAGGTTCTTTCCCTGGCACCTTTTCAGATAGCTATACCTTTTCTCTGCATGATCGTGGTGTCTTTTGAGGTTCCAAGATGACCCTTAAACAGCACTTCTGATGGGAGGTTGCACTGGTAGAATTCTGTGAGTGGCTTTGACGTCCTTGTACTTACTCCCTGTGAGAGTTCCCAACTGGTTAAAGCACATTCTCATGTGTGAGTCCACTGACGGAGCTCAGTTATAACTCCTTGGTGACCAGAGCTAGGAACTCATTGGGAGAACAGAACAAGTCTCCCAGGTAACAGCAATGGCAGGGCATTCGTGCCAGGCCATCTCTTCCTCTCACGTGGAGCCTACTTTCTTGCAACCAATCAAGTGGATTGCATTGTAAGGCCAGTCAGTAGAACTCTGTAACCTCAGCTCATTGTGCTTCTGAAGGAACATGGAAAGAAAAAAAGAAAAGCAAATTAAAGCAAGCTAGAGGTAACAATTTAATCATCTCAAAGCAATAAAACATGTTTTAAATGATGCTCTATGATGCTGAAGACCATGCTGAAACGTGTAGACTGACACAGCTAGAAGCATTAAAAATGTAAAAATTATTTTTGTTTGTAAAATCATTGACATTCGTATGCTTTTATCCAGCAACCCTTCTCTTGGGAATTTGTCCACAGGAAATACATTTAACAAAAGTAAACACCTACATTAATAAGAGATCCATTCCAAATAGAGCTCTAATAGAAGAAAGGAAGAAAGAAGGCCAGAAAGAAGAAAGAAGGATGGAAATTAAACTTAAAATTAAATTAAACCTAAAAAGTTTCTGGTCAATGAACCGCTCATATATATCTAAATGATAGATAAGATTAAGGCCATTAATAATAATTAGGTAGACTTATAGAAATAATCATTACTTGGGAAAGTGGAATACAAACAATATTTACACTGAAAAATTACATCTTCAAAAACTAAAATATAATATTGTGAGAATTAAAAGAGACTGGCATGATAATGTCTGAGGATTTTTCCCCCCCAAATCCTTGACACTGCTATTATCAATCATTCTAATATAAATTCCTAGTTACTATAATTTATAAATCTCCATTTTTTGTAGGACTAGCATAAAATAAGGGACACATAATAAGCACATCCTATAAAACTTTGATTCATCACCTAGAATAAATAGCCCTGAAAAGTCAAGTACTTAAGACTCATTAAATGCATATGGTATCCATATAGTATCTGTATGGAGAGCTAGACTAGCACACAAAGTACTTATGGTCTGTTGCTACCATGTGAAAAGTTGAGAGAAAGAGGGATGGGGACACAGTAAGAGAGGGGATTTGGGCAGGAGGGCGAGGAAGCAGTCAGAACATTAAAGTGGAAGGCGGCAGTTACCAGAGCCTTCAAAATTTCCAAGGCAGCCTTGAGATCAACGTAAGGCCTTTCCTGGAAAGGTAAACAGCTGGTTCCCCTGGCTTTTCTTACCCAGAGCATGCTGACTTCAGGGAGGGAGAACCTACTAAACAAACATCTGGGCACCTAGGTGGCTCAGTTGGTTAAGTGTCTACCTTTGGCTCTTGTCATGATCCTGGGGTCTTCGGATCAAGCCGTGATTGGGCTCCTTTCTGAACAGAGAGACTGCTTCTTCCTCTGCCTCTGCCTGCCTTTCTACCTGCTTGTACTTGCTCTTGCTCTCTCTTTCTCTCTCTCTCTCTGTGTCAAATAAATAAATAAAATCTTTATTAAAATTTTTTTTAAAAAACCATCAGGAGAAGAGGGATCTAGGTCAGATTACATGCCACACACATATATACATATGATTTTTCTAAAGGGAATTTAACTCCCTATCAAGACAGAGAGTCAGAACCCAGAACATCCAAGCTATGAGGAGAAAAAAATTTAAGCTTCCAAATTTGTTAAAAATTTTGGAAGATGCAGATTCCATTTGAAAGCCAGATAAGAAGAGGAACTGGCTGAAGTCATTTTCACCAGCCTCTTCTCCCTTCTCCTAACTTCTAACCACACCTGTTGACTCGAAACGACAATATCTCCTGCAACCCTTCCTGGAAAGCTATATATTTCCAAGAGGACAGGCCTAGAGTCATTCAGGTTTTGACTAAACTTACAAATAGGCATAAGACATCTCCCAAATCCCCAAGTTTGACATCTCTAATACAAGAACAGGCATAAATCTATGAAGTTAAATGCAATGATTTCCTCATAGTTAAACATTTCCAGACTGCACAATTCCTAGGAATGGTCCATTCTCTCTGAATGAACGTAAATGAGCTAGCTCCTAGTCCTACTTCACTCCAATATGAATGATTAGGCCCACGTAATCACTGGCTTCCAAGACCTCTTTCTTCCTTTGAGGACATTTCAACACATTTCCCAGCAGACTTCCTGACCTCAACACAGCTATGGCTGATGAAACCCTGGACCAGCCACAAATAATTCTTCAAAGCTTGATGTCCCCCAGACTCAAGTCCCAAAAGCCCAGAAGCTATGTATAAAAGGAATAACATTAAATTTCTTCCTTGAGATGGATCCAAAGGAGACTTCTTCCGCACTCTGCATCTGAACTCCCAAGTGAACTCTAAGTCCTTGAGTTTACTGCTGCTCAGCCTGTTGAGTCCCCATACTTGAATGCCACACACAAGGCTCTTAAAGCCTTTGGAATCTCTCCCTTTGTTGAGGCACGGGAGTTGACTGCATAATTGGCATCAGGGGGATACACTGCGGCCCCAAGGCTGACTCAGACTGCTTCCTCAGGCAGGTAACCTAGGACTAGATATGACTCTGACAGATCTAGAAACTCCATAGCCTGAAGCTATGCAGGGAGATAGTCCTGAGTAAAATGCCCTTTTGTGACCTAAGAGTTAGGCGTTCATTCCACATGAAAAGGATGTTCAAAAAGAGGCCTTCTTTTGGGGCCCCTGGGTGGCTCAGTCAGTTAAACACCTGACTCTTGATTTCAGCTCAGGTCATGATCTCATAATAATAAGATGAAGTCCCATATAGGGTTCAGTGCTCAGCCTGGAGTCGGCTTGAGATTTTCTCTCTCTCTCTCCCTCTGCCCCCAACTCACTCTCTCTATACAAATAAATAAATCTTTTTTAAAAAAAATAGAAAGAGGGCGCCTGGGTGGCTCAGTGGGTTAAGCCGCTGCCTTCGGCTCAGGTCATGATCTCAGGGTCCTGGGATCGAGTCCCGCATGGGGCTCTCTGCTCAGCAGGGAGCCTGCTTCCTCCTCTCTCTCTCTGCCCGCCTCTCTGCCTACTTGTGATCTCTGTCTGTCAAAAAAAAAAAAAAAAAAAGGTTTTAAAAAAATAGAAAGAGGCTTTCCTTCATAAAAACAGCACCATAGCTGTTTCTTATCTTTTCCCAGCCCAATCTGCTCATTAAAAAACTGGTACCATAGAGCCCTGTACAATCATAGGAATCAGGAAATCCTTGAAACAGAAGTCTCAGGAAAAAAAAGAAAATCCTGATAGAAGAGATTGAATCTAAGCATTTGTTCTCCCCACTTGGTTCT
Organism: Mustela putorius furo; assembly: GCF_011764305.1. Taxonomy (NCBI): domain Eukaryota; kingdom Metazoa; phylum Chordata; class Mammalia; order Carnivora; family Mustelidae; genus Mustela; species Mustela putorius. The sequence goes on along the minus strand of NW_025421322.1, from coordinate 13,173,018 downwards.
TCCCTCTACAACCTGAATTAATAGAGTTTCACCTTCCAAAGAAAAAGTGTGATCCATAGCCTTTATGGAATTATACCAGATTAGTTACTGACTGTGGGTTGGATTTTGTGTTTTTTACTTAAACTCCATCCTAAACATTAAGTAAACTGTTGGGAACCTTCATTTAATTGCAAAATACCATGAACAAAGACTTAATCCACTGACAAATTAAGTAACTTGGATGAGATGGAAAAATTCTTACTAAAGCACAAACTATCAAAATTGACTCAAGAAAAAATTTTAAAAATCTGCATAAATCTATGACAGGCAAAGATACTGAGTTAATAATGTTAAAATTTGCCAGATAATATAACCCTTGCTGATGTGGCTTCATTGGTTCATTCTATCAAATATTCAAAGAGAATAAATTCTTCACAAAGTCCTCTAAAATAAGAAGAGAATACTTCCCAACTCACTCTTTGAAGTCAATATTACCCTGACACCAAAACCAAAGACATTACAAGAAAACTACAGACCAGTATTTCTTATACAGACATAAATCTCCTCAACAAAATATTAACAAACTGAACCTAAAACATTAAAAAAAAATTCTATACAATAACTCAGTGGGATTGATCCCAAGAATGTAAGGTTGCTTTAACATTTGAAAATAAACTAATGTAATACACCCCATCAATATAATAAAGTAAAAGAAAATATATAATCAACTCTGTAATGCAGAAAAAGCATTTGACAAATGCAATATCCTTTCATGATAAAAACACTCAGCAAGTTAGGAAGAAAAGGAAACTTCTTCAACCTCATAAAGGACATCAATAATACAGAAAAAACATTTGACAGGATGCAATATCCTTTCATGATAAAAACACTCAGCAAATTAGGGATAGAAAGAAACTTCCTCAATCTGATAAAGGGCATCTACAAAAATCCACAGCTAACATCATACTTAATAGTGAGAGACTGAATATTTTCCCTTTAAGAACAGCAATAAGACAAGAATGTTCATTTTTGCTACTTCTATTCAAAACTGTACTAGAGGTTCTAGCCAGGGCAGTTGGACAAGAAAAAAAAAAAAAAAAAAGGCACCCAGATTGAAAAGGCAACTTAAAACTACCTCTATTTATAGATGACATGATCATGTATATAGAAAACTCTAAGGTACCTACAAGATTTTTAGAATGAATAAATAAATCTAAAAAGGTTGCAAGATATAAGATAATACACAAAAATCAATTGTTACTTCTATATGCCATCAATAAACAATCAAAAATTGAAGAAAACAATTCCGTTTACATTGGTGTCACAAAAAATAATATACTTGGGAACAAATTTGTTAAAAGAAGTGTAAAATGCATACTCAAAAACTATAAAACATTACTGAGGAAAACTGAAGACCTAAATAAATAGAAAGAAATGCATATTTATGAATCAGAAGGCTTAATATTGTAAGATGACAATACTCCCCAAATTTATCTATAGGCTCAATGTAATTCCTGTCAAAATCCCAGCTAACTTTCTTATGAAAATTCACAAGGCTATCCTAAAATAAATGTGAAAATACAAGTTACTTAAAATAAGTAAAACAATCTAGAAAAATAAGAACAAAGTTAAAGCACACTTCCCTATTTCAAACTTACATCGAAGCTATAGTAATTGAGACAATGTGGTAACAAAGACAGACATATGGATCAATGAAACATCAGAGTTCAAAAATAAATCTTAAATCCACGGTCAGGTGATCTTCAACAGATGTACTAGGACAATTCAATAGGTAAGAACAGTCTTTTCAACAAGTAGTGCTAGAACACTGGATAGCCACATATGCAAAAGAATGAAGCTGGACCCCTTCCTTACATCAGACATAAAGATGAACTGAAAAATGGATCACAGACTGACTCTAAGATCTAAAACTATACAACTCTACAAAGAAAACAGAAATATTTTTGACCTTGGATTAAGCAAAATCTCAGACATAACCAAAAAGCAAGACAACATCCTCGACCATAGTTCACCTCTTTTGAGGAATGCTTTCATGAACTTAAAGGTTAATTTTACTTTTTCTAGGCTAAAAGGGATTGTTTATCATCACCTAAAAACAAAGGTTAAAACAATGAGAAATTCCCCTGCAATAGCTACACTCCATTCTCAGGTGGCTGTCAATGTGACTTTAGAAAGTATTAGCCTACATGTGGCTAAGTGATGGCTTCCAGAATCTTCAGAGAAACAAGTGTTCTACACACTTTGGTTTTACCATTTCCTAGCACTTTCCAGAAATTACTTGCTACTGTGAAATAGAACAATAGGTTCTAGAAGAATCAGAGTTCTGTTTTAGTTTGTTTCTAAGCAGTTAAATACATGGGGGAAAAAACAACTCAGAAACAGGTTATTTATACAGTTGGTTTTTAAGCACTAAATAGAACAGTAAGCCTCTTCCATAAATACAAGTGTCCTGTGTTTAAAACAAAGAAATGGAAACCGTTCTTTGTTTTTAATTTGTCCATATGTAACATAGATAGATGTTTCCTGACACTCAAAACAAAATAATTGAAAGCAAAGCAATAAAGCTTTTCACAAAAATTATTTTCATGCTCTCAACAAAGAGAAGAAAATATGGAACTTACAATTTCTGACCAAAAAGGAAAAGACAATACATTCAACCACACGAAAATCAAGCACATCAATTCGAAAAATATATAAATATTAAATGCAGTAAAAATTCTATTAGTTAAGGATATTTGCAACATTCATAACACTTAATGACCAATACCAAGAATATTATTTTGAAGCCTATGAATCAGAAAGGAAAAAGACAACCTTATCAGTCACTTCAAAATTAAGGTTACTCAAATGTACAATAAACATTTGCAAAGAAGCTCAGTTTCAACAGTAATCACAGATTTGCAAATTACAGTCACAATGAAGTACATAATATATCCTCCAGATTGGCAAAAGTTTTTAAGTCTGACAACGTCAAGTATTTACAAGGATATGGGATAAGGGACTTTCATATATGGCTGA